>NW_026652290.1:97623250-97682060 GCF_009828535.3 Hylobates moloch
CCCCCCCGCTTCATGCCGCCGCCCCCCACGCGCCGCGTGCCCGGCCGCGCCCAGCAGGTGAGCCCGGCGGGGGGCGCGCCCGGGACCCCCGCGCTTTGTGCCCAGGGAACCCCGGCCCGCCCCGCGCGCGCTTGTTAGGGGGAGCGCGGAGGAAGTCGGGGCGGGGGCGGCGTCGGGGGGCGCCCCGCGGCCCAGGAGTCATTGTTCTCCAACTTCGCGCAGCGCCGGGGGGGCGGCGACGTGGAGGGGCCCGGACCTCGCCAGGCCCGCGCCGCCCCCGTCGGGCCGGGCACTTCGGGAAACTTTGCGCAGCCCCGGGCAGGGGCGCGGGGGGCGCCGGACGGGCTGTGCAACTTAGGCGCGAGCACCGTCCCCCCCAGCCCGGGCGCACGGGGACCCCGGGGCGCCCCTTTTCTGGGGTAGAGGGGGGCCCGGCCCGGGCGCCGGATTTTGGGGGGGAGCGCGCGGGAGGGGCGTCCTTTTGTCTGCGCGGGGAAGGTGCCGCGCGCTGCAGGCGCTGGTCGGGGCCGGGCGGGCCGGTTGGGGGGGGGGGGGGCGCGCGGGGAACATCTGCTCCGCGTTAATGCGGGGCGAGGCGGCGGCCGCGCTGCGAGCTTCAAAGGCTCCCGGGCCGCGCAGCCTGCACCGGCAGCGGGGGGGAGGGGGTCCGTCTTCCCGGGCCGCCTCCCCCCGGGAAAAAGGCGTTTCAGCGCCCCCACCCGCTTCGGCGCCGTGCAAAGTGGCTTCAAACATTCTCCAAGTCTCTAAAAGTCCTTGGGACGCCCCAGAAGTCTTCCAGCTCCCGTAGAATGCCCGTTTTAGCTCGCCACCCCCCAACTAAGTCTGTCTTAAAATCGGTTTCAGCTACCCCACAAAAAAGTGCGGTTTCGTAGTCCTCAAAAAAAGTCAGTTTCACACGCCCTCCAAAAAAGAAAAAAACTGAGCGGGGGAGGGGCTGCGCTGGGGCGCCCGCTTCACACCCGGCCTCCAGTTGGCAGACAAAGAGGGGATTTCTCTGCTTCTGAAGTTGGGTCTCCCTCGACCTCGGAGGCCCCTCCCCACCCCCAGCCTCGGAGGTGTCTCTCGGGCTGCCCCCGTCCCCACGTGGGGACCCCTGGGGAAAGTCGAGACTGGAGGGGCCTGGAGTGCATTTCTTTGGGACGGAGATTTTTCTCTGTACATTTTTTTGGGGGTGGAATGGGTTCCGGCAGGTGGATCCCCGATCCCCCATCCCCCATCCTAGAATGGGTCCCCCTGGGACCACGCGGGGGCACCCTGGTCTTGGAACCCTCTCCCCGCTCACGGAGGGCAGGCAAGGGATGTTGTCAAAGTTTTGCTTAAAAATAATTCCCGGATACATCCCGACAGTAAAGCAACCTAGGGCTGTTTTTTTTTTTTCTTTTCTGAATACTGTTGGGGTTTTTTGGGGGGAGGGAGATTGAGGGTGGTGGGAAGCTTTGTTGGTCCCTGCATAGGGTGCGCTTCCCCCCCCCCCCCCCCCTTTAACTCGTGAAGCTTGTAAAAGAGTTTCGTGGTTTTCTGACTTGTGGGTTTCCTTCATGTCGAATTTGGGGGCGACCTGGTCTTCAACAGGCTGTGACATCTGCTGGTGGGGGGGAAAATCACCAAATTTCCCTCGGGGCAGGGTAGGGCCGGGCTGTTCCTCCCCTTCCCGGGGGGTAGGGGGACCTCAGAGGGGTAGGGGGGCCTCAGAGGAAGCCCGGGGGTGGTTGGAAATGAGAGAGGTGGAGAAAGGAGAGGTTCTGGCTGCCCTGCGTGCAGTTTAAACTTGGCAACTTGATGCCTTGGTGGTCCCTGGGGGAGTTAGGGAGTTTATGTTTGCACACCCTCCCCCCATTTTTCAGACTGCCTGTGGCCTCTGGGGAGGGCTCTACGGGGACCCAGACTCTGGAATTCCATCTTCCCTGCTCCTGCTCCCAGGGCTCCCTCTGCCCCCAGGGCTCCGCTGGAACTCAGACCCCAGGGCGGTTGAGGGTTTTTTAGGCTGCTTCCCCACTCTGTGCTTTGACCACTCACACCTCTTCTCCCCTCCCTGTTTCTCCCTGTCCATCTGTCCCCACATCCACCATGCAGGCTTTCCAGGCCTGAGGTGCCTGCCCTGGCCCCAGGAGAATGAACCAGCCGCAGAGGATGGCGCCTGTGGGCACAGACAAGGAGCTCAGTGACCTCCTGGACTTCAGCATGGTGAGCCAGGACCCCTGCCCAGCCCCTGACACCCCTTTGCCCCCACAGTTCACGGGAAGGTTTTCGGGGGAGAATGTTTGCTGAATACTTCAGCGATGGAGACTCAGCTGTTTGGATGGGAGGCCCCGGTGGGGCTGGGGGAGTGGGCCGCTCTCACGGCAGTGCGTGTGCCATGGGGCTTTCGCCCGGACGCAGCATGCCACAGCCCACTGCTTTACAGATGGGGAAACTGAGTCCTCAGGGGCATGGTCCTGGGCCCCAGCTTGGCTGGGTAAGCAAACTGCGGCTTTGATCTTCTGATCCGTAAAATGGGCCTAATCAGAGTCGCTTACTCCGTTGTAGATACAAAAATTAACAGTAAATAAAAGGCCACTGCACTCCAGTCTGGTTGACAGTGAGACCCTGGAGACCCTGTTTCAATAAATGGGAGGGGGGCTGGGCACAGTGGTTTCCACCTGTCCTTCCAGTGCTTTGGGAGGCTGAGGCAAGAGGATCGCTTGAGACCAGGAGTTCCGAGTCCAGCCCAGGCAACATAGTGAGACCCCATTCTCGAAAAAAAAAAACGAAATAAAAACAAAACTCAAAAAAATTAGCTAGGAGTGGTGGTAGATGCCTGTGGTCCCAGCTACTCGGGAGGCCGAGGCAAGGAGGATCACTTGAGCCCTGGAGGCTGAGGCTGCAGTGAGCTGTGATTGCGCCACTGCACTCCCTCCTGCGTGATAGAGTAAGATCCCTCCTCGAAGAAAAGGAGGGGGTGCCCAGTACTGAGCAGACCACCCTCCGTGAACAGGGCAGGCACGACCTGCCCCATACAGGACTCCCCTGATGGGCAGAGGACACGGGCATGAAACGGTCTGGTTAGTCACACACGGGTGCTGAAGTTAAGCTGCCAGGAGCCGAGCTTGGTCCAGGAGGAGGCTGGGTTGGGATTGAGTGGGAATTCGCAGGCCACTCAGCAGACAGCAGCGCCACAGTTGTGACTGTCACGGTTATCACTGCGGAGCAGGCAGGCCCGGTGGGGAGGGCGGGGTGGCTCCCTCAAGAGTCTCAGGTGGTTGGATCTGTCCCTGAATGGCCCGTTTTCCGGCTTGGTGGATGGAGGCTCAGAGGGTGCTGGTCCTCAGAAGTCACACAGCTCAGGCAGGTGCAGTGAGGCTGGAATGCCGGAGCCCCCTGGGGTACCGGCCGCTGCCAGGTGCTGTGAAGGTCCGGGGCCTTGGTTTGCCTGCCGGCACAGTGGGGCCATGTGTTATGGGTTCCTGGAGAAGCCCAGGGACCTCGGTTTGTTTCTTCTGGTTCGTCTACAGATGTTCTTAAATCCTGCTCCCCCACCCCACGCCCAGTGGCAGCGTTTGGGGTTGAAACAGGTTGGGGGAGGCACTTTCAGTCTGAATTTAACCCTCCTGCGTGTGAGGCGCAGGCCACTGAGGTCTGTCAAAAACAAAAGTCCCCAAACTGAAACAACACTGGCCACCCTGCGGAAAAAACAGCCCAAGGGCCAGAGGGGCCAAGGCTCCGGAAGGGCCATGCTGGTATTTTTAAGCCCCGTTTTATTTTTGCCTCCCTGGCTGAGTAACCCGAGGTGCAGTTGGGTTGTTTTTTGTTAAACTGACAAGTCACAGACCGCTGGGCTGGAACAGACCAACGTTTTGGGGGAGGGGGCACAGGTTCAGCCCCAGGACCTGACTCCTCACCACAAGCCACTCAGCACGTCTCCCTGTCCCAGGTCGGAGCCGTTCCCAGGTGAGGAAACGGGCTGGAAGCGGCGAGGTGCCCGTCCTCTCCAGTCGTCCCCCCTTGGGCTTTACCCAGAGCTGGAGTTTCACCTCCCTGGCCAGGACGGGGAGGCAGAGGCAGCCCCCGTGACTGCCCGCAGCCCCTCTCTGTTCCTGCATACCTGCCCTCTGCCCCCGCTGCAGAAACTGAGTCCTGGGGGAAGCGCTTCCCTGGACCAGATTCGTATAAAATGGGAGAACAGGGGACTCCAAATACATACGAGGGAGAACTCTAACCCAAGCTGTTCCCAGCGCACCTGCGTCCTGCCCTGACCCAGGCCAGCTTTGTCGGGAGCGAAAGACCTGCCAGCACTGGCCTGGGCTGATGTGCCCTCCTGGGGTCCCAGGCAGTCCCTGGGCCTGAGTCGGGCTTCAGGGTGAAGGGGGAGCGAGTCCCTGGGACCGAGGCTGTTGGAAGCGAGCTCCCCAGGCCCTGCCGCGTGCAAGTCTCCCATGGGCTCTTGGGTTTCACCACATCCCACGCAGCCGGAGCCCTCAGTCCATTTCTCAGAAGAGGAAACTGATGCTCCGAGGGGTGCGGGGGCCGTTCTGGGCTGCTCATGAGGCCTGCGGAGCCCCCAGGACACAGCCCGGTACCCCTGTGGCCTGTGCCACGTTGGTGCAGCCCTGGTGCCCTAGGGGACAAAGCGGATAGAGACGCAGTTGGCTGTCCCCCACAGCAGGCCTTTGTCTCCCAAATGGGAGGTTGGCCCTTGGAGACCAGGGTCCCGGGGAGGCTGGGCACACGGGAACCTGCAGGAGGGGGTGCGGTCCTGGGCGAACACTGCTTTCAGCCTGGGCGCCACCTCTACCCGCAAGGCCGTTCTTCCTCTCTAGGGCCAGGTGAGAATGCCGCCTCCGTTTCCCCTTCTGCGCGACCAGGGAGTGGGGGACAACCCTGCTTCCTGGGTCCCCTTTGGACCGGTGGATCGTGGCCACAGGCGCTGTGCCTTCACCTCCTGGCTGGCTGGGGAGGGTGTTGGGGATCTTGGCCGCTCCTTAAAAAGCCCCTGGCTCTGATTCCAGCCACTTTGATCACTTGAGCCCCAGTGGGAGCCTTAAAACGCAGCCCCTTGGGGCAGGGCGGAGGCTTGTGTTTTTTCTGTGGCAGAAGGGTTTGTTGCCGTTGGCTTTTCTGGTTAATGCCGCTGAGCCCGTTCATCTTTAGGGACTTAGTGTTCTGGGGACGGGTGAGCCGGGCAGGAGGGAGGGTGGCAGTCCCACACCCCTGGCACCCAGGAGCTGGATCAGCTGTGGGGTGCAGCCTCTCCCCAGCCTCTCCAGCTTCCTGCCGGGCGCCGGGCTCCATCCCGTGTCTTCCTCGACCTGCTGCCTGTTTGAGCCTCGGCTTCCCCTTTTGCCAAGCAAACCCATACCCAGCCCTGGTAGGGGGGCACTGAGCCCTACCGCCTGCTCCAGAGCCTGCCATGCGGGGCCAGTGCACACACCGGAAGCGTGGAGCCAGCCAGGGCTCAGGCATCCGGGGACTCTCCACGTGTCCGCCTGTTGAGTAAACCTCTCACTTTTCAGAGCGGAGACGTAAAGACAACTTTGTATCCCTGTCAAGAGCTGATAAGTTGTATCGTTTGCCTAAATGGGATACGCCTCCGCCCAGAGCAAAGGCCGGGGGAACGGCGAGTTTTCAGGGGCAGGGACTCTGCCTGGCGGTGCAGCAGGGTCATCGTCTGGAGTTTTCTCACTCTGGGCGTGGGTGTCCAGGGTGCAGCGTCGCTTGAGGGCACGCAAGGCCTCAGTCTTCTGGTCGCTGATGGGACAGAGCAGGACGGGCCGGGCCTAGATGGAGCCCAGTCGCAGGTCCCTGGGCGTCCCCAGCTCTGCTCCCTGCCTGGGTTCGAGACTGGGACTGTAGGGTTTGGTTTGCTGCCCGCCCCGCTCACCTCTCCCCTCCCCTCCCTGCAGATGTTCCCGCTGCCTGTCACCAACGGGAAGGGCCGGCCCGCCTCCCTGGCCGGGGCGCAGTTCGGAGGTTCAGGTAGGACCCCACCTTCCTGCCGGCGCTCGTGGAGTGAGCAGATCAAGGGTCTGTTGAAGGTAGTGCGTGGGGCGAGGGAGGCTGGGGGCAGCAAAGGAGGGAGACGGTGGGGAAAGGGCCCCACAGGCCGGGTCGGGGGCAGCGAGCCTGAGGACCCCTGAAATCAGCTGCCATTGTCCGTCGTCCGTCCTGCGCCTGGAGCCTGGGTCTGGGGGCTGGGTGGGACTTGCTTTTAGGCGCAGGGTTGGAGCTGGGCCTGTGTGTGGGTGGGGACCTGGAGCATCCGTTTCTCCAATCAATCCACAAGGGGGAAACTGAGGCTCTGGAGGGGGCGTGGTGCGGGATCCTGGCTCTCACTGGATCCCACTCACCTTGTGAGCCTCGACCACTTTCATTTAAGCACGTATTAGGCGTTTGCTGTATGCAGTCCCAGCACCAGGGTGACCAGCCATTGTGGTTTGCCCAGGACTGAGGGGCAATTCCTGGGACCTGGGGCTTTGAGTGCTCAAACCAGAAACATCCCAGGCTGTCCTGGATGAGCGGGTCACCCTCGCTGGTGGCACGGCAGTGGGCGGGAAATATAGAGGAGACGTGGGGTCCAGGGGTTGGCCTGAAAATCACACTCTGGAACGTGGGCAGGGCTTCACAGCACGCCCAGTGAGGGCCAGGCTGCCCCAAAGCAGGACCCCCAGGGAAGGTCTCCGCAGAGGGCGTGTCGGGGCAGAGCCCTAAGGGTGAGAGAAAGGGGCTGTGGGAGCATGAGGGGAAGAATTTGCCAGGCAGAGAAAACAGCCCGTACGGACGGCCTGCGGTGGGACTGGCTGGTGGGGCGGGGTGGGGGTGCTGTGTTCGTTGCAGGGGCAGCAGGGAGCCCTGGAGGGTTGTGAATGGAGAGAGGGTCTAGTCTGATGTGCATTTGGGCAGCCCAGGCTGGCTGTCGACAGGATTTGGTGGGGGAAGTTGGGACGGGTGCCCCCGATGCTGCTTCAGAGCCACAGGTCTCTTTGTGGACATCAGCATCTTTCCGGGCAGTGGGGGCCTCGGGATTGGGGCCTCTGAAGCTGTGTCCTTCCTGCCTCCGGGATCTGGGTGGAAAGCGCCATCTTGCAGTTGTCTCCAGAATCCCCCAGGGGTGGGCCCTGACTGGAGTGTCAGGGTTTTGAGCGGTGGGCAGAGGGTGGTCTGTACTTGGGCACCTGCACCCTCACACGGAGAGACATCGCTTTTCTGCCCCCGCTGCCTCACACTGGCCTTCCCCTCTGCCTGAGGAAGTGGCCGCGGGGCTGGCTGGAATATGCTCCCTGAGGCTTGGAAATCCCCAAACAGCACCCTGCCAGCCCCCCGGAAACAGCCCCAGGAACCGCACATGCCGATGCTTCCCTGTGTGAGGCAGAGGGTCAGGCCCTGGGGGCTTCCTGGAAGAAGAGGCACAGCTCTCAAGGCCTTCCACCCTCATTCTCCTGGGCCTGTGCCTGGGCTTACAGCAGGGCCTGGTGGGGAGGGTAGGGTGGGAGGTGTCTTCCTTCATCTTCTGTCCTCTCTCACCCCCTCAGCCCTGGCGTGGACCCCTAGCTGTGAGGTTGGTGCCTGGGTAGCCAGAGCTGTGGTGTGTGGGCCGCCTGGCCCTGAGAATGCTCCCTCTGGGCTGCCTCTGCCTGGACGCCCAGCCCAGTCCCAGCAGGAACCTGCCAGTGTTTGCAGATGTATTTTCCGTGGTTCCCACAGAGTCTCGCCCCGTTCTCCAGCCCTGCCCCAGTGCCGCAGGTTGGGAGGGTCTCGCCTTGTCCCCCCACACATCAGGGCGGAGGCTTTGGAGGGCCCAGTGAGGCCCAGTATGTTGCATTTCTTGCCCTTGAGGGATGTGATGTGGCTGCTCCAGCCTGGGACCCCCCACCTGCTGGACACAGAGGGGTGAACCCCTCCTCGCTCAGTCCATGCAGTTAACGCCTTCCTGAGCCTGGAGGTGGTGGAGGATGCAGAGCTCCAAGGCCTGAGTTGGTGGCACCGTCCTCACTGCCTCCACTCCCCCAGGCCCCTGCAGGCTGTGGTGCTGGTCCTCCCGAAGCTCCCGCAAGATGGGCACCTGTTCTGTTCCATCGTCAGGTTCAGCAAGTCGGTGGGGGCGAGGGGCAGAGGGATCCCGGCAGGGCCCAGGAGCTGCAGTAACTCATTTCCCCCCTCCCGCTTCTCCTCTCCGAGGACCCAGGAAGAGGGGAGTTTGGGGCTCAGCAGGATAGAGGATCCTGGAGCTGTGGGATCCCTTCCCAAACCTCGGCTTCTTCCTGGAACAGTGGGTGCAGCTTCTTTCCAGGTGGGGCCTAGTTGGCTTCAGGGACCCCACCCTTCGCCAGGAGTCCCCAGCGCTGATGGGGTTCCTCAGCCGCGTTCTCCACCTTGGCCCCTTCTTCACGCGCCCTGTTCTAGCGCCCTTTTAAGTCACCTCGCTTTTCTTAAGTTCATTTGAAAGGAAGCTTTAGATTTGAGAACCAGAAGCCCAGGCGAGAATAAAAGGTGTGCCTGAAAATTAATTAAACATAAGCTTTGCCCTGTGAAGGGTCTGCTTGTTCTTCGATGTTAATTAATATCTAAAAATTGGTGTCGAGAGAGGAGTTAGGTACTGGGCGAGGGGGCTCATGCCTTTAATCCCAGCACTTTGGGAGGCCAAGGCAGGAGGATCGCTTGAGGCCAGGAGGTCAAGGCTGCAATGAGCTATGATTGAGCCACTGCACTCCAGCCTGGGTGACTGCGAGACCCCAACTCAAACAGAAAAGGGCCAGACACAGTGGTTCATGCCTATAATCCCAGCACTTTGGGGGACCAAGGCGGAAGGATCGCTTGAGCACGGGAGTTAGAGACCAGCCTGGGTAACACAGCAAAACCCCATCTCTACTAAAAATACAAAAATTAGCTGGGCGTGGTGGCGCACACTTGGGGTCCCAGCTACTCGGGAGACTGAGGCAGGAGGATTGCTGGAGCCTGGGAGGCAGAGGTTGCAGTGAGCTGAGATCGCGCCATTGCCCTGCAGCCTGGGTGACAGAACCAGACCCTGTGTCAAAACAAAAACAAAACAAGGCATTAGAGATGAACGAATAGGAAACCACGATTTTCTGGTTGTCTGGATTGGAAGACATTTAAAACGGGAATAATTTTTGTACGCCTTCTCCCGCCCACCGCCTCCCATTTTTGGAAACCCTCAGGCACAGGTCTCTGAGTGACAGCTCTTCTTCTGCCAAAAAAGACAGGATCTGAGACCATGAGAGACACCAGGAAATTGCTTATTGACAGACCAAAGGAAAGTTCTTTCCTAGTTTTCATTTCCCCATCGCTTTCTCTGTCCGTGCGATTGTAAGTGTGACACACACTCACAGTGAAAATCCACAGAACGGCACCTCTGGATTCTGCTTTAAGAGGAAACCCTGGGGGAACCTGGCGCATGGGTTATTTCCTCTGGGTGAGTGTCTGGGAGTGGAATTGCTAGGACCCTGCATGTTTTTTCACATTGAAAATGTCCCTTGTGCTGGGTGCAGTGGCTCAGGCCTGTAATCCCAGCACTTTGGGAGGCCGAGGTGGGCGGATCACGAGGTCAGGAGATCGAGACCATCCTGGCTAACACGGTGAAACCCCTTCTCTACTAAAAATACAAAAAATTAGCCGGGCGTGGTGGCGGGCGCCTGTAGACCCAGCTACTCGGGAGGCTGAGGCAGGAGAGTGGTGTGAACCCCGGGAGGCGGAGCTTGCAGTGAGCAGAGATCGCGCCACTGCACTCCAGCCTGGGAGGCAAAGCGAGACTCCATCTCAAAAAAAAAAAAGAAAACGTCCCTTGTGACCGGGCATGGTGGCTCAGGCCTGTAATCCCAGCACTTTGGGAGGCTGAGGTGAGAGGATTACATGGGGCCAGGAGTTTGAGACCAGCCTGGCCAACGTGATGACGGCACGGCCTCTCTCATTTAATAGGTGACAAAGATCATGTCCTTTGACCTGCCGCTCATTTGATTAATAGAGGGTGGTGGTCTTCTCGGAAGGGGATTGACCCTGTGGATGGCTTTTTGGTGAATTTTCTGTTACTCTCAGGCCCTCGTCCTTGAAGTTGATCCACTTTTTATTCTGAAGTCATTCGGGATTCACAGGAAGTAGCAGAGTGTTCTCCTCTCACCTAGCCACCCCCAGGGGTACCGTCCCGCCCACCCGTGGTGCCACGTCAGACCTACGAAGCCGACATTGGTGCCATCCACAGATCCTGATCAGATTCCACCAACTTTACACGCACGTGCACGCATGTGTGTGTGTGTGTGTGTGTGTAGTTCTGTGCAGTTTTGAGACATGAACCTTCCTCAAGCCCAGGAATCACCAATCTGTTCTTCATCTGCATGATTTTTTTTTTTTTTTTTTTAAAGACCAGGTCTCACATTGTTGTCCAGACTGGAGTGCAGTGGTGTGATCATAACTCACTATAGCCTTGGACTTCTGGGCTCAAGTGATCCTCCCACCTCAGCCTCGTGAGCAGCTGCGACCATCTAATTAAAAAAATATATGTTTTGTAGAGGGCTGGGTCAGCAGCTCACACTAGTAATCCCCAGCACTTTGGGAGATCGAGATGGGAGGATTGCCGGAGCCCAGGAGTTCAAGACCAGCCTGAAAAAGAAAAATTTCAACTGGGTGTGGTGGCTCACACCTGTAATGCCAGCATTTTGGGAGGCCAAGGTGGGTGGATCACATGAGACCAGGAGTTCAAGACCAGCCTAGTCAACATGGCCAAACCCCGTCTCTGCTAAAAATACAAAAATTAGCTGGGTGTGGTGGTGCGTGCTTGTCATCCCAGCTATTCAGGTGGCTAAGGCACGAAAAGCACTTGAACCTGGGAGGCGGAGGTTGCAGTGAGCTGAGATTGCGCCACTGCACTCTGGCCTGGGGGACAGAGGGAGACCCTGTCTGAAGAAGAAAAAAAGACTATAGATGGGGTCTTGCTGTGTTCTCCAGGCTGATCTTGAGTTCATGAGCTCAAGTGATCCTCCTACCTCAGCCTCCCAGAGTGCTGCGATTACATGTGTGAGCCGCCGTGCCCAGCCCAATTTTTCACTTTGAGTATTTTGTGTAAATGGAATCCTATAGTTTGCAACCTTCTGAGATTAGCTTTTATTCGGTTACATTAGCATAATTCCCTGGAGATCCACCCAAGCTGTTGGCTGTATCTTTTTTTTTTTTTTAATTGCTGCCTCTTTTACTTTTTTTAAGAGCGAGTTTTGCTCTTGTTGCCCAGGCTGGAGTGCACTGGCGCGATCTCAGCTCACTGCAACTCTGCCTCCGCCTCCTGAGTTCAAGCGATTCTCCTGCCTCGGCCTCCTGAGTAGCTGAGATTATAGGTGCCTGCCACCACGCTCGGCTAATTTTTTGTAGTTTTAGTAGAGATATGGTTTCACCACGTTGGCTAGGCTGGTGTCAAACTCCTGACTTCCAGTGATCCACCCACCTCGGCCTCCCAAAGTGCTGGGATTACAGGTGTGAGCCACTGTGCCTGGCCGCCTCATTAACTTTTCAGCAACATCCGTAATACAACAATTTACATCACTTTTTTTTTTCTTTTTGAGACGGAGTCTCACTCTGTCACCTAGGCTGGAGTGTAGTGGCGCAATCTTGGCTCACTGCAGCCTCCATCTCCCGGGTTCAAATGATTCTCCTGCCTCAGCCTCCCGAGTAGCTGGGATTACAGGTGCCTGCCACAATGCCTGGCTAATTTTTGTATTTTTAGTAGAGACAGGGTTTCACTGTGTTGGCCAGGCTGGTCTCGAACTCCTCACCTCAAGTGATCTGCCCGCCTCGACCTCCCTAAGTGTTGGGATTACAGGCGTGAGCCACCGCTTACATCACTGTTTCTTTTTTTTTTTTTTTGAGGGAGTCTCGCTGTGTCACGCAGGCTGGAGTGCAGGGGCGCGATCTCGGCTCACTGCAAGCTCCGCCTCCCGGGTTCACGCCATTTTCCTGCCTCAGCCTCTCCGAGTAGCTGGGACTACAGGCGCCCGCCACCACGCCCGGCTAATTTTTTGTATTTTCATTACAGACAGGGTTTCACCGTGTTGGCCAGGATGGTCTCGGTCTCCTGACCTCGTGATCTGGCCGCCTCGGCCTCCCAAAGTGCTGGGATTACAGGCGTGAGCCACCGCGCCCGGCGTCATTTGGCTGTTTGATAATGTTTGGAGGCGTCTCTCTGTCCACCTGCGCCAAAAGTGCTGGGATGCCAGGCCTGAGCCGCTGCGCCTGGCCCCGTTCCGCTCTTTGATAACATTTGGAGGCGCCCGTCCTTCCACCTGCGCAGGAAGGCTGAGGGCGCTGCGGTCCCCAGTGCGCCAACTTTTCGGTGGTTTCTTTGTCCTTGACTCGGCTGCCCTGTGCATTTTCTCTCTCATTGATTTTTCTTCTGGAGAATCTGCTTCATTGGCAAATCGATATTGATCAATTGATCAATTTTCTGTGTATCGGCATTTCTTCTCTTTCTAAAGTTTTTGGTGACTTTCAGATCACAGGCCCCCTTTGCTGACTTCTGCCCCTTTCCGTTCTGTCAGTGGGGTGTTGAGGGTTCCGCCCCGTGAACCCCATCCCCTTGGTTTCCATAATGCATGTTTTTCTCATATTACTGACATTTGTTAGTTGTTTTTTTTTTTTTTTCCTAATTTCCTCTTCAGGTCAGTTTGCTTCAGAGGTTTCTGAGTTCCGAGTTGGAGGTCCTTTCTTGATTTCTAAGTCTCCAGTGCCAAAAATCAGCTTTGGCTTAAACGGTAGCTACTGTTGGGAGGATGCAGAGCTCCTCCGCCGAGGCTGAAACATGGATTCTTTTTGTCCTTCTTCGTGAGTACTTGAGGGATAGTTGGATGTGGAGCTGCGAGGCCTTTGAACCGTGTTTAGATTTTTTTTCTTTTTTTTTTTTTTGAGACGGAGTCTCGCTCTGTCGCCCAGGCTGGAGTGCAGTGGCGCAATCTCGGCTCACTGCAAGCTCCGCCTCCCGGGTTCACGCCATTCTCCTGCCTCAGCCTCTCCGAGTAGCTGGGACTACAGGCGCCCGCCACCACGCCCGGCTAATTTTTTTGTATTTTTAGTAGACGGGGTTTCACCGTGGTCTCGATCTCCTGACCTCGTGATCCGCCCACCTCGGCCTCCCAAAGTGCTGGGATTACAAGCGTGAGCCACCGCGCCCGGCCCGTGTTTAGATTTTTAATCCGTTTAATGTCAGGCTGAGAGCAGCACCATCCCCCTCTGTTCTGTTTGTCGGTTTCTCTGTTGACGTATTTGGATGTCAGGTTTGTGGGCTTGCGTGGGCTCAGACAGTGGGATTTCGTTGTGGGTCCAGCCATTGTCAACAACAAAAAAAACCCTTCCTTGGCTGGTGGTGGTGGCTCACGCCTGTAATCCCAGCACTTTGGGAGGCCGAGGCAGGTGGATCATCTGAGGTCAGGAGTTCAAGACCAGCCTGGCCCACGGGGCGAAACTCCATCTCTACTAAAATATAAAAAATTAGCCAGGCATGGTAGCAGGTGCCTGTAATCCCAGCTGCTTGGGAGGCTGAGGCAGGAGAATCACTTGAACCCGGGAGGCAGAGGTTGCAGTGAGCTGAGATCGCGCCACTGCACTCCAGCCTGGGCGACACAGCGAGACTCTGTCTCAGAAAAAGAAACCTTCCTTGAATTGAAACTTTGATATGAACGTTGCAACCCTTCCTTTTTGTTGGCATTGCTTGGCAGATCTTTGTGCGTCTGGTTGTATCTCCTGAGTCGCTTGTTTCAGAACTATCGTCGGCACCGTGTTTTTAAATTAACGACGTTAAGCACCCGTCCATCTTCATTCTCAGCTTTTCCTTCCATTATCTTATTTTATGTTTTTCCATCTGTGTGCTTCTGACTCTGGATTGCTTCCCCCAGTGCGTGTTTTCTGAAGCTCTGTGCTGCTTTGCGGCTCTGCCAGTGGGTCTTTTCTAGTTTTGAATAACACGTTTAAGGCTGTGATTGGATAGCAGTTAGTACTCTGCGTTGTGAATAACACATTTAAACACTCTGTTTCTCGCGCTCTCAACTTCCAAAGTGAAATCGCATCTGCCCTCTTCTGTGAGAAGAAAATTGAGCCTGTGTATTTCTCTTCCCTGCTGGTATTTGCTACCAATAAATTGCTACTTTTAAAAAACATTGTCCGAGGTGGGCGGATCATGAGGTCAGGAGATCGAGACCATCCTGGCTAACACAGTGAAACCCCGTCTCTACTAAAAATACAAAAAAATTAGCCGGCCTTGGTGACGGGCGCCTGTAGTCCCAGCTACTTGGGAGGCTGAGGCAGGAGAATGGCGGAGCTTGCCGTGAGCCGTGATCATGCCACTGCACTCCAGCCTGGGCGACAGAGCCAGACTCAGTCTCAAACGCAAAAAAAAACAAACAAAAAAACTTTGTATCTGTTCATAATTGTGTATTTGCATCTTACTAGGAAACATTTGTATCATTAAGTAGTGACTCTGCGACTTACTGTGAGGGCCCGAGCAAATGACATCTATCCTTTGCGTCAGTTTCCTCATCTGTAGGATGGGGATAATGTAGCCACTGCGAGGATTCAGTGAAATGAGAGAAAACTCACAAAGTGCCCCCAGAGGGCTTTCCTTGTGTGCCTGTCTTGTTACGGCTTCTAGGAATCTCTTGATTCGTAGTTATATGTGCTCACCATCTACTTCATTCAGTAGAACCCCCAGGCTCTGCCATTTCTTTGAGGATCCATGGGGCTTACAGGCTTAAGACAGTCTAATCATTTTTTAGGGTAAATGATTGAACTTCTTGAACTTCATCCTTTATGTTCCATGTTGGGTTCCCTCTTGTGTCTCTCTTTTTCTTTTTTTGGGACGGAGTCTCGCTCTGTCGCCCAGTCTGGAGTGCAGTGGCGCGATCTCGGCTCACTGCAAGCTCCGCCTCCCGGGTTTGCGCCATTCTCCTGCCTCAGCCTCCTGAGTAGCTGGGACTACAGGCGCCCACCACCACGCCCGGCTAATTTTTGTATTTCTGGTAGAGACGGGGGTTTCACCCTGTTGGCCAGGATGGTCTTGATTTCTTGACCTCATGATCCGCCCGCCTCGGCCTCCTAAAGTGTTGGGGTTACAGGCGTGAGCCACTGCGCCCGGCCCCAGGTTGGTTTCTGAGCTTGTTTTGAGCGGCAGGTTCTCCAGTCCCCACACTCAGGTGTCGCTGGTGATTCCCATAGACATGGAAGCAAGAGCGGGATGGGGGTCTCGGTTATCTCTGTGGTCACTGAAATTCAAAGCGGGGCCCTGTTTCTCTGAGTTGTTACTTGCATCTGTGCTCGACGCCCACTCTCGGGGCCGGCTCTGCCCTCCAGGGAAACCCTAGGGCCTTGGGGGAGCGGGGTTGCGAGGCGCCCCTGGTTCTGGGGGAGGAGGTTGCGAGGTGTCCCCAGTTCTGGGGGAGCGGGGTTGCGAGGCGCCCCTGGTTCTGGGGGAGGAGGTTGCGAGGCATCCCCGGTTCCGGGGGAGGAGGTTGCGAGGTGTCCTCGGTTCTGGGGGAGGAGGTTGCGAGGCGTCCCCGGTTCCGGGGGAGGAGGTTGCGAGGCGTCCCCGGTTCCGGGGGAGGAGGTTGCGAGGTGTCCCCGGTTCTGGGGGAGGAGGTTGTCCCCGTTTGTGGGGGTGGAGGAGATTGCCTGTGTTGCCCGCACAGCGTCACTGTGCCTCTGCCCGAGGGCATGTCCTGCCACTTTAGGTGTTCTGGGGACCCCCACTCTTAGGGTGGTGTGTGGTCTCTACTCACTTTCTCTTCAGCCTCAGGTTTGTCTGCTCACGGGTGGGCCACAGGGCCCTGCTTTCCTGCCCCCCATCGCCAGACATTAGGGGCAGACAGGGGGGGCTTTGCGGGATCTTGTCAGCCCCCCAACAAGGAAGGGCTCTGTGGTGCCCCAGAAGCGTTTTCTCCCCCACTCCGGATCCTCCTCAGAAGCTGGGAGCATGTGCCACAGCCTGCGGCCCCGGACCAAGAAGACATGACAGGAAGATAAACCCAGGGCGGCTGCAGTGCGCGAGCCGGGCCGAGGGCGTCCTGGTCTTTCACGTTCTCCCATAGGTTGAACTTAGATAAAATGGAGGCTGGGCACGCCTGTGACCCCGTGGCTTTGGGGAATACAAGGCGGGAGGAGCACTCGAGTGCAGGAGTTTGAGACCACCCTGGGCAACGTAGTGAGACCCCCATCTCTTTAATTAAAAAAATTAAAAAATTTTTTAAATTGGCCAGGCGTTGTGGCTCATGCCTGTAATCCCAGCACTTTGGGAGTCTGAGGCAGACGGATCACCTGAGGTCTGGGGTTCAAGACCAGCCTGGCCAACATGTATGAAACCCCGTCTCTACTAAAAATACAAAAATTAGCTGGGCGTGGTGGCGGGCTCCTGTAGTCCCAGCTATGTGGGAGGCTGAGGCGGGAAAATCACTTGAACCCAGGAGATGGAGGTTGCAGTCAGCCAAGATCGCACCACTGCACTCCAGCCTGGGCAACAGCAAGACCCTGTCTCAAAGCAAAAGAAAAAAATTTTTTTTTAAATACTGCTCCACCCAAGGAAAGGCCACCCCCAAATTCAAACCTCTATCTGATCTCACCCGTCGTGACCCCTGGGGGGGCTGGAAATGGGTCTGAGAAGCATCACAAGCTGCAGGGGCCAGACCCAGGCAGGGCAGTGGGACGGGCTACCATCGGGGTCCTTCAAGATTTTAATTATAAGGAGGAAGAAGAGACAGGGCGAGGCACAGGCTTGGGGGGTCAGAGTGACCCTGTATCGGGTTCCCCGCTTCTACTCCCAAGTAAACGGAACCTGCTTGAGGAGCTGTCGAGGTGTTAATTGGTTTTTAGGTGTGACTGTGGTACTTGGTGGTGGTTGGTGGTAGCTGTTACTTCATTTGCTTTTGGGAACTGGGTTGGGTTGTTCAGTACAGCAGGCACTAGCCATGTATACATTTTTAAATGTAATTTTTAATGCGCTTGAAAAAATGCTGGCCATGTTTCCGGCAGTTGGTAGTGTGGCTCCCGTGTTGGGCAGCAGAGGTGGAGAGTATTTTGATCCTCTAGGAAGGTGTTCTTGGAAGCACAGTTATTTATGAGTAAAACGAAGACGTGGAGGGTGGGTGTTTTGGGGGCCTCAGCTGTGTTCCAAGTGGTGCTGAGGACAAAGGGGTCCCAGGCTGGGAAGGGGTTCAGGCAGGGGGTCCACAGGAGGTGGGGGTCACCTCCTGTGTTGGGGAAGAGGAGAGTGGTGAGGTCAGGAAAGAGTTTGGTCTTTATCCTGAGGACAATGGGGAGCCATGGGAGAGGGTAGAGGGAGGGAGAAGAGCCAAGTTTTGCTTCTAAAGGCTCCACCCGGCTGCCTGAGGATGTCAGCAGACTTGGGAGGAAGCTGCTTCAGGGACTGGGCTTAACCCACTGCTGTAGCTATGGGGCGAGCTGCTGTTCTTTGGGAGGAGGGAAGGTGAGAGGACTCCCAGGACTTTAGCCTGAGCACCTGAGTGGGGGGCGCATTGTAGAGCTGGGGCTATAGGATGAAGTCCCCAGGCCCATCTGAAACCAGACCACCTGGTGGTGTGCCTGAGGGTTTGGCAGGGGCAGTACACAGGGCTGTGCTCAGGGCTTGAGTCCACCAAGAGTTTTGCCTGCCCGGCGTGGTAATCCCACTCCTGGTACTGAAGTCAGTCGATTGGGTTTCTTGTGCAGAGGCAGCTGAGCCACCTGGACAGTCTTCTTCTGTATCAAGGTCAGCCGGCCTTCTCCGGAAAGGACCAAGGAGTGAATATTTTTGGCTGTGCAGGACAGATGGTCTCTATTGGAATTAATTCAACTCTACTCTTGCAGCAAAAGCAGCCATAGATAGTACATGGACAAATGGGCACAGTGTGTGCCAATAAAACTTTATTTAAAAAGCAGGCAGGGGGCCAGACGTGGTCCTTGTGTACTGTCTGCAGATCCCTGTGCAGACAAATCTCAGTCCTACCCGGTATTTACTGAGCGCCTTTTGAGGCCCCCTCTCCCATTTGCCAGTGAGCCACCAGGCAAAGACCAGTCCCCAATCCCTCTCAGGAGGGGACCCAGCAGGGACCAGGACTGGGAAACCGCCAGCCTGGAGCGTCCCTTGGCCATCGATGGCCTCTCTGAAGCAGCATCTTTCATTGTTATCCTCACGGCGGCCCAGGCAGGTGGGCAGCTTCCACACCCCGTGACTGGAATTGGAACCGAAGCCCAAGGGGTGGGCAGCTCCTGGGGCCGTCTCCCCAGTGCCCCTGCGCCGTCCACTCGCAGGCCTCTCCCAAGGCAGCCAGGCTGGCCCAGGGCAGGAAGGTGCCCTTCCCGGGTAAAACTCTGCGGTGCTTCACCAAAGAAATCACAGAAAACCACACTCTGACAGCAGCGTCTTATTCTATTAGTACATTTTAATTAGAACAGGAGCAAGGGATGCATTATGAATATTCATGGTGGGCTATTAACATGCATAATTAATCGGGGGGATTTTAATAACTGTATTAATGTGGGGGATGTCCTTATTTTTGTCATTTCTAGGAGGAGGCCAAGGCTGGGTGAGGGAGGGTTCCCCCAAAGGGCAGATTGAGGCCGCACTGCCTCTGCCAGGGGCCTGTTGGAGTGAACTTTGGTGGTGATCCCTGCGCATGGGGCCCCAGGAGGCCCCCCACCACACCAGGCCTTCCGGGGGGTGAGGGCTGGGGTGCCAGGAGCCTCCCATTTGCTCAGTTGGGGGTCTCTGCACCTCCTGGAGTACTGACTATGGCCAGAGGGAACCAGACAACAGGCAGGTGGTGTAGAGGCAAACTGAGGCCCAGAGGGTGCCGGTGCTGTGCCCACCCCCACACAGCCAGCCCACCCTGGCCTCAGCAGCTGCCCTGTTCGCCAGGGCCCACGTGCAGGACCAGGATCTCGGGGTGCAGATGGCCCAGACCTGGCAGCACATGCCGTGTGGATTCCTGGAGACCACAGGAGCCCCCTGCCTGGCCCCCAACCCAGCCAGGGCAGCATCCCAGCCCCCCACTCATAATCACATTGGAAATTTTTGATTAGAAAACGAAATCTAAATGAGGTGCATGAATATTCATTAGACTTGGAGATTAATATGCATAATTATGCAAATCAGACAGCAATTAAACACCAATACTCCCCGGGGAGGAATGATTAACACAAAGGCACTGAAATAGAAGGATGCGATTTGAAAGAAGTTTCTGGTGCGGATGAGCAGGGAGGGCAGGGGGCAGAGGAGCCTGCAGAACAGCCTGAGGTTGTGCCTGTCACAGACATCAGCACTGGGCTGGGTCCCCCAGGCCTGGCTCTCGAGAAGCCTCTGGACTTGAGAGTTGGACACGGACACCCCAAGCCCTGCAAAAGTAGGGCCTGTTTGTAATTCATTTATAGAGAGGGAAACCGAGGCAGGGCGGCAACCCCGTGGTCAAGCGGAGGAGGCCCAGCGCCGCTCCTGCTTCTCCAAGGGTGTGCTCTGTGGCCCCCGATGGAAGGTGGAAGGATGCAAGCAGGCCCGCTCTGCCCAGGGCAGAAGATTCTGGAGTCCTGGGCGTTGCCCGTGAGTGTTCTGAGAGATAAGCGCCCCGCCCGCCCCGCCCTGGGACCAAGGTCCTCCTGCCATCCCTTGCTGTGCTGGGAACTCCTGCCCCACGCAGGCCTCTGGTCTCCGCACTGGGCTTGTTCCTGGGTGATGAGATTCGGCTCCACCCTCACAGGCTGCCGGCCTCCTGCCCGGTGGGTGAGCCTCTGCTGCTGCTTCAGCAAAGGGTGGCCCCACTTCCCACACTGGCAGGTGGGGACAGGAAGACCCTGGGCCTCCGCAGAGCTCATGGTTTAGCTTCCACAGCCTCATGCTGTCATGAGCCTTTCTCACAGGGTCAGAAGAGTCTGCACCTGACACAGAGACCCCAGCCCACATAGGCCTGGGCCAGAGGGAGGGACTTGGGGCTGATGGGGAGGAGGCTCGGCATGAGAGCGAGGTCTCTGCCCAAGGAGGGCATGAAAGCTGGGGCTTCACTGGGTGGGTAGGAGTTCGCCAGCAGAGAGCCGATGGAAGCGTTAATGTATGTTTATGGACCTGTAAGTGCTCCGAGTCCCAGGGTGTCTGGGTGTTAGTTGCTGACTGGTGTCCTCATGAGTCGGGCTGGGTGAGGCTGGGTTAGGAAGGGTTCCACAAGCCCCCTGCGTCCACTGAGGTTTGCCCCTGAGACAACAAACCGAAGCTTTTAGAGCTGGGCAGGCGTGAGGGTGACCCATAACTCTCTCTGTCCTGCCTGCAGGTCTTGAGGACCGGCCCAGCTCAGGCTCCTGGGGCAGCGGTGACCAGAACAGCTCCTCCTTTGACCCCAGCCGGGTAGGAGTCCCCGTGAGGCCTGAGACCCTGAGTTTCCTGTCCTCAGAGTTGGGGGTAGGGAGTGTGGGGAAACTGAGGCTGAGAGAAGGGGCCAGCCTTCCAGGGGTTTGGACTGGGAGACGTGGGTTTGAGTCCTGCCTCTCCAGCTGTAATACGGGGTGGGGGTGGGCTGTGGAGCCCCAGCACCTCTGATCCCCACCCCATCTCCCCTAGACCTTCAGCGAGGGCACCCACTTCACTGAGTCGCACAGCAGCCTCTCTTCATCCGCATTCCTGGGACCGGGACTCGGAGGTGAGTGCCTGGCCTGGTGCGGTCCCTCTGCTGTGCACAGATGTGCAGACGTGGGCCTTGGCGTGGTCAGTGCACGCACAGCGCCAGGCAGGTCCCCAGCGTTCACCCAGAGGGTGTGGACAGCCGAAGCCTCTGCCCGTCCTGGGAGCAGCTGTGGGAGGTGCAGGGGACGCGGCCCGGACTCCCTGGCACGGCTCTCTGCAGCTCGGCTTCCCCGCCTGAGTGTAGAGGCAGGGAGACCGTTCCAGACCCCACTTCCTCCCTGGGATTTCTGCAGGGCTCCTCCTGCTTCCCGGGGAGGGGTCAGCAGGGCTGGCCTGTGCCCGCTGGGAAGGAGGCGTAGGAGTTCTGGAGACTGGGGAAGGCGGCCAGCGTGTGCGGTGGTCAGAGCCCATGCCCTTCCGCAGACCGCCCGCCCGCCCTCCTTCCCTGGGGGGGCCCTCCTGTTAAAGAGAGAATCATGACTCAGGCCGCGCTTGGTGGCTCACACCTGTAATCTCAGCACTTTGGGAGGCCGAGGTGGGTGGATCACCTGAGGTCAGGAGTTTGAGACCAACATGGTGAAACCCCGTTTCTACCAAAAATACAAAAATTAGCCGGACATGGCGTTGGGCACTTACAGTGCCAACTACTCAGGAGGCTGAGGCAGGAGAATTGCTTGAACCCAGGAGGTGGAGGCTGCAGTGAGCCGAGATCACGCCATTGCCCTCCAGCCTGGGTGACAGAGCCAGATTCCATCTTAAAAAAAAAAAAGAAATGACGACTCAGGCCTGGTGTCTGGTCCACCCCACCACGGAACCTGGGCAAGCGCCATCTTTTGAGCCTCAGTTTCCCCCCGTGGGAAAGGGGCCCTCCCAGAACCTTCTTGGAGGGAGGCGGTGAGGAGGCGCCCAGCTCCGCAGGCCCTGCCCAATGCCGGGTGGGGGTTGGTGCCTGGTCTTGGGAGTATTCCAGCCCCGTTGCAGGCTCACCCGTGCTACAGGGGAACGAACCGACACTTGGGAAGGGCACTCTGGCCGGGGGTCTGTGGCTGGGTGGGGCTGACCGGGGCGCCCTCCTCCAGGGACCTGGGGCTGTGGCTGAGACGGTGTCCCGTGTGCCGTCCCTCCTGCGGGTGACCCAGGAAATCCCCCGAGCTTCACACCCTCAGCCTCCTGCGGGAGTGTCAAGTGCTGTGCCCTGGGGTTCGGGGAGCTCAGGTAGGGGTCTTGGGGGGTCCCGCTGTCGTGGTCAGCCACCTGCCCCAGTGCCTCAGCTGTGGAATTTGTGGTTTCGTCCCTCAGTCATCCTGGGATGCGAGATCCTTCCGTTCTCTGGAACCCGACAGTTTGAGGCTGGGTTTTCGTGGTGCGGTGGGGGTGTGTGCTGCTTAGAAGCCGGGAGCCGTGGGGCCCTGGACCTGCTGCAGGGCCCGGGTGCACACCGTGTACGCCTCGGCATTGTTGGCTGGGGGAGAAACTGAGGCCCGGAGGACTTTGGGGGACCCAGCCTTTTCCCTGGACCCTGAGGGGCAGCCCCTGTTTGGGCCCCACAGCAGGGCAGGGATGGTCCTGTCTCGCTTTGCCCGGCCTGGAACTTGGCGTACACTAGAGTCAGTTGGTGTCCTGAGTAGGAGGTGAACAGCGTGAAGGTGGGGCGGGTGTGTGTGGGGCCCACCACGTGCCACCGGCGGTTTCTGCCCATTCGCCATACGGGGTAGGTGAGGCCTGGCCCCGCCCCCCTGCCTGGGGTGGCCCCTGCACCTGGGAGGCTGGTTCCCCACTGGCTGTTCCTTCCTTCCGGCCTCTTCTTCATACCCCCGATGGCCCCAGAGCAGGGCTGACGTGGGCAGTTCCCACGGCCCGGCCAGCAGTACCCAGAGCCTAGCCGTGTCCCACCTGCCACCCCCACGGGTGGGGCCTGGGCCATAGCCAAGCAGCTTGGAGAGGGCAGGCGGGGGTCCCAGGGAGGCATGGGGAGCTTTTGGCATAACCTCAGCCTCCTAGGGCCTCAGTTTTCTCACCCGAGGAGCGGGGCAAGTGACTGCCGTGGCTGGGTGTGGCCTGTGGGGTGGGTCGTGGCCATCATCTTCCCCATGTCCCCCCGGTCACCAAGATGAGGAAACGGGAGGCAAAAAACAGCAACATTTGTTCCAGGAGTTGGGAAATCGTTGAACTTTTAGAATTCAAAAATCGGGAAATTTTTTTCCTGGTTTGAGAATAATGTACATTACTCGATCGCGTGTTCCAGCCCCTCACAGCAGCCCCAGTCACATTCCATGCCCAGTGTCAGCCAGAAGGGGATTTAAGTGGCTCAGGTCCTGAGTAATCAGGGCGCCTGCTTCAGGCAAGGCTGGATCCAGATGTCTCTGCATCAGCCCCAGGCCCTCCATGCTGGGGGCTCGCCCTGGCCAGCTGTCCCCTCCATAGCCCCGAGGCCTCACCTGTCCTTTGTCACTGAGCACCCCAGGGAAGTGCTCATTGGCGGAGCGCAGGTCACATGCTCATTCGTGAACGAACCCTGGCCTGAAGGCTGCATGCTGGGCACTTTGAGGGAGCCTGTGCCAGGGGAACCCAGGGGCCTGTGCGCTGAACCTGATGTGGTGTGCACAGGCCCCGGGGCTCCCCGTCAGGGAGGCACAGGCCTCTCCCCGGGACAGACAAATGCCTCTGGCCCCAGCACCCCAGGGCATCAGCCCCTCAACACCTGGAACAGAGGAAACTGAGGCTCAGGAAGGGCAGGGGCCTCAGCACGAAGCAGGGCCTTTGTGAGCTCTGCTGTCCCCTTCCCGCCCAACCCGTGAGCTCTGCTGTCCCCTTCCCGCCCCACCCTCTGTGAGTTCTGCCATCCCCTTCCCACCTCACCCTCTGTGAGCTCTGTTGTCCCCTTCCCGCCTCACCCCCATGAGCTCTGCTGTCCCCTTCCCGCCCCACCCTCTGTGAGCTCTGCCGTCCCCTTCCCGCCTCACCCTCTGTGAGCTCTGTTGTCCCCTTCCCGCCTCACCCCCATGAGCTCTGTTGTCCCCTTCCCGCCTCACCCCCATGAGCTCTGTTGTCCCCTTCCCGCCTCACCCCCGTGAGCTCTGCTGTCCCCTTCCCGCCCCACCCACTGTGAGCTCTGGTGTCCCTTTCCTGCCCCACCCCCTGGGCAGGGCTTATGTGGGCTGCAGATGCTCAGAGTTGGCCCCGAAATCATCGGGGACCCTTTCTTGTCCCCAAGCCTGTCGCTGGTGGGCAGGATACGGGCACACTGAGGGCAGGGCTCTGCGGGAGATCGGCACACTGGGGTCAGGGCTCCCCGAGATGGGCACATTCGGGTCAGGCTCTGCTGGCGTCCTGCCGTGGCGCTCTCAGTCGTGTGCACTTACTGAGAGCCTATTGTATGTGGGCACGTGTCAGGCACTCGGGGGGCCTCAGGATATTCCTTGGGGTCACCTCCCACTAACCTTCCTTCTCCCCTTGCAGGCAAGAGCGGTGAGCGGGGTGCCTATGCCTCTTTTGGGAGAGACACAGGCGTGGGCGGCCTGACTCAGGTGAGGGGTTCGGGCCGGGCTGGGGTATATTTTAATTTTAAACAAATCTGTCACCCACCCTCTCTGATCTGCAGAAGCTCTCCTGGCTCAGCTAGGTTCTGTTTGCTTCCTGGTAGCAGCGAAACCAGGCTGGGCTTGGGCCAGGGTGGGCTGAGTGGATGTGGACCGGGAGGAGTGGGGAGGCAGGTGAGGACCAGGCAGGCCAGGGCCTGCGGGGCTGCCATGCTGGAGGGGCTGAGTTGCCCGCTCACCTGAGTGGCAGGCAGGAAAACAGGCCACGCAGCAAGGCTTTGCGGGTGTGGAGCCCTGGGGAGCCCATACAACAGGCCCCTGTGCAGCCGAAATCCTCACCCACGCTGGCCCTGGTTGTGAGGCTGGGGGAGGATGTTGGGGGCTGTGACCAGCCGCGGGGGTTCCGTGCAGTCTCTGGTGCTGGGCACCCCCAGGCTTCCTCCCTCACCCCAGGACTTCATCTCTGTCCCCGCTGTTGGCTCCTGGCTCTCGGTGGGGCTCGGCCTTGTCACAGGTGGGGCCGTCTGTGTGCTCACTGTGCCCAAGCCAGAACAACAGCAGCCACAGTGATTGAGAGCCAGCCGGGTGCCAGGCTCTGCACCGCGGGCAGACTCGCGTTTCCCAATCAGTCCCCACAACGAGGGGCCGCGGCCTACGTGCCCATTTTAAAGACAGGAATACGCAGGTGCCCAGGCTCCCCATCCGAGAAGCAGAACTAGCTCTCGGGCCCTGCTCTCTGGCGCTCCCTGGTGACTCTTCGAGTCCTGCGGTGGCCACACAGGGTGCGGGCTCAGGACAGGCCGGGCCGCGGGAGAAGGCCCTGTCCTGGGCGCTGGGCCCACCCTGTGGGGCCACTGGATGATGATAGAACAGATGATTTTTTTTTTTTTTTGAGACGGAGTTTCACTCTTGTTGCCCAGGCTGGAGTTCAGTGGCGCAATCTCGGCTCACTGCAACCTCCGTCTCCCGGGTTCAAGCGATTCTGCTGCCTCAGCCTTTTGAGTAGCTGGGATGACAGGCACCCGCCACCATGCCCGGCTAATTTTGTAGTTTTAGTAGAGATAGGGTTTCTCCATGTTGGCCAGGCTGGTCTTGAACTCCCGACCTCAGGTGATCTGCCCGCCTCAGCCTCCCAAAGTGCTGGGATGACAGGCGTGAGCCTCCGCGCCCGGCCTTAGAACAGATGAAATGCAAGAGTCACTTCCGGGACCCGGCTGAGGGCATCCCTGGCTTCCCAGGAAGAAAGCCCGTCTCACACTAACATGTACAGAATCCACCCGAGGGCTTTACAAAACAAAACCAAAAAGATAGGAAGCAGCCGGGTGCACAGACGCCGAGCCACGCAGCTTTGTTCTTTGCATCTCAGAATCCAGGGAGCAGCCCCTTGGGTTAGCCGCGCTGGCATCTGTTTCTCATCTTTGGTTCTTCGGGAAAACAGCAGTGTGGGATGCGGTCAGTCTCAAGTCAGAGAAACATGGCAGGTGTCAGAGAGAAACGCTGTGAGCAGGCGGAAGTGGCATCACCCACCGAGGGGCGGATCCGAGCCGCTTTGGCCTTTGCAGTTTTCTCTTGAATGGAACAGCCTGGGGTCTGGATGCCAGCTGGGCGCTTCCTGACCACCTGCTCCCCACCAGGCTGGCTTCCTGTCAGGCGAGCTGGCCCTCAGCAGCCCCGGGCCCCTGTCCCCTTCGGGCATGAAGGGGGCCTCCCAATACTACCCCTCGTACTCCAGCAGCTCCCGGCGGAGAGCGGCGGACGGCAGCCTAGGTGAGCGGGGTCTGGCCGGGGCACCGGGGGCTTTAGGGAGGGAGCCTGCAAAGGGAGGTAGGGGGCCCCCCGTTAGCTGAGGGCACCAGAGGGAGCAGACCCCGCACCTTCCAGGTCCTGGCTGGACGCCGGGCGCTCGGGCCGTGGGAGGGATGGACGGTGATGGGGCTCAAGGCCGGGGCTGGCGGGCGTGACAAGTCCAGGGAGAGGTTCCTACGAGCCTCTGGTCCCGAGGTTCCTGCAGCTGACGGGCGTGGGCTCTGCCATGTGGTGTCTGTGTAAGATGCCTCCTGGGGCTGCATCGTGGCTCCTCTGCACTGAGCCCTGCTGCTCACGCCGGACAAAGCTTGCACACACAGGCATCTGCCACGAGGCGCATCACAGCCTCGGGCTCAGGAGCACTGGACGGTGCCTCGAACTACCTGGGGCGCATTCCACTCAGTGCAGTCGCCAGGCATGGTGGCAGTCACCTGGGGTCCCAGCTTCTCTGAAGGCCGAGACAGGAGGATCACTTGAGGCCAAAAGTTGGAAACCATTCTGGGCAACATAGGGAGAGCCCATCTTCGCAAAAAATTTTAAAAATTAGCAAAGCATGGGCCGGGCGTGGTGGCTCACGCCTGTAACCCCAGCGCTTTGGGAGGCCGAGACGGGCGGATCACGAGGTCAGGAGATCGAGACCATCCTGGCTAACACAGTGAAACCCCATCTCTACTAAAAATACAAAAAATTAGCCAGGCGTGGTGGCGGGCGCCTGTAGTCCCAGCTACTCGGGAGGCTGAGGCAGGAGAATGGCGTGAACTCGGGAGGCGGAGCTTGCAGTGAGCCGAGATTGCGCCACTGCACTCCAGCCTGGGCGACAGAGCAAGGCTCCGTCTCAAAAAAAAAAAAGAAAATTAGCTAAGCATGGTGGCACACACCTGTGGTCCCAGCTACTCAGGAGGCTGAGGCGGGAGGATGGTTTGACCCTGGGAGTTCAAGGCTGCAGTGAGCTGTGATCGCACCATTGCACTCCAGCCTGAGCAACAGCGCAAGACCCTGCCTGAAAAAAATAAGCGTGAAATCACCCACAAAAAGCACAAAAACATAAAAGATCGTGGCTCTGAGTAGACCAAGGACAGGAGCCCCGTGATGGGGGAGGAGGCCTCTGCTCCACCTCGGCTGGGCACGTGCGCCTGGGCCACTCGAACTTTTCCCGCTCTGTGCACGTCCGCGAGTGATCAGGAAGGCGCCCGAGTGCTGGTTTCCGGGTTATGGGTTTTATCCTGTAGGCGAGTTTGCAAACAGCAGCCCCGAGAGGTGAGGCCTGACTGCGTGTGATAGTCGGGGCCATCTTGGAAGGAGAGTGGGGCCAGGGAGCTTCTCAGTAGAGCCTTGGCTCAGAATCCACCAACTCCCCGTTTTCTGAACTGCGCGTCGCGGGAGAAAACCGTTGTGGTTCTTTTTCGTCTTTGGAGCCATATCATGTAGATAGACCCGAGGCTTTTTTTTTTTTTTTTTTTTTTTTTTTGAGACGGAGTCTCGCTCTGTCGCCCAGGCTGGAGTGCAGTGGCACGATCTCAGCTCACTGCAACCTCCGCCTCCCGGGTTCAAGTGATTGTCCTGCCTCAGCCTCCCGAGTAGCTGGAATTATAGGCTCCCGCCACCACGTCCGGCGACTTTTTGTATTTTTAGTAGAGAAGGGGTTTCACCGTGTTAGCCAGGATGGTCTCGATCTCTTGACCTCGTGATCTGCCTGCCTTGGCCTCCCAAAGTGCTGGGATTACAGGCGTGAGCCACCGCGCCCGACTGACCCGAGGTTTTAATTTATGAAACGGGAATTGGGAGGGTCTCTCCTCCAGGATATAGGGCAGGGGCTGTTCTCATGGCCAGTGGCCAGTTCTCACCCCTCTTGCTCCTGACAGACACGCAGCCCAAGAAGGTCCGGAAGGTCCCGCCGGGTCTTCCATCCTCGGTGAGTCGCACGAAGGAGAAGGGACCCCACAGCTCGTCGGTGGCAGTTCCAGGCCCTGTGTCCTGGCGAAGCTTGGGAACACACATGGCGGGGTGGGCCCTGAGCGGATAGGCTCCCTGTGATTCCTGAGCCAAGATCTGAGCTCTGACCTGAGGCCGCCTGCAAGGGAAGGCAGGGAAGTTCTTCCCTAGGTCCAGCGTCTGTCTGTCTTGTTTTGAGAGAAAGGCAGTTCTGGTGGCTGAGGCCCCTTTAGAAAGGGCACAGTTGGGCCGGGTGCGGTGGCTCACGCCTGTCATCCCAGCACTTGGGGAGGCTGAGGCGGGTGGATCACCTGAGGTCAGGCGTTCTAGACCAGCCTGGCCAACATGGTGCATCTCTACTAAAAATACAAAAATTAGCCAGGCGTGGTGGCGGGCGCCTGTAGTCCCAGCTACTTGGGAGGCTGAGGCAGGAAAATCGTTTGAACCCGGGAGGCAGAGGTTGCAGTGAGCCCAGATCGTGCCACTGCTCTCCAGCCTGAGCAACAGAGTGAGACTCCCTCTCAAAAAAAAGGGGGGGGCCACAATTGGGGCTCCCTGTTACATCCTCATGGGTTCAGGCTGCCCCGCATCGCTGCCTCCCTGCCAGGCCCCGCAGATGGTCCAGGCTGCTGTGCCACAATCCTACGGTCTCATCTCGCTGGAGGGAGAGGAAATTTGCCGATTCCCTGGCTCAGTAGCCACCAACCACCCTCTGCCCAGCGCCTGTGCTGGCCCCAAGAGCCCTGGGCATACGTCTCCTCAGCCCTCGAGCCGACCAGCTCCCCAAAGGCCTGGGTTCCCAAGCCAAAGGCGTGGTCAGGCTCTGCTCCCAACAGTATCGCTCACTCCCCTCCCCCAGGGCGCACTTTCTCTGCCCTAAAACCAGCCCCCCAGTTTCTTACATCAGGCCCACCCGGCACACTTCCCACTCCAGCACAGCGGCAGACGTTACCAACTGGCCCCAGCCCCACAGTCCAGGCAGTGCCAGCCAGTCAGAGCTGGCGCTAATCACAGACCCTCTTGCTGTCACTTGAGTGAGGGACGAATGTTGCTCTGGGGCCAAGGGAAGCTCAGCGCTGGAGGATTGATTCCAGCTGGGGAACAAGGGAGAAGGGTGGGATGGGGGTGTTGGAGCTGGGGTTTTGATGGGTCAGTAGGAGTTTTCTGGATTAAGGAGGAAAAAGGCTTAGTAGGCAGAGCCAGATCCAAGTCCTCAAGTACAAAGGTCAGAAGTTCAGGGAGGTGGGAGGTGGGGGCTGGAAAAGGAGTAGGAGAGAGAGACCAGGACACCGTAAGAACCTCAAACTTGGCCAAGGGGCTGGGATTTACCTAAAGAGAGGGGTGGCTTTACAGAGAAGGGAAACGGGGTGGTAGATGTGCTACCAGGAGAGGGAACAGGAGGCCAGCAAGGTGTGTGGGCTGATTGACCCCGCGTGGCCCCACTGTCCTGACTGTACACCCCCCACCGCCCACCTGCCCGCAGGTGTACCCGCCCAGCTCAGGTGAGGACTACGGCAGGGATGCCGCCGCCTACCCGTCCGCCAAGACCCCCAGCAGCACCTATCCCGCCCCCTTCTACATGGCAGGTACACGGCAGGGCGGGGGCTCACCAAGGACGGTGGGGCAGGGCTGGGGTTCCCCGCCCGGCCCCTGCCTTACCAGCCCCCCTCCGCAGATGGTAGCCTGCACCCCTCAGCCGAGCTCTGGAGCCCCACTGGCCAGGCGGGCTTCGGGCCCATGCTGGGTGCGGGCTCGTCCCCCCTGCCCCTCCCGCCCGGCAGCGGCCCCGTGGGCAGCAGCGGAAGCAGCAGCACGTTTGGTGGCCTGCATCAGCACGAGCGCATGGTAGGACCCAGGGCAGGGGGCAGGGGGTGGGCGGAGGGTGGCAGTGCCCCATCTAACCCACCCTCCTCCTGCCTGACCCTCCTAGGGCTACCAGCTGCACGGAGCAGAGGTGAACGGCGGGCTCCCGGCTGCATCCTCCTTCTCCTCGGCCCCCGGAGCCACGTACGGCGGCGTCTCCAGCCACACGCCGCCGGTCAGCGGGGCCGACAGCCTCCTGGGTATGGCCCCTCCCTGGGATGCGGTCTCTCCGAGGGGACGCTGAGCTCCAGGCAGGGCCTGGGTGGGCTCAGTGGGGGTGGCGAGAACTCGCGTTTGTCGGGCCTGAGAGCAGGTTGTCGTCAGTTCTCATCGTCCGCTGTCTGCAGGGCCTGCCACGTGTGTTGGGCTTGGGATGTCTGGAAACAGATCTTTGAGGAGCGGCTTTCCCGCCTTACAGCCGGGAAACAGGCCCAGAGAGGGACTCACCCACCGAGACCCAGAGAGGGACTCACCCACCCAGGCCCAGAGAGGGACTCACCCACCCAGGGTCCCCTGCCAGCAGCCTGTCCCCAGTGCCTCAACTCCTGCGGAGGCCGGTTTCGGGGGGTCAGACAGAAACGACCCAAGTCAGGCTGCTCTCCCCAGCGCAGCGGTGTCTGTGCGGGACGGCAGAACGCAGGAGAGCTTGCCATCAGCGGCGGCACCCAGGCCGGGTTACGTGGTCCTCACCTCTCTCCACCCACAGGCTCCCGAGGGACCACAGCTGGCAGCTCCGGGGATGCCCTCGGCAAAGCACTGGCCTCGGTGAGGCGTGGGGCATGGGGGGTGGCCGGGCAAGTGACCTGAGAGGCCGGCCCCTGACCGCCCGTCTCTCCTGGTCCTCCTCGCAGATCTACTCCCCGGATCACTCAAGCAATAACTTCTCGTCCAGCCCTTCCACCCCCGTGGGCTCGCCCCAGGGCCTGGCAGGTTTGTGAGGGTTTTGGTGGGGAGGGGAGGCTGGTTCTGGTGCCTGCGCCTTGCCGGGATAGGCAGGCAGGTGGGAGGGAGCAGGTCGCCCCCAGGGGCCCGTGGCATCTCTGGTCAGGAACCAACAGTGAAAGAGAATCCCCCGTGGGCTTGTGTTCCACTGGGCAATCCAGGAAAGCTGCCTGGTGGAGGCAGCCTCCAAGCTAGCCCTCCAAGGCTATAGCACATAACCAGGCAGTGAGGGAGTGCTGGGAGGTGACATCCAGGTTAAGTCACAGCACAGGCAAAGCCAGGAGGCAGGACCTGGCAGTTCACGCTGCGTGAACATGAGGGGACACTGATGTGCACAGCAGCTCCCAGATCCAATGGGGCCAGCGGCGCCAGGGCTGTGGCCTGGACTCTAGAATGTGTGCGTGTTGCCATTTGCTCACCCACCGGGTATTTATTAGGTACTGTTTACCCCGCGCGGGGCTCTGGCACGGTGGGACAGACCCTCCTATCCCTATGAGGACGTGCTTATTGGCAGGGGGTGGGGGGTCAGGTGCAGGAGGAGGGGGAGTGAGAGCTGGAGGTTTCCAGAAGGCCTGAGTGGTTGAAAACACCCCTGAGTCCTCACCTCTGTCCCATGGGAAGCTCCAGGAACCCTCACTTTACCTCAGCCTGTCTGGTCCCGCCTGGAGCTTGCCACTTCCTTGCCTACTGCTGGAGCCCAGAGTGGGTCAGCCGGGGTGGGGGCAGCATGGGGAGGAGCCCCCTACTGTGTGCCGCCGAGCCACTTTACCCTCTGGGTGGGGAGTTGGATTTTGTAGATGGGGAAACTGAGGCTCAGAGATGGGAATGGCGGTATCCACTGGGCACCCAGCGTCCCTGCCTGGCGGGGCTGAGAGCAGCTTTGCGTCGGTGTGGGGTGCCCTGGAATGGCCATCGTGGGCATCACCGGAGGCTGGACAGGTGGTTATGAGTCCCTCCCCATGGGCATCAGGCCATGCTTACACCCTGACCCTTGCACCCCATTCACATACCCCCACCCCCTTCCAGGGACGTCGCAGTGGCCTCGAGCAGGAGCCCCCGGTGCCTTATCGCCCAGCTATGACGGGGGCCTCCACGGCCTGGTGAGCGCCCGCCCTGCCCCGCCCCACCCTTCCCCTGTCGTAGGACAGATGCCCCTTGAGAAGGAGAAACCCTTTAGTTAATTTTTCGTAAATAAGCCCCAAGCTGTTACTAAGGTCTCATGGCCACCCAGGCACGCACATTTTGTGTGTGCTCCCGGGCACCATATGCCTGGCATACGCAACTTTTTGGGGAAGGGGAAAATGGGACCACCGGCCACTTGCATGCAGAAGGGACATGAATGGGGGCCTGTGGGGTCCCGCGGCTCAGGCCCCTCACCACCCATCGCCCACCCTGCAGCAGAGTAAGATAGAAGACCACCTGGACGAGGCCATCCATGTGCTCCGCAGCCACGCCGTGGGCACAGCCGGCGACATGCACACGCTGCTACCTGGCCACGGGGCGCTGGCCTCGGCTTTCACTGGCCCCATGTCGCTGGGCGGGCGACACGCAGGACTGGTGAGCACTGGGCGAGGGTGGGGCTGGGCAGTGGGCGGGTACCTGGCTCCCCCTGATGCACTCCTCTCCCCATGCCTGCAGGTTGGAGGCAGCCACCCCGAGGACGGCCTTGCAGGCAGCACCAGCCTCATGCACAACCACGCGGCCCTCCCCAGCCAGCCAGGCGCCCTCTCTGACCTCTCTCGGCCTCCTGACTCCTACAGCGGTAAGCCCGTGAGCTTGGGACTGTCCGACCCCTGGTTCCAGTTGGGGAAACTGTGGCACTCCAATGGTGGGAGTCAGGGTGGGAGCCCAGGGCAGGTGCGGTCACTGTGGGGGCACCTGGTGACACGGGCACCCCAGTCAGCAACTTCAGGAGGGTGGGTGAGACCAGCGGGGCCGGCGTTGGCCCTGGGCGTGTGAGGTGGACGGCTCTGGGCTGCCTCTTCATTCGCCTGCTCCCAGACGCTGTGTGCCTGGCAGCGCTCGACACTGGGGAAGGGGAGCGAGGGGTGCAGAGGGATTCGCTGCACAGTACAGGTGCCAGGGAGAAGGAACCAAGTGGCTGGGGTGGGTTGGGGGTGTTGCGTGGCTTCGAAGATGGTGGCCCGGGAGGCCACAAGGTGATGTTTGGGCAGCGTCTGGGAGGAGGCAAGAGTCGGCAGGTGCCTGGAGGAGGAGGATTTCAGGCAGAGGGCGCAGCCCAGGCAAAGGTCCTGGGGCTGGACGGCACCTGGGAGGAACAGCCAGGAGACCCGTGGGGTTGGAGCAGAGCGAGGAGGGGGGGAGAGGGAAGTGGGGAGGGCAGGGAGAGGGGGCAGGTCAGGTCATGCAGGGCCTTGTGGGCTGCAGGGAGGACTTGGGATTTGACCATGAGAGAGGTGGCAGCCATGGAGGGCTGCGGGCCGAGGACAGATGGGACCTGAGCCAGGTGCTCACAGAGACCCTCTGGTGGCTGCTTGGAGGACAGACTGTGAGTGGCACCGGGAGACCAAGGCAGAGGCCACAGGGCTGGTCCAGGGGCCTTGGAGGGGTGAGCAGTGGGTGGGCCCTGCGTCTCCTGAAGGCGGGGCCCACAGGATTTGTGACAGACAGGACTTGAGGGTGAGAGAAGGCAGGGCGGCTCTGGGATTTCTGGCCCGAGCTGTGGGTGACACTGGGGCTGGGAACCCCGTAAGGAAGGGGACAAAGGAACAGGTTGGGGACAAATCTGGATCTGGGCCTGGGGATTGTCGAGCGTCTCAGACACCTATGAGAGGCCCAGGAGAAGGCGGGGTCATTGTGGGCCCTGTCCTGGCCCTGCCCCCTCTACCACCCCAGGAATCCTGCCTGCCTTCTGGGCAGCCTTTCCAAGTGCCTTGATTTTATCACCCCTAGGCCAGGGCATCTCACTGCAGCAGCTCTGCCCCCAGGGGACACTGGGTGATGCCTGGGGACATCTGCACTTGTCAGGGCTGAGGGGTGCTCCTGGCAGGGAGTGGGTGGGGGCCAGGGATGCTGCTCAGCACCCTGCAGTGCCCAGGACGGCCCCACCCCGGAGAAGGGTCCAGCCCCACAGGTCAGCAGTTTCCAGGGGCGGCCCCAAGCTTAGTCTTTTACCCATAGGTTCCCTTCTATTTCCTTCCTGTCCTTCAGTTCATGTGCTGAGGCCTGGGCTGGTTCTGGTGGCTGGCGTTGGCCGATTGCACCAGAGTTCACTGTGGGGAGCGGGCGCATTTCTGAGGCTCCCTCTCAGGGTACGGGGGTCTCGGGGGTTGGAAGCTGGTTTGCTCCGTGTGAGCCCTGACTCTGATTCCTGGACTCCCCGATCCCGGGTTTTGGGGGTGGCCCAGGCCCTGCTGAACGCAGTGGCCACATTTGTTTGGGGCAGCTGTGTGCCCTGAAGCCACATGTTTTGCAATTACTGTTCTTGAGCTTCATGAACACAGCATCCCACTAGCGTGTTCTTTACACCCTGGTTTGCTGGCTCATGTTGTGTGTGGGGTACATGTGTGGTGTGAGCGGCTGGGGTCCCATTGTGAGTGTGCCATTGGCCCTGGCCTGGGCGTGGGGCACTAGGTCATTCCAACATCATGCTTTCCTGCCAACCTGCTGATCAAGGGTGTGATACACCTGTCGTCAATTCAGAGGAAAGGCTGATGAATTATTTTCCAAAGCAGCCAAGTTGCCCTCCCACAGGCAAGATTTTGAATGTTCAGGTCTTTCAACTTTGCTGGCTGACTGGGTATGAAAGGGTAGCGCATTGCCGCCCTAATTTGCATTTCGTAAATCTCTTGATGCGCTGAAGCGGACAGACTTCCACGTGTTTCTGGCCGTGTGGTTTCCTTGTCTGTGAGATGCCTTTTTGGATACCTTGCTTGTTTTTCTACTGAGCTACTTTCTTTTTGTCCTTTCCCATTGATTTGTCAGTTTTTTATATATGTGGGAAATCACCTCCTTGTTGGCTACATCTGTGGTGGGTGTCTTCCATTCTTTGGCAGATGCTTTTATTTTCCTGGTATCTTTTCTGATCATGAACTCTCAATTCTGATATAGTTGAGCTTACTGATTTTTGTTTTTTGTTTTTTACTTGTTTTGTTTTGGTTTGTTTTGAGACAGGGTCTCCCTGTCACACACAGTGCAGGGGCGTGATCACAGCCCACTGTAGCCATGACCCCCTCGCCTCAAGTGATCCTCCCACCTCGGCTTCCCAAAGTGCTGGGATTACAGGCATGAGCAAGCCACGGTGCCCGGCCTCTGTTCTTTTAAAAGCAGCTCCTTGAGCACTTGCTTGGACAGCTCTTGGACTAAAATGAGAATGATAAAGATTAGCATAGCATCTGCACAAGGGTGACATGGAAATTCCTGAAGCCTTCCAAAGTTTTTTTTTCTTTTTTTTTTTTTTTTTTTTGAGACGGAGTCTTCATTCTGTCACCCAGGCTGGAGTACAGTGGCACAATCTTGGCTCACTGCAACTTCCTGCCTCCTGGGTTCAAGTGATTCTCGTGCCTTAGCCTCCCAAGTAGCTGGGATTACAGGCACCCACCACCACAGCCAGCTAATTTTTTGTATTTTTAGTAGAGATGGGGTTTCACCATGTTAGCCAGAATGGTCTTGATCTCCTGACCTCATGATCCACCTGCCTTGGCCTCCCAAAATGCTGGGATTACAGGTGTGAGCCACTGTGCCCGTCCGAAGTGTTCCATATTTTTAAGTTAACAATTGAAACAATTTACTTTCCCCAAAAAAGAAGAGTGTTCTTTTAGCATCTTAGTAGATTCCTGCTCTTGAGTTGCCGCAGAATTTCTACACACTTTGTTCCAAAGGTGGTAAAACTGTTTCCCTTTCATCTTGTGGTCCTTAATCTGTCTGGCATTGGTAGCTACACATGGCGTGAGGTAGGGATCCAGTTCTGGTTGTTGGTTTTTTGTTTTTATTTTTGGCCAAGACCTGGTTTTTCCAGCAAAGCCCAAGCCCCTCTCACCACAGGAGCACACAGAGATATGTCAGTTGGCCCTGGAGGCCAACACAGGCCCCTGACCCCAGGCCTGTTGCAGGGCTAGGGCGAGCAGGTGCCACGGCGGCTGCCGGCGAGATCAAGCGGGAGGAGAAGGAGGACGAGGAGAATACGTCAGCAGCTGACCACTCAGAGGAGGAGAAGAAGGAGCTGAAGGCCCCCCGGGCCCGGACCAGGTGCCAACCCACCCCTCGGCCCTCCCCGCCCCCATCCCATCAGGATACACATGTGCACAGGCCACACGCACACCGCACCCACACTGGGAGGCCGTCGGCGGGCCCCACGCTCTTCCCCCAACCTCACTGTCTCCCTCTGGCCCCCTCCCGGCGCCCTCCCCGTAGCCCAGACGAGGACGAGGACGACCTTCTCCCCCCAGAGCAGAAGGCCGAGCGGGAGAAGGAGCGCCGGGTGGCCAATAACGCCCGGGAGCGGCTGCGGGTCCGTGACATCAACGAGGCCTTTAAGGAGCTGGGGCGCATGTGCCAACTGCACCTCAACAGCGAGAAGCCCCAGACCAAACTGCTCATCCTGCACCAGGCCGTCTCGGTCATCCTGAACTTGGAGCAGCAAGTGCGAGGTCAGTGGGGGCGCGGGCCACCAGCGTCCCCGCAGCGCCACCCTCCCTCGTGTTCCTGCCCTCGCTCTCCTTCCCCGCCCGCCTTCCTGGAGCCAGCCCTCCCTCTGCGGCAGTTGCCTCCTTGCAGTGACTGTGCCCTTCACCCCCCTGACCGCACCGCCGTGACTGTCCCCTCCTGACTGCTGGCCCTTCTCCCTGCCTGCCTCAGCCTCCCCTCCACAGTGGGAGGACTGGACTCTTTCTGGAACCCTAGTCCTGCAGGCCTGGGCTCTGTGGCTCAGAACTGCATCTCCCGGCTCCAAGGGCTCCCACCTGCCCTGGTCTTCCTTTCTTGGGAAGCCCAGAACCCAGCTCACAGAGGCCAGTGTCCCCCGAGCCCAGAGACAGGAGCTGGTGTGCAAACCACCCTGGCCTCTTCCCCTCGAGCAGATGCCACGCAAGGCCACATGAACCCGTCCCCTGCCTCTGACTCAGTTTCCCTCTCTGAAGGTGGGTGTTAATCACCCCCATTTCCCAGGGCCAGGGGGATGAAGGATACAGACAGACCCTGCCCCCACCCCCAGATGTGAGCTGACTCCTCCCTGCTGGCGGCTGCTTCCTTAACTCCTTCCTCTCCTCGCCTGCACCCCGTTAACCCTTTCTCTCCTGCAGCACTGTTGCTGGGACCGGAGCCAGAGCCCCGGCCCGGCCCACCCACTGTCCCCTCAGCTCTAAGGTTTCCGAGTCTCCGCAGCCGTGTGTGGCACGCCTCGCGCCCCCCAAGCCCGCCTCTCTGCTGTCTGCCTTCCGCTCTCCCCTCCATCCCGCCCGTCCGTCCCTCTGCTTCCCCTGGCAGCCCCTCCTCACCTCGCACTTGCTGCCCGAGCACCGGGAGCGGCTGGGCTGCAGCCTCAGGACGTTTCCTCCCGCAAAGCCCCCCCCATCAGGGCTTGCGGGAAGAAACCAGACCTGGGAGCACGCAGCCCCTGGTCCTGTCAGTTTGGTCTGTGCGCTTGTCCTGGGCTCCAGGGGCCGCCCCCGCCACCTGGAGGGATCCCCTCAGGCCCCTAAGGCACGGTGGGCAGGCAGGTGGGTGAGGCAGCCCCCTAGAGACTAAGACGGGGCACCAGGCGTGCTGGGCACTGGGCCAGGCCTTCGCCCATTTCATCTTCACCACAACCCAGAGCAGTGGGTGCCCCGATGGGGACCGGCATCCATTCTACCAAGTAGGAAGCCGGGGGGAACAGAGCGAGGTCGCCCGTGCAGCACAGAGGCCTGGGCCGGGACCTGCACCCCCGCGGCAGCAGCAACAGCGCCCACTCGCCAGCTGCATGCGGCTCGGCCGGAGAGGGGCTCAGCCTTGGGCCTGGCACGGAACAGGCTCTTGGAACCTCAGAGCTCCTACTGCGACCATTCACGGTGGCAGTGACAACGGGGTTCCCGGAGGCCTAGGGAGCCGGCGTTCCCAGCCAGGGGCAGGTGCGACAGGGAGGGCTCATCTTGGAGCAGCCGGAGTTCACTGTAGGGGGCGGGTGCATTTCTGAGGCTCCTCCTCGGGGTGTGCGGGTCTCGGCGGATGGGAGCTGCTTTGCTTCATGTGAGCCCGGACTCTGAGTCCTGGACTCCCCAGTCCCGGGTTTTTGGAGCTGCCCAGGCATTTGCCTGCTGAGCCCGTGTCTAAAAGGCCTCCTCTGTCCACAGTGGGTCTGGCCAGGCCTAGCTGTCCATCACCCCGCAAGCGGCTGCTCTGAGCAGGGAAAGTCAGCATCTTGGGAGGGAAGAACAAAGAGAGGAGCAGGCACTGGGTGTCTCCTGCCCCCAGCCCTGCCCTGGGGCCCACAGAGTGAGCAGGGCCAAGGGAGAAGCAGTTACCCTGTGGGCTCCCAGACGGGGAAGTAGGGCCCCCCTCCCTCCACAGAAATGTCTGGGAACAGACAGACCTTGGTTCTTCCTGAGTGTGACCACATCCACAGCCTCCCCTAGAGCTGAGTCTAAGGGCACTTGCACCTGGGCAGCCAGTCACGCACACACACAGGTGCCCCACCATGGGGCTCTGCTGCATTCCAGGGAGCACGTTCCCTGTGCGCACAGAGGAGCACATTTTCATGCATGTGACAACACACACATCAGCATGTGGACCCGTGCTGCTGCCCACACCAACACCAGCCGTGTACCCCCACTGCTGTGTCCAACACCAGCCGTGTACCCACACTGCTGCCCACACCAACACCAGCCATGTACCCGCACTGCTGTGTCCAACACCAGCCGTGTACCCACACTGCTGTGCCCACCAAGCCGTGTACCTGCACTGCTGCCCACACCAGCACAAACACGAGTAGCTGGATGCCCTCTCCACAACCCAGCCCCGCCCTCCCCCCCAGCCTTGGTGCGTCACTAACAGAGGCCTCGGTGCTGTGACCCAGCAGTACAGACGAGGTGCTGTCCCTGGAGGAGAAAGATCTGAGGGACCGGGAGAGGCGCATGGCCAATAACGCGCGGGAGCGGGTGCGCGTGCGGGATATTAACGAGGCCTTCCGGGAGCTGGGGCGCATGTGCCAGATGCACCTCAAGTCGGACAAAGCGCAGACCAAGCTGCTCATCCTGCAGCAGGCCGTGCAGGTCATCCTGGGGCTGGAGCAGCAGGTGCGAGGTAGGCTCCCCGGCCAGGGCTGCCCCAGCACCCTCTCCCTTCCCCACACCCAGGTGCAGATGCCAGGGTCCTCCTGTGCTTGCCGCCCCCGGACTGTGTCCATGTCTCTCTTTGTGGCTGGACTGAGACCCAGTGATGTTCCCCAGACACCCCCTGATACCCACTCTTTTCTTTACAACCCTCCACCCCATTCCCCCCAGCCTTCTCAAGGAAGGAGCTGAGAGCTGGAAATACAGGAGGCCACACGTGATGGGGCCCTGCCCCCACCCCCTCCTCCCTGACATCCTACCCCCCACTCCCATCTCACATCTTCCTCCTCCCGGGGACCGTCTCCCACAGAGCTCTCCCCCCTCCCCCCAGAGCGGAACCTGAATCCCAAAGCAGCCTGTTTGAAACGGCGAGAAGAGGAAAAGGTGTCGGGTGTGGTTGGAGACCCCCAGATGGTGCTTTCAGCTGCCCACCCAGGCCTGAGCGAAGCCCACAACCCCGCCGGGCACATGTGAAAGGTATGCCTCCGTGGGACGAGCCCCCCGCGCTCAGCCCTGTGCGCTGGGCCCAGAACGGCCACTCGAGACCCCGGGCTTCATCCACGTCCACACCTCACACACCTGTTGTCAGCATCGAGCCAACACCAACCTGGCGAGGTTCGGCGTGATGGGGGCGGCCAAGGTGACGCTGAGTCCAGGAGCTCCCTGGGGCCCTAGCCTACCACTCACTGGCCTCGCTCCCCCCGTCCCCGAATCTCAGCTACCATGTCACCCTGTGACCTGTCCCATGGATCCTGAAACTGCGTCTTGGCCCTGTTGCCTGGGCTGACAGGAGCATTTTTTTTTTCCAGTAAACAAAACCTGAAAGCAAGCAACAAAACATACGCTTTGTCAGAAAAGAGAAAAAATGCCTTAACTATAAAAAGCGGAGAAATGGAAACATATCACTCAAGGGGGATGCTGTGGAATCCTGGCTTATTCTTCAAAAGCCACCAGCAAATTGTGCCTAAGCAAAATATTTTTTTTAAGGAAAATAAAAAGAACATTAGTTACAAGATTTTTTTTTTCTTAATGTAGATGAAAATTAGCAAGAATGCTGCCTTTGGTCTCTGGTTTTTTTTAAGCTTTTTTTTGCATATGTTTTGTAAGCAACAAATTTTTTTGTATAAAAGTCCCGTGTCTCTCGCTATTTCTGCTGCTGTTCCTAGACTGAGCATTGCATTTCCTGATCAACCAGATGATTAAACATTGTATTAAAAAGACCCCGTGTAAACCTGAGCCCCCCTGCCCCCCCCGGAAGCCACTGCACACAGACAGAACGGGGACAGGCGGCAGGTGTTTTGTTTTTTTGATGTTGGGGGTTCTCTTGGTTTTGTCATGTGGAAAGTGATGCGTGGGCGTTCCCTGATGAAGGCACCTTGGGGTTTCCCTGCCGCATTCTCTCCCCTCAGGAAGGGGGCTGACCTGGGCTTGGGGGAAGGGACGTCAGCAAGGTGGCTCTGACCCTCCCAGGTGACTTTGCCAAGCAGCTCTGGCCCCCAGGGCTACCCCACATGATGCCCTCCCCAGGCCCCCCTAAGCTGCTCTCCCTTGGAACCTGCACACCTCTCTGAAATGGGGCATTTTGTTGGGACCAGTAATCCCTGGCATGGGGACCACACCCTGGAGCCCGGTGCTGGGGACCTCATGGACACCCTGCCCTTCACTCCTTTGCCCCAGGGACACAGGCTCATGCTCTGCACTCTGGCTGAGGGGATGCCACTCAGGAGCCAGCACAGGACACCCCCCACCCCCCAGCATGTCCCCATTACACCGGAGGGCCATCGTGACGTAGACAGGATGCCAGGGGCCTGGCCGGCCTCCCCCAATGCTGGGGAGCATCCCTGGGCCTGGGGCCACACCTGCTGCCCTCCCTCTGCGGGGTCCAAGGGCAAGAGTGGCTGGAGCCACTGACGCCTGGAGGTGGCTGGTCTGAGCCCCATGAAGGCCTTGGGCTGCGCGTCCGACCCTGCTGCAGGACCAGCAGGGTGGCTCCTCGGGCCCATCTGTGTCCCGTGTCCCAGCACCCAGGCCTCTCTCCAGGACCCCTTTTCTGGTCTTTGCCATGAGGGTAACCAGCTCTTCCCAGCTGTCTGGGGACTGTCTTGGGTTTAAAACTGCAAGTCTCCTACCCTGGGATCCCGTCCAGTTCCACACGAAGTACGGCGATGGTCACTGTGGCGCCCAGGTGTGGGCCTGGCTAGCTTGGGCGCCTTCATGTGCCCTTCATGCTCCTCCCTGCATTGAGGCCTTGTGAACCCCTGGGCTGGCTGTGCTCACCCCAGCAGCAGGTCGGGCGTCTCCCCCCGTGCCACCCCTGAGACTCCCACCATTACCCCCAAGAGAGCCTGGACTGCCTGACTCCCCTCCCCAGACTGGCTTGGGACCCTGGGCCCCATGGCAGATTCAAGGGAAACCGCAAGGCCAGCTCAAGGCCTGGGATCTGCCCCCAGTCCCAGCCAGGCGGAGGGGAGGGGCTGTCCAACTGTCTCTCCCTTCTCGGAGGCTTCCCTTGCTCCCCGGGGGTTTGATCTCTTAAGGGCACCTGCCTCTCCCTCGTTTTGCTCCTGGCGCTGCCCCTGGGTCTGGGTGGGCAGTGGCCCCGTAGCCTCTGGAACTGTGCGTTCTGCATAGAATTTAAACGAGATTCACCCACCGCAAGGAGGAAGAAACAGCAGTTCTGGGGGACCACAATTATGGGGGGGGGGGGGGGGGTGTGCTCTGAGTGCCTCAAGATGGTTTTCAAAAAAATTTTTTTTAAAGAAAATAATTTTATACGTGTCAACACAGCTGGCTGGATTATTGGGACTTTTAAACGATCCTCTTTCAAGTGGATTCAGAGACCTGTCCTGTATATAACAGCACTGTAGCAATAAACGTGACATTTTATAACAATGCTCTGCAGTCCTCGGGTTCTTTCTGGTGTCACGTGTTTAGGAAGGGAAGTGGGGGGCAGGGTCAGAGGTCTCGCCCTAAATTCTCGGCCCCTGACGTTCACCTCGGGTGCAGCAAGGACCGTGGTCCGCCCTGTGCACTGAGCTTCCTCGAAGCGACTCCTCACTCTGAGGAGCCCACAGCTCCCAGGGTGGTTGGGAACCTGCACGTGTACTCAGGGCTCCAGGCCACCTGGAAGCAGGATTGGCTCCTGGGGAAAAGCAGCTCCCTGGGGGCTGCACTTGGGCGTGTAGGAACCATCCAGGACCTGTGGTCCTCCCCATCTCCCAACGTCGCCCCGGGCTGTTGGATCCCACTTCACTGCCCCTTCCTGCTCCAGAGTCTGCTCGAAGTCTGAGCCTGTCACTGCCCCTCTGAAACCTTCCACGGCTCCCTGTTGCTGGCAGCATCGACTCCACATTCCTTAGTGCGGCATTCGCGACTTCCAACCGGACACCCACGGAACCCATGGACAGGGCTCTCAGGGGGAAGGGGTGTGGCAGGACCTGTGGGGGCGCTGCTCATCCCAAAGTGCCCACTGGCATCTGCTGCTGTGCCTAGGGACTCCCCCGCTGCATCTCTGCGAGGACACAGCTGGACTGCCCTGCTCCCCTACGGGGTTGGGGTGGAAGGAGTGCCTTCCTGGCCACTTGGAAGGGGGTAGCCCCCAGGTGAGAGCCCTTTGGCGCACAAGTGTCTTAGGGAGGAGAAGGCTCAGCACAGTGACTCACGCCTGTAATCCCAGCACTTCAGGTGGCTGAGGTGGGAGGATCGCCTGAGGCCAGGAGTTCCAGTCCAGCCTGGGCAACATAGTGAGACCCCATGTCTATAATTTTTAAGGGGAAGAGAGTGGCCAGGAGTTGACAGAAGGTGCTGAGGGGGAGCCCTGTCCACCACTCTACCCAGCTCACCTCTAAATTCATGCTGGAAAACAACTTTTAAAATATACATTGGCCGGGCGCGGTGGCTAACGCCTGTCATTCCAGCACTTTGGGAGGCTGAGGCGGGTGGATCACTTGAGGTCAGGAGTTCAAGACCAGCCTGGCCAACATGGCGAAACCCCGTCTCTACTAAAAATACAAAAACAAAAATTAGCTGGGCATGGTGGCGCATGTCTGTAATCCCAGCTACTTGGGAGGCTGAAGCAGGAGAATAGCTTGAACCCAAGAGGTGGGGATTGCAGTGAGCTGAGATTGCACCACTGCACTCTAGCCTGGGTGACAGAGCAAGACTGTCTCAAAAAATTAAAATTAAAATTAAATTGGTTGTACCTGGTGACACACACTTGTAGTCCCAGCTACTTAGGAGGCTCAGGTGGGAGGATCGCTTGAGGTGGCAGTGAACTGTGATTGCACCCCTGCCCTCCAGCCTGGGCAACAGAGCCAGAACCTGTCTCAAAAAAAAAGGGTGGGCCGGGCACGGTGGCTCATGCCTGTAATCCCAGCACTTTGGGAGACCAAGGCGGGCGGATCATGAGATCAGGAGATCAAGACCATCCTGGCTAACACGGTGAAACCCCGTCTCTACTAAAAATACAAAAAATTAGCCAGGCGTGGTGGTGGGTGCCTGTAGTCCCAGCCACTCGGGAGGCTGAGGCAGGAGAATGGCGTGAACCTGGGAGGCGGAGCTTGCAGTGAGCCAAGATTGCACCACTGCACTCCAGCCTGGGCGACAAAGCGAGACTCCGTCTCAAAAAAAAAAAAGGGCGGGGGGTGGAGGGGACATCCAGATGGTCCAACAAAATAACAAAAACCGGCTCAAGAAACAAAAAGGAAGTTCTATATCATGTTGAATGGCTTCAGGCACAGCTGAATCCAGGTGTCATTACAAATCTCCATCTCCCAGCTCTTGTTTATGTCACTGTCTCTGGTGAACTCTTTTTTTTTTGTTTTGAGACGGAGTTTCACTCTTGTTGCCCACACTGGAGTGCAATGGCGTGATCTTGGCTCACCGCAACCTCTGCCTCCCGGGTTTTCAAGCAATTTTCCTGCCTCAGCCTCCCAAGTAGCTGGAATTACAGGCATCTGTCACCATGTCCGGCTAATTTTGTATTTTTAGTAGAGATAGGGTTTCTCCATGTTGGTCATGCTGGGCTCAAACTCCCAATCTCAGGTGATCTGCCCGCCTCGACCTCCCAAAGTGCTGGGATTACAGGCGTGAGTCACCGCCCCCGGCCCCTGGTGAACTCTTACGTTGTGGCATCTGGGAACTCTGGGCTGACGTTCCAGCAGCCCTTGTGTTCCTGTCCTTTCTCTTAATAGTCTCTATGTCAGCCCCTGCATCCCACTTTTTTAAGTTTCCACCAATGGGAAGAGTCTTACTCAGGTGCTCTCTGATCCCAAGCTCAAAAACCGCAAGGCAACTGGAAAGTTCTACAAACAATGCCCAGGGCCGGGCCCGGTGGCAAACACCTGTAATCCCAGCACTTTGGGAGGCGGATCACTTGAGGTCAGGAGTTCAAGACCAGCCTGGCCAACATGGCAAAACCCTGTCTCTACTAAAAATAGAAAAACTAGCCAGGTGTGGTGGCTCACGCCTGTAGTCCCAGCTACTTGGGAGGCTGAGGCAGGAAAAGCTTGAACCCGGGAAGCAGAGGTTGCAGTGAGCCAAGATCGCGTCATTGCACTCCAGCCTGGGCCACAGAGCAAGACTCCGTCTCAAAATAAAACAAAAAACAAAAAAAAAAACAGTGCCCAGACTGTGGTGTCCAAAACCTGTTTCCGGCTCCCACTCTGAGTCCTTAACCAGGGATAGGGATGGGTTAGCACCCGCAGCCCCCAGAGAGCTGCAGGCTTGCAGAGTACTGAGGGGCTGATACCAGGAGGACAGGCCAGGGTGGGCAGACGAACCCATGGTGTCCATTCCTTATCACGAGGCCTGCAAGTGACTCTGGCGCCCGAGAGACAAATCACGCCCAGTGCCCCGTCTAGGCTATGGCCTTTCCGTTCACGCTGTAAAGGTGCCTGTGGGTCAGGCAGTCCAGGAGGGCTTCCTGAGGAAGGCAACTCTTGAAAATAGGGGAAAAGGCACAAAAGTGCAATGGCGGTGTCTGGGAATATGCCCCTCTTCCCCTCTGCCCACACCGGCCCGGTGTGCAGGGGGGAGGCTGGAGGCTGGGAGCTGAGTGAGCATGTACGGTGCTGCGCCGGGTTGTGGGAGAGCAGAGGAAGCAGGGACTGGAGAAAGGCGAGCCCAAGCGAGCCTGGTGCGGTGGAAAGGAGGCAGAAAGACCTGCCTGTCATCAGCTAAGAGCATCCAGAGACGTTCACCATGCACGGAGCCAGGCCTCCCTCTGCTGCCGGAATGAGGAATAACCCAGGCTCGCAAACGAAAACCGGCAAAGAGATTTCCGACAGGGCCTCCAAGCAACGGGCAGCACTGAGGCTCAGGGAAGCACTGCCGCTCGACCAAAGTCCTACAGCGAATCAGGAACAACGCCTGACGCCTCCAAAAGTGGGCTCCAGTCCCAGCTCTTCCCCTCTGTGTGACTCTGCGCAAGACCCTTCCCCGCTGGACCTCAGTTTCCTTCATTGTAAATAACGTTCTGGCACATACTAGGCGCACAAAATCACTGGCAGGTAGCCCGGCGGAGCCCAGAAGCACAATCGGCCACCAGACCACGTGGCCAGAAAGCCCCGCCCTAACCCCGCCCACTCCGGGCCACCTCTCCGTGGTCGTCCAACCCTCGCCGGAAGTTACTGTAAGTGGCTTCCGGGTCTGCGCGCACAGCGGCGGATGATTTTTTTTTTTTTTTTCTTCCCCCCCACCCCCTTCCCCGCGCGCGTGCGCGCCGCAGCCGCGCCTGCGCAGTGTGGCCGGGTTAGCCGGACAGGGTGACCCTGAGGGTGCGACTCCGCCGCGATGGTGACCCGGTTCCTGGGCCCGCGCTACCGGGAGCTGGTCAAGAACTGGTGAGGACGCCGCCCCGTGGCCCCATCCGCGCTCCCGCCTCGGCCCAGCCCCGCGCCGCTGCGTTCCATATTTCTGCGCGTTTCCGGGGGCCGGGCAGGGCCCAGGTCCCTTGTGCCCGGTGACAGAGGGGGAAACTGAGGGCGAGAGGCGGAGCGGCGCGTCCCGGCGTGAACGGGACGTGGCGGACCCAAGGCCAAACCCCAGCATGCCCGGCTCCGCGGCTAGGCCGCTCCAAGCCTCAGTTTCCCCATCTCTACCGGGGTATCCGAATGGTGACCCCCTGGGCGGAAACGCCCAGAAGGCGCCGAGTCCCGATCCCCAGCCCAGCACGCGCATTTTCGGCCTTTGCCACTATTTTGGTTTTTATGATTTTTGACAAGTAGCGTGAAAGCTTCAGCTGCGCCTCAGCCCACGTGGGCAGCGGGACTGCATAGGGGTGGCGCCCATAGAAGCCGGGCTGGGGGTGGCCTCCGTCGGGTTGTCTGGTGTTTCCACGTTGAGTGTTAAGAAGCAAGGCCTGGCTGGGTGCGGCGGCTCCCGCCTGTGATCCCAGCCCTTTGGGAGGCCGAGGCGGCCAAATCACCTGAGGTCAGGAGTACGAGACCAGCCTGGCCAACCTGGTGAAACCCGCGTCTCCACTAAAAATGCAAAAATTAGCCAGGCGTGGTGGTGGGTGCCTCTAATCGCAGCTACTCGGGAGGCTGAGGAAGGAGAATCGCTTGAACCCGGGAGGAGGAGGTTGCAGTGAGCTGAGATTGCGCCATTGCACTCCAGCCTGGGCGACAGAACGAGACTGTGTCCCAAAAAGAAAAAAGAAAAAAAAAGCAGCAAGGCCTTAGCCGGGCGCAGTGGCTCCGGCCTGTGATCCCAGTGCTTTGGGAGGCCCGGGCAGGAGAATCACTTGAGCCTGGGAGTTCAAGACCATCCTGGACAACACAATGAAACCCCATCTCTACAAAACAAAAAATTATCAGGGCATGGTGGCACCTGTCTGTAGTCCCAGCTACTGGGGAGGCTAAGGTGGGAGGATCATTTGAGCCTGGGAATTTGAGACCAGCCTGGGCAACACAGCAAGACCCTGTCTCTACAAAAAAATTTAGAGCTGCTGGGCACAGTGGCTCACACCTGTAATCCCAACACTGGGAGGCTGAGGCAGGCGAATCACCTAAGGTCAGGAGTTCGAGACCAGCCTGACCAACATGGAGAAACCCCGTCTCTACTGAAAATACAAAATTAGCCAGGCATGGTGGCGCGTGCCTGTAATTCCAGCTACTTGGGAGGCTGAGGCAGGAGAATCACTCAAACCCGGGAGGTGGAGGTTGCAGTGAGCTGAGATTGTGCCATTGCACTCCAGCCTGGGCAACGAGAGCGAAACTCCGTTTCTAAAAAAGGAAAAAGCAAAGGCTTATGATTGGGAGTGTGTCCGGAAGCCAGAACATACTTCCTCCATCCCAGACTGGGGGACAGGTTGGGGACAGGGTCTGCACGGTGGAGCTGACTGGGACCTTCAAGTGGAACGTGATGGTGGCGTTTTACAGCGTAGGTAACTCAGGCCTGGGATGAGGAAGGCCGCTCCTAGCTGAGCACCCAGCGGCCCATGGTAGCCAATGCAGCCCCTCCCGGGTGCAGCAGGTCCACTTCTGTGTTCAGTCACAGCGGGGACCACCTGTCATCCGTGCTTTCATCCAACAGCAAGCATTTATTTATTTATTTATTTATTTTTTAAATTTATTATTATTATTCTTTTGAGACGGAGTCTTGCTCTGTCACCCAGGCTGGAGTGCAGTGGCGCCATCTCAGCTCACTGCAAGCTCCGCCTCCTGGGTTCATGCCATTCTCCTGCCTCAGCCTCCCAAGTAGCTGGGACTACAGGCGTCCGCCACCATACCCGGCTAATTTTTTTTGTATTTTTTAGTAGAGACGGGGTTTCACTGTGTTAGCCAGGATGGTCTCGATCTTCTGACTTCGTGATCCACCTGCCTTGGCCTCCCAAAGTGCTGGGATTACAGGCGTGAGCCACCGTGCCCAGCCCAACATTTATTGAGCACCTACTATGTGTTAGAGGCACGCCAATAGACCGAACCCTTGTGGGTGGGCATTCTGGTTGGTGGGCAAGGAAAAGTAAAGAAACGAGACCTGTGGTGTGGGGCTGACCTAAAATAATGAAGTGGGAGAGGAAGGGATGCAGACACCTGCGTGCGAGGGGCCGTGCAGGGCTGTGCCACCAGGCAGTGGCTTTGGGAGGCTAGGGAGCAGGTCTCATCCCCAGGAGGCACTGTGGGGTTGTGTCTCAGAGTCTCAGACTCAGGACTGAGAGGGCCACAGTTCACCAGCTGGGGACCCTGCAGTCCACACCCCTTCTGGGCCCTGCTGGGGCTTGCTTTGAGGAAGGGGTTGTCGTGGCGACGAGGGCGTTGGTCAGTGTGGTCATGGTTTGTACATCCTTCCTCAGTGGCTAGTGGAAATCAGGTTTTGTGGGCTGTTCCCACACTGTCCAAATCCACAGGGTCCTACATGGGGTGACCAGGGTGATAGGGGAGGCGGAGGCCAGCCCACTGGGCATATGTATGAGCAGGCTTCTCTGGTGATTAATAACCCAGGGCTGGGCGCAGTGGCTCATGCCTGTAATCCCAGAACCTTGGGAGGCTGAGGTGGGTGGATCCCTTGAGGTCAGGAGTTCGAGAACAGCCTGGCCAACAAGGTGAAACCCTGTCTCTACTAAAAATACAAAAATTAGCCAGGCGTGGTAGTGGACACCTGTAATCCCAGCTACATGGGAAGCTGAGACAGGAGAATCACTTGAACCCGGGAGGCGGGGGTTGCCGTGAGCTGAGATCGTGTCATTGCATTCCAGCCTGGGCGACAGAGCGAGACTCTATCTCTAAATAAATAAATAAATAAATAAATAAATAACTTATCCAGAATGCCATCAAGACACAGGTGCAAAGATTCCTGCCTTGTTGGTGGCATCTGCCTCCGAGCCAGGTTCCAGGAGCAGCTGTGCGTGCCCCCAGCTGGTGAGCGGGCACCTGGCCTGCACTTGGAGAGTCTCTGGTGAGGCCCCTTGGGGCAATGGGGGCAGGGTTTGTTCATTCGCCTCCAGGAGGAGCGCCCCCTACCGCCCCCACATCCCAGCTGTGTGATTCGCTGTGATCCAGGGAGGTGAATCGGATTTTTTTTTTTCCCCGACACAGAGTCTCACTGTCGCCCAAGCTAGAGTGCAGTGGCACGATCTCGGCTCACTGCAACCTCCACCTACAGAGTTTAAGTGATTCTCCCACCTCAGCCTCCCCAGTAGCTGGGACTGCAGGTGCGCGCCACCACACCGGGCTAGTTTTTGTATTTTTAGTAGAGATGAGGTTTCACCATGTTGGCCAGGCTGGTCTTGAATTCCTGACCTCAGGTGATCCGCCCCTCTGGGTCTCCCGAAGTGCTGGGATTACAGGTGTGAACCACTGCACCCCGCCCGGAATTGGATTTTAATTTCAGCCCTCTGTTGGCCAGCAGTGGGACCTGCAATCGTTATCTAGTGCTGTGTACATAAGAAATGGTCTCCCAAAATTAGCCGCTTAAACCAGCAAATACTCCTTATCTCACAGTTTCACTGGGTGCACCAAGTCCACTCCTCGGGCTCTCTTGTGAGGCTGCAGTCTCATCCGAGGGTATGACCGGGCAGATCCGTTTCCAAGATCACTCACGGGGTTGTTGGCTGGACTCATTTCTTTCTTCCCTTTTTTTTTTTTTTTTTTTTTTTTTGAGACAGAGTCTCGCTCTTTCGCCAGGCTGGAGTGCAATGGCATGATCTAAGCTCACTGCAAGCTCCGCCTCCCAGGTGCATGCTATTCTCCTGCCTCAGCCTCCCAAGTAGCTGGGACTACAGGCACCCGCCACCTCGCCTGGCTAATTTTTTATTTTTTTATTTTTTTGGAGACAGAGTCTCGCTCTGTCGTCCAGGCTGGAGTGCAGTGGCGTGATCTTGGCTCCCTGCAAGCTCCACCTCCCAGGTTCACACCATTCTTCTGCCTCAGCCTCCCGAGTAGCTGGGACTACAGGCGCCCGCCAGCAAGCCCGGCTAATTTTTTGTATTTTTAGTAGAGACGGGGGTCTCACCGTTTTAGCCAGGATGATCTCGATATCCTGACCTGGTGATCCGCCCGTCTCAGCCTCCCAAAGTGCTGGGATTACAGGCGTGAGCCACCGTGCCCGGCCCAGTTTTTTATATTTTTAGTAGAACGGGGTTTCACCATGTTAGCCAGGATGGTCCTGATCTCTTGACCTCATGATCCACCCACCTCGGCCTCCCAAAGTGCTGGAATTACAGGTGTGGGCCACCATGCCTGGCCCTCATTTCCTTGTTAGCTGGAGGCTGCCATCAGTTCTCTGCTATGTGGGTCCCTTCATAGGGCAGCTCACAGCATGGCAGCTGGCTTCTCCAGAGGCAGCTAGAGGTTGCACAAAGGTGCCCAGGATGGAAGCCAGTCTTTTTCTTTTTCTTTTTTTTTTTTTTTTTTGAGACAGAGTCTCACTTTGTCGCCCAGGCTAGAGTGCAATGGTGCAATCTCGGCTCACTGCAACCTCCACCTCCTGGGTTCAAGCGATTCTCCCACCTCAGCCTCCCAAGTAGCTGGGATTACAGGCATCCACCACCACGCCCAGCTAATTTTTGTATTTTTAGTAGAGACGGGGTTACACCATGTTGCCCAGACTGATCTTGAACTCCTGACCTCATGTGATCCACCTGCCTCGGCCTCTCAAAGTGCTGGGATTACAGGTGTGAGCCACCACGCCCAGCCTCTTTTTCTTTTTTAATTTTAATTTTAATTTTTTTTGAGATATGGTCTCATATTTACCCAGGCTGGAAGGCAGTGGTGTAGCCACAGTTCATTGCAGCCTCTGATTCCTGGGCTCAAGAGATCCTCCTGCCCCAGCTTTCCTAGTACCTGGGACTACTGGCATGTGCCACCACACCCAGCTAATTTTTTTTTTAATTTTGTGTAGAGATGGGGTCTCACTTTGTTGTCCAGGCTGGTCTCAAACTCCCAGGCTCAAGTGAGCCTCCTGCCTCAACCTCCCAAAGTGCTGGGATTCTCCTTGTGAGCCTCCGTGCCTGAAGCCAGTCTTTTGTCACCTGACCTCGGCAGTGAGGCCTCATTGCTCGTGCTGCATTCTGTGCATTAGAAGCCTGTGCCCGGCTGGGTGTGGTGGCTCACGCCTGTAATCCCAGCACTTTGGGAGGCTGAGGCAGGCAGATCACGAGGTCAGGAGATCGAGACCATCCTGGCGAACACGGTGAAACCCCGTCTCTACTAAAAATACAAAAAATTAGCCGGGCGTGGTGGCGGGCGCCTCTAGTCCCAGCTACTCAGGAGGCTGAGGGAGGAGAAAGGCGTGAACCCGGGAGGCAGAGCTTGCAGTGAGCTGAGATCCCACCACTGCACTCCACAGCCTGGGCAATAGAGCGAGACTCCATCTCAAAAAAAAAAAAAAAGAAGCCTGTGCCCAAGTTCACACTGTGCGAGGGCTTGAACGCCAGCAGGTGGGCTTGCTGGGCCTTCCTAGAATCTGCTGGTCCCAGGCAACTCGGGGGAAGTCTCACAGCGTGTGCCGTGGTGGGCAAGAGCGTGGGCTTGGAACCTGAGGCCTCGATCCTCACCAGCTGTGTGGCCTCAGGTGAGGGGCCTCGCCCTGTCTGTTGCTTGGTGTCCTCACCTGGGAACAGGGACTGTGATGGCGGCACTTGCCTGAGTCCTGCAGCTGTGGCGGGGATGGATGAATTTCTGCAGACTGCAGCAGACCGGACCCATCATCATGGTGGTTGCAAACTTACAAACACCTACACATGCCCCAGGCCCAGCCTCTCCCCAGCTCCGCTCCCACCACGGCAGCCCCTTGAACAGTTACTGGCTTCCTGAGAGCCGGCAGTGTGGGCAGGGCCTGTGCTGCTGGTGCCAGCCTGCAGGGCCCACAGCACTGGGCGGGCACAGGTGCCAGGTCTGTGCCTCACCCATCACGGCTCAGGACGGGGGGCCAGGGGTGGGCAGGAGAGGGTCTTGGAGAAAGCGTCCAGAGCAGGCCTGACCATCCCCTCTCCTCTTGCAGGATCCCGACGGCCTACATGTGGGGCGCTGTGGGTGCGGTGGGGCTGGTGTGGGCCACCGATTGGCGGCTGATCCTGGACTGGGTACCTTACATCAATGGCAAGTTTAAGAAGGATACTTAATTACACAAACCCTTCACAGACCCCTCTGGTAAGTTTCAGTGGGCTGCGGTGGGTGGACTGCATGGTGGCCGGATGGCGGCCAAAGAGTGGGTTCTCCAGGCTCCCAGAGCCAGGGCGGCAGGCCTCACTGTTTCCCCTGGAGAGGCCTCTGCATTCGAGAGCGGGGCCCTGGCTGCCCTTTCTGGCATCTCCCGCCCACGGGCACAGAACTGTCCGCCCCGTAGCCTTGGGTTGTGTGACTGGGGCATGGGCCTTGCCCTCTCTCTGGACAATCCCAGTTAGTCTTCGAGGCAGACCCTGTTTCCATCTCAGTGGGCACCCCAGCCTGAACTGGGTGGGGGCCCATGTTACAGACAGATGGGGAAGGTGGAGGCTGGCCCACAGTGGCTGGCCCCCCCATGCGCTCTTGCAAGCCCCTATGAGGCCCTGGACGCGTCCACGTGTTTCTCCAGCGTGCCAGCTGCCCTCTTAACCACAGTGCCTGTGGCATCTGCCCAGTGCCCACATGACAGTCCCACGTGGCCCTGCTCTTACACCCCCATTTTCCAGGTGCCGGCCTGAGGCCTGAGGCCATGCCACTGTTTGAACCTGGGCCTCAGAGCCCTGCTCTGGTTGTGTTCCTCCCTACTGCATGGAGCCCGGGGCCTGTGCTGCATTGGTGTTCCTGCCAGGCTCTTGTCCTGGGCCACTTCTGCAGCCAGCTTCATACGGAAGAGACATTTCTTTTTTTTTTTCTTTTTCTTTTGAGACAGAGTCTCGCTGTGTTACCAGGCTGGTATACAGTGGCGCGATCTCAGCTCACTGCACCCTCTGCCTTCCGGGTTCAAGCGATTCTTGTGCCTCAGCCTCCCAAGTAGCTGGGACTACAGGTGCCCACCACTACAAGCAGCTAATTTTTTTTTTTTTTTTTTTTTTTTGAGACAGAGTTTCGCTCTTGTTGCCCAGGCTGGAGTGCAATGGCACGATCTTGGCTCACTGCAACCTCCACCCCCCGGGTTCAAGCGAATCTCCTGCCTCAGCCTCCCAAGCAGCTGGTATTACAGGCATGCACCACCACACCTGGCTGATTTTATATTTTTAGTAGAGACGGGGTTTCTCCATGTTAATCAGGCTGGTCTCAAACTCCTGACCTCAGGTGATGCACCCGCCTCGGCCTCCCAAAGTGCTGGGATTAGAGGCGTGAAACACTGCGCCCAGCCTGGAAGGGACACTTCTACTCACCCTGCCTCGTCCACTCTCCCTCCAGGTGCCTGGTGGCGCCAGCTCCTCCCACCTCAGCGCCTGCTGCATCTGGAGCAGCCCAAGCCTCAGGATGGACAAGAGGAGATCCACGGCTCAACTTCAGGCTTCTTAAGTTTCTGAAAACAGCTTGGATATTTTAATGCACGTTGCATTAAACGTCACTGAAACCTGCTCCGTGCCCGGATGTTGGTCGTGCTGGTGGCGTGGTTACTGTGACTGTAGCTGGAGTGGCACAGGTGACCCAGGCGTCCTTTCAGCTCCAGAATGTTGCAAATCTAGGAGAGTTTTCCAGTGGCTGACAGAAACTGCTTATTTAAACTGTTTCATAAGTAATAGCTGCAGTATGCTTGTCCATTGCTGCCTTAACAAGTTACCCCACACGTAGTGGCTTAAAGCAACGAACATTCACTATCTCACAGTTTGTGTCAGTCGGGGATCTGGGAGTGACGTGTCTGGGTGGTTGTGGCCCAGAGTCTCTCATGAGGTTGCAGTTAAGACATCAGCCAAGGCCACTTCGTCTGAGGAAGGCTCAACTGGGGCTGGAGCCACTTCCAAGCCAGTGTCCTCACGGGGCTGTCGGTGACAGCCGCAGTTCCCTCCCATGGGGACCCCTACACAAAGCTGCTTGAGCATCCTCACAGCATGGCCTCTGCCTTCCCCAGAGCAAGTGAACCAAGGGAGAGGAAGGAGAAAGCTACAGTGCTTTTATGACCCACCCTGAGAAGTCTCACGCGGTCACTTCCACCACACCTTGTTTATCAGAAGCAAGCCCCCAAGGTCCAGCCCACATGCAAAGGGAGGAGAATGAGGTTCTGTGTTTTGAAGGGGAGAATATCAGAATTGGTAGACATTTCAGACCATACATTAGGGGTACAAAAATGAACAGGCTGGGAGTGGTAGCTCATGCCTGCAATCCCAACACTTTGGGAGGCAGAGGAAGGGGCATCACTTGAACCAGGAGTTCAGTACTAACCTGGGCAACAAAGAGGCCCCCGTCTCTGATAAAAAGAAAAAAAAATGAAAAAAATGAACAGGTATAAAAAGAGAATATGGTACAAAGTCACACTCCCTGATACAGCTGCCCAGTTTTTTCCAGCTGTTGCCAATCTCTGAGCCGAGACTGCACCACTGCACTCTAGCTTGGGCAACACAGTGAGACTCAATTTAAAAAAAAAAAAAAATCCTAGACATACCGTCTGCATACATAAGTGTGTTGACGGAAATAGCCATTATTTCAGTCTGCTAGGGCTGCCATAACAAAATACCACAGATTTTGCATGACTCAAACAACAGAAATTTATTTTACTTATTTTTTTTTAAAGACAGTCTTGCTCTATTGCCCAGGCTGGAGTGCCGTGGCACGCTCTTGGCTCACTGCAACCTCCGCCTCCTGGGTTCAAGCAATTCTCCTGCCTCAGCCTCCAGAGGAGCTGGGATTACAGGTGTGCCACCAGCACACCTGGCTAATTTTTTGTATTTTTAGTAGAGATGGAGTTTCACCATGTTGGCCAGGTTGCTCTTGAACTCCTGACCTCAGGTGATCCGCCCGCCTCAGCCTCCCAAAGTGCTGGGATTAACAGCTGTGAGCCACTGCACCAAGCCTATTTATTGATTTATTTTTGGAGATGGAATCTCACTCTGTCACCCAGGTTGCAGTGCAGTGGCATGATCTTGGCTCACTGCAACCTCTGCCTTCAGGGTTCAAGCGATTCTTCTGCCTCAGCCTCCCGAGTAGCTGGGATTACAGGTGCCTGCCACCACGCCCTGCTAATTTTTGTATTTTTAGTAGAGATGGGGTTTTGCCATGTTGGCCAGGCTGGTCTTGAAATGACCTCAGGTGATCTGCCCACCTCGGCCTCCCAAAGTGCTGGGATTATAGGCGGGAGCCACTGTGCCCGGCCAGATTTTGTTCTGATTTTTAAAAAAACATTGGCCAGGGGTCTGTGCGTGGTGGCTCACACACCACTGCACTCCAGCCTGGGTGACAGAGCCAGACTCTGTCTTAAAAAATATATAAAAAGTAAAAAAAAAAAATTTGTCTGCGGGCTAAGTGTAGTGGCCCACACCTGTAATCCCAGCACTTTGGGAGGCCACGGTGAGAGGATCGCTGGAGCCCAGAAGTTTGAGGCTGCGGTGAGCCGTGATTGTGCCACTGCACTCCAGACTGGGTGGCAGAGTGAGACCCTGTCTCAAAAAAGAAATTGTGTGACTTAAGCCCTGAATCTGTAGGTTACCAGACCCCAGTAGCAATGAGCTTCCCCTGCCTATTTCTGTATCTACTGTCCTGGCACTTAAGTCCTGGAAGGGAAGGCAGAGACTTCAGCATGGTGGCACTGAGGCCCTCGCCAGCCCAGGAGGTGACAGGAGTTAGCCTGGTGGATGGGGTCCTGGGTTTATTGCCACGCTGAGTCACCCGCTGTAAAGAGGAGCAGTCTCTTGGCCCCATTAGCCATTTATTCAGTCATTTGTTTCTACCGGCATCCACTCAAGGACAGTTTTTCTTTTTTCTTTTTCTTTTTTTTTTTTTTGAGACAGAGTCTCGCTCTGTTGCCCAGGCTGGAGTGCAGTGGCGCAATCTCAGCTCACTGCAACCTCCACCTCCCGGGTTCAAGCGATTCTCCTGCCTCAGGCTCCCGAGTAGCTGGGACTACAGGCGCCCGCCACCACGCCCAGCTAATATTTTGTATTTTTTAGTAGACACGGGGTTTTGCCGTGTTAGCCAGGGTGGTCTCGATCTCATGATCCACCCGCCTCGGCCTCCCAAAGTGCTGGGATTACAGGCATGAGCTACCACGCCCGGCCTTGATGACATTTTTTCTACAGAGTATAAATCATTTATAAACTTTAATTTTGTTGCTCAAGTTGTCCTCTCTGTTTGGCCATCGTGAGCCCCTTCCAAATGGGCTCCTGTGTGCATTTGATATGTCCCGGGTCACTTTTTTTGTTATTGAGGTGAAATTCACATAACATAAAATTAACCATTTTAAAGTGTGCAATGAAGTGTTTTAATACATTCACATTGGTATGCAGCCACCGCGCCCAGCCTGGAATTGGCCATTCTAAAGACTTTTATCTACTTACTTATTTTAGACAAGGTCTCGATCTATCAGCCAGGCTGGAGTGCACTGTCACAATCATAGCACAATTTTAGAAATAATCTTGGCCGGGTGCGGTGGCTCACGCTTGTAATCCCAGGACTTTGGGAGGCCGAGGCAGGTGGATCACCTGAGGTCGGGAGTTTGAGACCAGCCTGACCAACATGGAGAAACCCCGTCTCTACTAAAAATACAAAATTAGCTGGGCGTGGTGGCGCGTGCCTGTAATCCCAGCTACTTGGAAGGCTGAGGCAGGAAAATCGCTTGAACCCGGGAGGCGGAGGTTGCAGTGAGCCGAGATCGCAGCATTGCACTCCAGCCTGGGCAACAAGAGTGAAACTCCATCTCAAAAAAAAAAAAAAATTAAAAAATTAAATTAAAAAATAAATAAATACATAAATAAATAATAATCTCCCAGTCGGGTGTGGTGGCTCACGCCTGTGATCCCAGCACTTTGGGAGGCTGAGACAGGCAGATTGCTTGAGCTCAGGAGGTTACAGTGACCCAAGATCACGACACTGCACTCTAGCCTAGGCAACAAAGTGAAACCCTGTCTCCAAACAATAATAATCTCCCTTGCATGGGGGCAGGCCTTGCGCTGGCTGCCCTAGTCAAGTACCATGGCTGGTTCTGGGGTGTAACTGCCTGGCTTTGAGTCCACGGCGTAGCCTTTCCTGTCTCCACGGGAGCACTGATTCTTCCATGGCAGCCCAATGCTATGGGGCCTCTGTCTCAGGCCAGTAACCAGCTACTGAGCTTCTCAGGAGACAGAGCTGGCTGTCTCACCTCACCTCACCACGAGGTGGGGTGAGCGGGGCATCCGACCATCATCCACCCATCCATCCTGATTTATTCAGTGCTTCTGTGGTCAGCACATCATCCCGAAAATGTGCCCATTCCGCCGGCCGCTGTGGCTCACACCTGTAACCCCAGCACTTAGGGAGGCCAAGGTGGGCGGATTACTTGAGGTCAGGAGTTCGAAACCAGCTGGCCAACAAGGTGAAATCCCATCTCTTCTAAAAATTCAAAAAAAATTAGCCGGGCGTGGTGGCGAGCGCCGGTAATCCCAGCTACTCGGGAGGCTGAGGCAGGAAAATTGCTTGAACCCGGGAGGCGGAGGTTGCAGTGAGCCCAGATCACGCCATTGCACTCGAGCCTGGGCAATAGAGCGAGACTCTGTCTCAATCAGTCAATCAATCAATCAATAAATGAATGTGCCTGTCCTACTCCCTGGAACCTGCAGCTAAAGGGACTTCGAAAATGGGATGAGATCTTCAGACGGGAGAGCATCCCAGATTGGGTGGACCCAGTGTCAACAAAGGAGTCCGTAGAACCAGGACAGTGTCTCCAACTGGAGGCAGGGGAGCACGGCAGCTAGACTCGGTCCTTGAACACCTGTGCAGGCCTGCCCAGCCCTAGCCTTGGGAGGGATGCTGTCAGGGGGAACTGGTTGGGGACAGTCCACCCGTTTCCCTTTCAGGATCCCTCTGGCTGGCTGGGGAAGGGGTTAAGGGGAGACAACAGGGGGTGGGCGATTCCACAGGAAGGTCCTGGAACTCTCCCGGCCAGAGATGGTGGCTGGACTAAGGTGCAGGGGGTGGAGTCGGGGAGCGGGGGGCTCAGATTCCTGAATTTTGAGGGGTCAAAAAGCAGCTGGGCGGGGTGCGGTGGCTACGCCTGTAATCCCAGCACTTTGGGAGGCCGAGGTGGGCTGTTCACCTGAAGTAAAGAGTTCGAGTCCAGCCTGGCCAACATGATGAAACCCCGTCTCCACTAAAAATACAAAAATTAGCCGCCCGTGGAACCAGCTACTTGGGAGGCTGAGGCAGAACAGCTTGAACCCGGAAGGTGGAGGCTACAGTGAGCCAAGATCGCGCCTCTGCACTCCAGCCTGGGTGACAGAGATCCCGTCTCAAAAAAAAAAAAAAAAAAAAAGCTACTGGAGGGAACTTGGGGGCATGGAGGGGGTGGTCACGGGAGATGTCCCCCAGATTTGGACGCTCATAAAAAGCTCGGAAGCTGGGAGACCAGGAGGGCGTGGAAGTCGAGGTCCAGTCACTGGGCCAGAGTCCCCAAGACTTGGGCTGGAGAAAGGTCGGGGGAAAGGACCCCACTAGTCCGAAAGCATGTCCCCGCGCACGCGCACCAGGCGGCCGGGGGAAACAGGGCACAGTGAAAGGAGCTGCGCGGGCTCCGGGCACAGCTGCAGGGCACTGGCAGCTCGCAAGGCACAGGGCGCAGGCGCGCACGCCGCTTGAGTACCCGCCCCCTCCTAGCGCGCTGATTGGCGGGGCCGTAGAGGGGCGGGGGCCTGGCGCCGCGGCTGCGCAGCGCGGGGCCCCGCGCGGGCGGGTGGGCGGAGCGGGCCCCCCGAGCGGGGGCTGGCGAACGCGGGGAGGGGGCCGAGAGGGCGGCAAAGCCGGCGC
>NW_026652290.1:97682329-97701266 GCF_009828535.3 Hylobates moloch
GGGCGGGGGCCCGCGGGCCGGAACAGCCGCGGCAAGTGGCGGCGGCGGCAGCGGCAGCGGAGGCAGCTGAGGCGGCGGCGGCGAGCGGGGGTCCGGGCGGCGGCGGCGGGCCCGGCGGCGGGCCGAGGAGCCGGGCGCAATGGAGCGGAAGAGGTGGGAGTGCCCGGCGCTCCCGCAGGGCTGGGAGAGGGAAGAAGTGCCCAGAAGGTCGGGGCTGTCGGCCGGCCACAGGGATGTCTTTTACTATAGGTGAATGAGCGCGCCGGCCGCGCAGGGCCTCAACGGGCGCCTCCCAGCGGCCTCTGCGGCGGCCTCGGCGCCCCTGCCCCGGGCCGCGGCCTGGGCCCCGCGCGTGCGTCGTGCGTGCGTGCGTGCGTGCGTCTTGCGTGCGTGTCCGCCCGGCGCGCGGAAGCCCAGTGCGCGTGCGCCGTTTGTTGGGCCGCATGGCTTTCCGCCGGCCGTTCGGGGACTGGCTGCCGGGCGGCGACTGCGGCCTTTGTTCGTGCGCGCTGGGCCAGGGGCGCCTGGCGGCGGCCAGATGCTGCCGGGAGGCAGGGGTGGAGGGTGGGCTGTCCTTTTGGTTCCCGTGAGACTCGGGGGGTGCCTTCTTGGGGCGCTCCTGGGGTGGCGCGGAGCCCGAGGGGGTGACCAGCCGGGATTTCGGGGAGCAGTGCTCATGGGGGGATCGGGGAGGGCGTGCGTGAAAATACGGGTTCTTGGGCTCACCCCAGTCCTGGGAATAAGCGCCTCAGGGTGACTAGTCTCCCGCGCAGCGTTGCTTTTTTTTAAAGGTATTCCCCCGACTCCTTCCGAGTCCTCTGGTCCTCTTGGGTCGTGGCCCCCTCAGGGTAGAGACCTGAGGCTTGCGTCTTTCCGAGCCCACCTGACGGTAGTCTTTGCTTGGATGTTATTGGTGGTCGAAGGCTTTCAGAGACCCCCCCCCTCCCCAAATTGGAGCAAGGCGCTGCTCAGAAAGGTCGCAGGGAACCCTCTCCGTGGAACAAAGACTTAGTCGCCTGCTGCAACCAAGCCCCAGACAGTCGGCCACCTGCTGTTTGTCCTCCTTTTTTTTTTTTTCCTGGCTTGGGAAAGATGCTTTTGATTCTGGGCCAGCTTTGATTGCGCCCTCCCCTTGGTTCAGTGTCCCGCGGCGCCTTCAGGTCCCCCAGGAGGGGAAAGCGGCCGCCTGCCATGTGCCAAGCACCTGGGTAAAGGGGGGTGTGTGGCCGGTCCTCCTTTTTCCCACAGCTCAGGGTTGTGGGCCAGAGACCGCCCAGGTGAGGGCGGGTGATTTCCACGAGCCAAGGAGGGTCAGAACGACCGCTCCGTCCACTGTGCACTTCGGTCCCCTGTGGTTCTTGACTGTCCCGGTTTGGGGAGATAAAGTGAGAAAAGTGAGCGGGGAAAGGATGGCTGTGATCAGAAGCAGTGTGTGGGGCCTCGTCCTGCAGGAGGAGCTCAGGGACTGGTTCCTGGAAAGTTGGAGGACAGCAAGAGAGGGGAAAGTTGCTCCCCAAGTGTGTACCCTTATGAGCTGGAACCCTGTAATTGCAGGCATTGGCATAGTGGGACTGCAATCCCTGTCTCTGAGGGACAGGCTCGTGCATCCCCCTTTGGTACTCGCCCCCTTCACTGGCTCTCTGGCTCTTTAGAAAGCCTGCAGCCCTGTGTTCTGTCCTCTGTCAGGAGGCCGGGCCTGCCCGCACACTCCTCCAAGCACGTTTCTGGGCTTCCTTCTCCCAAAGGCTGCCGTAGAGTCCACGGCAGGTCTGTGTCGGCCTCTGCAGCCCCTTGTCAAAAACAAGCCTCCCCAGCACCAGGCGCTGCCTGGATCCCGACCATTCAGCCAGGAGTGAGGCGGGCCCTCCCGCTTACAGGTGACAGCCAGGGCACCAGCCATTTCCCATTACAGCCGTGGGTACACGTCCTGAGATCTGCGGTGACACATGCTGAAATCTGGGAGGGCAGATGACGGGGCCTGAATGAGACTGGGGTCAGGGAGGGCCTCTCTGAGGACGTGACATTGAGTGACAGGGAGAGGCGTCCAGACAGCAGGAACCCCCTAAGAGGTGGCTGCAGCTTGGGAGCTAGAACCAAGGCCAGCTTGAGCGGAGTATTCTGAGGCTGTCATCACCCCACCTCTCATTCCCACTCTGGGCCCTGGCCCTGTGCATGAAGGTCTAGCAGTGGAGAAAAGCAGGGACAAGCTCTCCTCTAAACAGGCTAGAGAGTTCAGGTTTCTCTACAGATGGTGAAGCCAGACTCAGCCCAGAGCCACCCTCTGCAGGTCTGGGGCCTCAACCCAGGCTTTAGTCTGAGGCTGCAGGCTCCCAGACTGCGTTCTCTCTTGGGGGTGCCTGGGAGAGTTGAGGCTATGATGTCCCCTTTTTTCTATACGTGTGGTTTGATCAAGGCTGTTCTTCTTTCATTGAATAAAATCTCAAGGACATCTTTTTGTGTCAATAGATGGGCATAACCTTTATTAAAAATTGAGATACAATTCACATTCCACAAAAGCTACTTTTTTTTTTTTCTTTGAGACAGGGTCTCACCCAGGCTGGAGTGCAGTGGTACAATCACGGCTTATGCATTCTCGACCTCCCAGGCTCAGGTGACCCTCTCAGCTCAGCCTCCCAAGTAGCGGGAATGACAGGCCCGTGCCACATACCTGGCTTATTTTTAGAGAGATGGGGTTTCGCTGTGTTGCCTAGACTAGACTGGTCTCGAATTCCTGGACTCAAGCAATTAACCTGCCTCAGCCTCTCAAAGTGCTGGGATTACAGGCGTGAGCCACTGCCTGGCCAAAGCTACTTTTTAGAAATATACAATTCAGTGGGGATTTTTTTGGAGACAGAGTTTCACTCTTGGCCCAGGCCACAATGCAATGACGCGATCCCAGCTCACTACAACCTCTGCCTCCCAGGTTCAAGCGATTCTCCTGTCTCAGCCTCCCAAGTAGCTGAGATTACAGGCATCCGCCACCATTCCCGGCTAATTTTTGTATTTTTAGTAGGGAAGGGGTTTCGCCATGTTGGCCAGACTGGTCTCGAACTCCTGACCCCAGCACCTCAGACTCCCAAAGTGCTGGGATTACAGGCGTGAGTCACCACACCTGGCCACCAGTGGTTTTTAGTACATTCACAAAGTTGTGCAACCATCACTGTCTAATTCCAGAACATTCTCATCACCCTGAAAAGCAGCTCTGTCCTCATTAGCAGTCACTCCCCACTTCTTACTCCCCCAGCCCCTGGTAACCACTAACCCCCTCTATCTTGCATTTGCATTCATTCATTTATTTTGAGACAGGGTCTTGTTCTGTCACCCAGGCTGGAGTGCAGTGGTGCAGTCACAGCTCACTGCATCCTTGACCTCCTGGGCTTAAGCGATCCTGCCTCCTAAGCCTCCGGAGTAGCTGGGACTACAGGCATGTGCCACCATGCCCAGAGAATTTTTTATTTTCATTATTATTTATTTATTTTGAGAAGTAGTCCCGCTCTGTCACCCAGGGTGGCATGCAGTGGTGCAATCTCGGCTGACTGCAACCTCCACCTCCTGGGTTCAAGCGATTCTCCTGCCTCAGACTCCCGAGTAGCTGGGATTACAGGCCCCCACTACCACCCCCAGCTAATTTTTGTATTTTTAATAGAGACGGGGTTTCACCATGTTGGCCAGGCTGGTCTCGAACTCCTGACCTCAGGTGATCTGCCCACCTCGGCCTCCCAAAGTGCTGGGATTACAGGTGAGAGCCACTGCGCCTGCCTTCTTTTTTTTTTTTTTTTTTTTTTTTTTTGAGACCGAGTTTCGCTCTTGTTGCCCAGGCTGGAGTGCAATGGTGCAATCTGGGCTCACTGCGACCTCCACCTCCTGAGTTCAAGCAGTTCTCCTGCCTCAGCCTCCCAACTAGCTGGGATTATAGGCATGTGCCACCACGCCTGGCTAATTTTGTATTTTTAGTAGGGATGGGGTTTCACCATGTTGGTCAGGCTGGTCTCGAACTCCTGATCTCCGGTGATCGGCCCACCTTTGCCTCCCAAAGTGCTGGGATTACAGGTGTGAGCCACCGCATTTATTCTTTTTGAGAGGGTGTTATTGAGATACAGTTTATGTACCATACAATACAGTCATTTAAAATGCACGAGTCAATGGTTTTTTAGCGTATTCACGCATTTACGGATATGGGCAGCTATCCTCAGATTCAATTTTAGAATTTCCATCACCCCAGAAAGAACCCCAGGCCCATTTACCACTGCCTTGTGCGCCCACCCCCAGTCTTAAAAACCAGTCTGTGATCTGTGTCTCTTGTTCGCCTTCTACCTTTTTTTTTTTTTTTTTTTTGGAGACACAGTCTTGCTCTGTCGCCCAGGCGGGAGTGCAGTGTCGTGATATCGGCTCACTGCAACCTCCGCCTCTTGGGTTCAAGCCAATTCCGCCTCAGCCTCTCGAGTAGCTGGGACTACAGGTGCGTGCCACTGTGCCCGGCCAATTTTTTGTATTTTAGTAGAGACGGGTTTCACCGTGTTGCCCAGGCTGGTCTGGAACTCCTGAGCTCAGGCAATCCACCCACCTCAGCCTCCCAAAGTGCTGTGATTATAGGCATGAGCCACCACGCCCGGCCTTGTTTCCCTTCATCTTAAAAGGCAGAACAGCCTCTCTTTGGGGTGGCCGGAGGCAAAGAGCTGTTGGGAGTGTTTTGTGGGGTCTCTTCTTCCTTCCTTGTGGCTACGCGAAGCCTGAGTGTGAGCCTCTGGTTTCTTGGTTTCTTTCCACTGCCCTGGGCAAACCAGCTTTGATTTAACATCAGCCAGCCCGGAGAGTAATTAAAAGAGTAAGTCGCCAAAGTAAATTCTCCGGGAAGAGCCCTCAGCGGTTTCAGACCCCCAGGCACTTGTCCTCGTGCCCTCCCTGAGGCGCCCTGTCCTAGTGGACGTGCTGGAGCCCGCCCGTGTCCCTGTGGACCATGGAATTTGCCCGGGGTTGAGGGGCGGGGTGGAGAGAAATAAAACTTCCTGTGATCTATGTATCAGCCCAGTACACAGATCCTGGATAGAGGCGATTGAGCTAAGCATGGGACCAAGCATTTCTGTGCAGTGCCTGCAGAATTGAATTTCCTTCTGGCTATGGGAGATTCTTCTGGGCTGTCTCAGTTGTCTGACATCTGGCGTCTGCCACGGGCCAGGACGTCTGGGGCAGGGGCAGAAGAGGACAGGAGGAGCCTGCCCTAGAGGATTCTGGGAAAACAGCAAAACAGAGCTACCCACCAATCTCAGGCTGATGCATTAGTAATAAAAGTGACTGTTGACTGAGTTTATAGACATAATACGTTTGAGGTACCTGGCCTAGTAAGCACCATACAAGTGCTATTATTTCTAAATAATTTTATCGAGATAAACCAACCAGGCATAGTGGCTGCCGCCTATAATCCCTTTGGGAGGTCGAGGCAGGAGGATCTCTTGACATCGTAAGTTGGAGACCAACCTGGGCAACATAGCAAGACCCCATTTATGAAAAAAATTTAAAAATTAGCTGGGCATGTTGGTGCACACTTGTAGTCCTAGCTACTCAGGAGGCTAAGGCAGGACAATCCCTTGAGTCCAGGAGGTCAAGGCTGCAGTGTGCTATGATCACACCACTGCACTCCAGCCTGGGCAATAAAAGGAGACCCTGGGTCTAAAAGTAAAAATGAAAAAAAAAAAAAAAAAATGAAGCGGCAGGGCGTGATGACACACCTGTAATCCCAAAGCTTTGGGAGGGAGGATGGGAGGACTGCTTGAGCTCAGGAGTTCAAGACCAGCCTGGACAACGTGGCGAGACCCTATCTCTATAAAAAAATATAAAAATTGGCTGGGCGCGGTGGCTCACGCCTGTAATCCCAGCACTTTGGGAGGCCAAGGGGGCCAGGTCATGAGGTCAGGCACCAAGACCATCCTGGCTAACACTGTGAAACCCCATCTCTACTAAAAATATAAAAAATTAGCCGGGCATTGTGGTGGGCAGCTGTAGTCCCAGCTACTCGGGAGGCTGAGTCAGGAGAATGGCGTGAACCCAGAAGTCGGAGGTTGCGGTGAGCCGAGATCACACCACTGCCCACTCTAGCCTGGGTGACAGAGCGAGACTCCCTCTAAAAAAAAAAAAAGGTTGGGCATGGTGACTCACACCTGTAATCGGAGGCCAAGGCGGACAGATCACCTGAGGTCAGGAGTTCGTGACCAGCCTGGCCAACATGGTGAAACCTGGTCTCTACTAAAAATACAAAAATTAGCCAGGTGTGGTGGCGGGCACCTGTACTCCCAGCTACTCAGGAGGCTCAGGCAGGAGAATCACTTGAACCTGGGAGGTGGAGGTTGCAGAGAGCCAAGATGGAGCCACTTCACTCCAGCCTGGGCGACAGAGTGAGACTCCATCTCAAAAAAAAAAAATTAGCCAGGCGTGGTGGCTTGTGCCTGTCGTCCTGGCTATTTGGGAGACTAAGGTGGAAGGATCACCCTAGCCCAGGAGTTCAAGGTTGCAGTGAGCAGTGATTGAGCCACTGCATTCCAGCCTGGGCGGCAGTGAGACCCTATCTCCAAAAGGAAAGAAACGAAGTCCCGTCCCTATCAGCAGCCACTCCACATCCCGCACCCCAGTCTCTGGCACTATGCATCCCCTTCCTGTCTGAATTATCCTGTTTTAGACATTTCATAGAAATGGGATCACACGCTGTGTGGCCTTTTGTGTCTGGCGTCTCTCACTGAGTGTGACGTCCTCAAGGTGCATCCACGCTGTGGCCTGTGTCAGAGCCTCGCTCCTTTTCATGGCTGAGTCGTGTCCCATCGTGTGGATGGGCGTTTGTCCGTTCATCCATTGAAGGCGTCTGGGCTGCTTCCACCTTCTGGCTCCTGTGGTAGGGCTCCTGGGGACATCCGTGTAGAAGCGATGGTGTGGATGTGTGCTCATTTCTTGGGCAGATACCTAAGAGTGGCGTGGCCGGGTCATCCAGAAACTCGGTGAAGAGCTGTCAGGCTTTTCCAACATGGTTGTTCCATCTTACATCCCAACCATGATGGTGATGTGTTGGGTTGGGTGCTTGTCATCCTGTAGTGTGACCACATGTGACACACAGGGCAACCCATAGGTGGGTGTCGTTATGTCCTGGAGAGGATGAGTTGCCGGCACTTGTCTGTGGCAGGCTGAGCGCAGAGCCCTGTGTCTGAGAGCAGGTCTGTGTTTACCTGGCTGTCTTGTTGCGAGCTCTGCAGTCGGGTTATGCCCAAGCAGCTGTTAGGGCCTGGCCCCAGATGTTAGAACGAGACCCCTTCCCAGTCTGGCCCTGCTGCTGTAACCCCAAGGTGGAAGGAGATCTTTTAGGGCTGTCCCTCACATACCTGTTCCCCGTGGGGTCTTTTCTCAAGAATGTGACCTAAATTCCATTTCTGGAATGTTCTGGAAATGTGAGCCATCCTCCCAGAGCCGGGGCCCAAACTCCTGTAGGTAGTAGCGTTTGTACCCGAACTCAGCGTCTGCTGTGCCTGACGCTGCCAGGGTCTACAGCGGGGAGGATTCAGAGGGGACGGGGGTTGGGGGTCTGGGGCAAGGATCCGATGTGGAGGCTGGGGCTAGGGCCAGGGTATGAGGATCGGGGCCAGCGCTCTGGGTCTGGGGCTGGCGCCCAGATCTGGGGGCCAGTTGTGGGGTGCTGGGGTCTGGGATGAAGGTCTGGGGTCACGGCAGGGTTGGGGTCTGGGGCTGGGGCCAGGGCCTGGGTTTGGGGTCAGGGCCAGGTTGGGGTCTGGGGTCCGCCCGGGGCGCCGACCGTCCCGCCTCCCCGCAGCCCGAGCGGGAAGAAGTTCCGCAGCAAGCCGCAGCTGGCGCGCTACCTGGGCGGCTCCATGGACCTGAGCACCTTCGACTTCCGCACGGGCAAGATGCTGATGAGCAAGATGAACAAGAGCCGCCAGCGCGTGCGCTACGACTCCTCCAACCAGGTCAAGGTGAGTGGTGGCGTCACGCAGGTGACGTCGGCGCGGGGCGTTCTAGGCGGGGACGCGGCCATGACGTGAGCTGCAGGCGACACAGCCCGGCGTCCTGAGCGCAGGAGGTCACAGCGGGTGGAGGGCACAGACCGGAAGGCGCAGGCCACAGGGTGCAGAGCGCAGGGCGCATGGCGAGGACGCGGCCTGCGGCGGGGGCTCCAGAGCTGGCCGGGCCGACCCTGCGGGAGCGGCCTCCCCGGACCGTGGGGGTCCTGGCGGGCGCAGGGGAAACGAGGGGCGCCGGCAAGGCGGGGGGTCACCCGGGCCCCGCACCCCTTGAGGCTCCGCGCCGCCGGGGTGCCCCCAGGCCGGACTGCATATCCTTCCTCCCGCAGGGCAAGCCTGACCTTAACACGGCGCTGCCCGTGCGCCAGACGGCGTCCATCTTCAAGCAGCCGGTGACCAAGATTACCAACCACCCCAGCAACAAGGTCAAGAGCGACCCGCAGAAGGCGGTGGACCAGCCGCGCCAGGTGAGCTCAACGCACAGCCACCCCAGCCTTCTCGGCCGGCTTGTTCACTTTGGTGGGTGGACGTTTGGAATAAGATCGTACGTGGAGCGGACGGAGTGAGCGCAGGAGTTCCAGGCTAGCCCGGGCGACATGACGAGGCAAAAAACAAGTAAAAAATTAGCTAGACGTGGTGGCGCGCGCCTGTGGTCCCAGCTTCTCGGGAGGCTGAGGTGGGAGGATTGCTTGAGCCCAGGAGGCTGAGGCTGCAGTGAGCTGTGATCGCACCACTGCACTCCAGCCTGGGGGACGGAGCAAGACCCAGTCCTGCGGTCCCCTCTTGGGATGCCCAGGGCATTGGTTCCAGGATACGCCCCACCCTCAACCCCCAGATACCAAAATCTGGGGATGTGCAGGCCCCTCATAGAAAATGGTCTAGTATAGCTTCGCGCAGTGACTCACGCCTGTAATCCCAGCACTTTGGGAGGCCGAGGCAGGTGGATCACCTGCGAGGTCAGGAGTTCGAGACCAGGCTGGCCCAACATGGTGAAACCCCGTCTCTACTAAAAATACAAAAATTAGCTGAGTGTGGTGGCCGGCACCTGTAATCCCAGCTACCCAGGAGGCTGAGGCAGGAGAATCACCTGAACCCGGGAGGTGGAGGTTGCAGTGAGCCAAGATGGTGCCACTGCACTCCAGCCTGGGCGACAGAGCGAGACCCTATCTCAAAACTAAAATAAAAATATTTTTTTAAAATGGAAATAGTCTAATATTTACACGTTACCTGCAGGTATTTTCTAGGTTCCTCATGAGGTGTAGATGCTTGTGACACTCCTTGTTGTGTGTGTTTTATTCATTTTTCTTAGTTTTTCATTTTTGAGACAGGGTCTGTGTATATTGCCCAGGCTGGTGTCAAGCTCCTGGCCTCAAGTGATCCTCCCACCTAGGCCTCCAAAATTGTGGGGATTACAGGTGTGAGCCAACTCACTTGGCCAGCTGTTGTATTATTTTTATCTTTTTTTCCCCCCAAATATTTTCAGTCTGCAGCTGGTTGGGTGTGTGGTTATGGAACCCACAGATACAGGGGGTTGACTGCCCATATGTGACTGTGTAACCTACTTGTTAAAAACCTGAGAACCGTGTGTATTTTCTTTTTTTCTTTTTTTTTTTTTGTGTGTGTGACAGAGTCTCGCTCTGTCAACCAGGCTGGAGTGCAGTGGCAGGATCTTAACTCACTACAACCTTTGCCTCCTGGTTTCAACTGGGTTCAAGTGATCCTTCCACCTCAGCCTCCTAAGTAGCTGGGATTTCAGGTACCCGTCACTACGCACGGCTGATTTTTTTTTTTTTTTTCTTTTTTGAGATGGAGTTTTGCTCTTGTTGTCCAGGCTGGAGTGCAATGGTGCGGTCTCAGCTCACTGCCACCTACACTTCCCGGGTTCAAGTGATTCTCCTGCCTCAGCCTCCCGAGTAGCTGTGATTACAGGCACCTGTCACCACACCCGACCTTGTTTTGTATTTTTAGTAGATAAGGGTTTTCACCATGTTGACCAGGCTGGTGTCAAAACTCCTGACCACAGGTGATCCACCCACTTCGGCCTCCTAAAGTGCTGGGATTACAGGCGTGAGCCACCCCATGTGTATTTTTTATTCTTACTTACGAACGCCCACTGGATCCTTGGCTGTAGAAAGCCGGGGCAGGGTCTGGAGACCCAAGGCAGTGGGAGGGGAGATGCCCCATTGGGACCCACGTGGGGCAAGGAGGCCAGGTAGGCCTCCCTAGAGCCCAGCAAGGACCTGGAGTGGGGAGAGGGCAGGGCCGCTCTTGAGGTTCACATTTGTGTCTGGGGCAGCTCTTCTGGGAGAAGAAGCTGAGCGGCCTGAACGCCTTCGACATTGCTGAGGAGCTGGTCAAGACCATGGACCTCCCCAAGGGCCTGCAGGGTGAGCGGGCACCCTGAGGGGAGGCGGAAGGGGATGTGCCGGGTGGGTTGGAGGCGCTGCAGGTGCCCTCATCTCCTGGCAGGGTGGATGGCTGTTCCTGCTGTGGGTGCTTAGGGCAAATCTGCCTGCGACGGGGGCAGGAGGAGGGGACCCAATGGGGTTGGGGATGGGTAAGGGCGCTTGGGCTGGGCTCTTCATTCTTGACCTTGGAGACCCTGCGGGTGGGGCTTTGTGGCTTCCAGGTGTGGCGCAGGCCTAGGGCTGTTTTCACCTGCTGGACGTGCAGTTTTGCCATGGAGATCCTAAATACACAAACAAGGACAGCTGATTTTGCTCCCGTACCCTCCCAGCAGGCCCACACCACAGAACAAAGAATGCAGCTCTTGCATGGTTTTTGTGGTGTACGGCTTTGGTGGTGGTTTTTTGAGACAGGGACGGCTGGGTACAGTGGCTCACACCTATAATCCCAGCACTTTGGGGGGCTGAGGCAGGAGTTTCACTTGATCTCAGAAGTTCAAGACCAGCTTGGACAACATAGTGCGACCCCATCTCTACAGAAAATACAGAGCAAGGCCGGGTGCGGTGGCTCACGCCTGTAATCCCAGCGCTTTGGGAGGCCAAGGCGGGCAGATCACTAGTTCAGGAGATCCAGACCATCCTGGCTAATATGGTGAAACCCTGTCTCTACTAAAAGTACAAAAAATTAGCTGGGCGCAGTGGTGGGTGCCTGTAGTCCCAGCTACTCTGGAGGCTGAGGCAGGAGAATGGCATGAACCTGGCAGGCGGAGCTTGCAGTGAGTCGAGATCGTGCCACTGCACTCTCCTGGGTGACAGAGCGAGACTCCGTCTCAAAAAAAAAAAAAAAAGGAAAATACAGAGCTAGACCCCGTCCCAGAAAACAAAAGGCAGTCTTTCCATGGTCCATGCTGAAGTACAGTGGTGCCGTTACTACTCACTGCAGCCTCTACCTCCCGGGCTCAAGTGGTTCTCTCAGCTCAGCCTCCTGAGTAGCTGGGATCACAGGCATGCAGCACGACACCTGGCTAATTTTTTAATTCTTTTGTAGAGACAGGAGTCTCACTATGTTGTCCAGGCTGGTCTCGAACTCCTGAACTCAATCAGTCCTCCCACCTCGCCCTCCCAAGATGCTGGGATTACAGGCGGGAGTCGCCGCGCCTGGCCTAACTTGCTTTTTTTTCGGTTATGAATGTAGTAACACAAGCGGGAGAGGGAATTTAGAAATGGAACCCGAGTCGGGGGGAGAAGGTGGCAGCTCCCATTCTTGGGGCATTTCTGTGGCCTGTCTGGGCCATAGCTGCCCCATGGTGACCTCTCCACTTGCGGCTGTTTGTCCACTGCCTGGCAGGGGTGGGACCTGGCTGCACGGATGAGACGCTGCTGTCGGCCATCGCCAGCGCCCTGCACACTAGCACCATGCCCATCACGGGACAGCTTTCGGCCGCCGTGGAGAAGAACCCTGGCGTGTGGCTCAACACCACGCAGCCCCTGTGCAAAGCCTTCATGGTGACCGACGAGGACATCAGGTAGCCCCTTGGCCTGGCCCCTGCTCCTCCACCCTGTCTCTTGTGGTCCCCGTGTGCCTGCGTGCTTCCCGTCTCCCCACGACGCTGCTGGGGTTTTGAAACAGAGATAGCCAGGGCAAGGGGACCCATCGTCGGAGCAGTATGAACTGTTTCACCCGCGTCCTGGGTTCAGGGTGAGCCAGGCTCCCCTTGGAGGAACGTTCGTGAAAAGAGTGTGGTCCTTTGAGCCTGTGAGGACTGGCTGTGCTGGGTGCCGGGCTCCATGTTGGGCCCTGGAGATGGAGGGACAGGGCAGGCCAGGGCTCTCTGCCTTCAGGGAGATGGCTCAGGGTGCCTGCTGAGGGGTGGTTCTGGCGTGCAGAGCCTTGGAACGAACAGCAGGGAAAACGGCCGCTCAGAAACAGGCAGCAGTCAGGTGAGGCCGAGCAGCCCACGGGTGAGGGGCCCTCCTGCAGGCCTCAGGGCCGAACCCACGTCCAGTGTGCAGAGTGGACACAAGGCCCCCCGGTGATGGAGGCGCCTGCAGGAAACTCTGGAAGTGCTGGAGAGAAGACGGGGCCTTTCACGTTCAGTGCAGCACACGGCTTAGGTCAGAGGAAGGAAAGGAAGCTTGACGGTTCCAGAAACAAGGAGCCGAGGCCCGGAGCGGCCAGGGAGGCACTGGGTATGCAAGTTTCCTGTGGCAGCAGCCGGGGTTAAAGGCCCCTGGGCACAAGAAGAGACCCTGTGCACCCACGCAGGGTGAAGAGAGGGACCTGAGACACCACCCCCGCAAGCACACAAACTGGGCGCCAAGGGTTCCGTCCGGAGCGGCTGGCGGCATCCTCCTCCAGCCGTGCTACCTTTGGGCCCCTTCATTTGGGTTTGAGGGCCATTTACACTCTCCACACGCTCAGACAACTCCCCGAAAAAGACGGTGAAATAGGAAGACTTGTCAACAAAAGAAAAGAACACTGTGAGAAACAGCAGGCAGATCATTAAAAGCCCTGCAGAACTTGCAGAAATAAGGCTGGGCACAGTGGCTCACACCTGTAATCCCAGCACTTTGGGAGGCCGAGGCGGGAGGATCACCTGAGGTCAGGAGTTCAAGACCAGCCTGGCCAACATGGTGAAACCTCGTCTCTACTAAAAATACAATAATTAGCTGGGTGTTTTGGCGCATGCCTGTAGTCCCAGGTACTCGGGAGGCTGAGGCAGGAGAATCACTGCAACCCGGGAGGCGGAGTTGAGATCCTGCCACTGCCATTCAGCCTGGGTGACAGAGTTAAAAAAATAAAGTAAGAACTTGTAGAAATAGAAAAGGGCATTGAAATTAGGAACTCGGTGGTGGGTTCAGCAGGAGGTGGGGTCCTGTCTGGAAAGACGACGAGCTGCAGTCAAGTAGGTGAGCCAGGGTGTTCCGGGTGGTGGGGACAGAGAGAGCGAGCAGCTCAGGTCTGCGGGAGCCGCTGGAGAGAGACCCCGGGGGCAGGGGGCACCTGAGCCTCGGCCACAACTGGGGAGAGACACAGTCAGCTTCACCTGGGAGTGAAAGCAGAACAGAGACAAGGAGGGGTTCTTTGGGCAGCCGAGGAGGGAGGCAGAAGCCCGTGCTGCGGCCCAGGAGGTGGCAGGCAGAGGAGCGGCCACCCTGGAGTGCCTGGCATCAGCCTGTGGGCCCCGAGGAGGCCCCCATCCCTGGTGGTGGGTTGAGACGAGGGTGTGGATTCATTTTCTCAGGCCCCCGGAGCCGTGGTAAAGGAGTGCACACTGGTGCGTAGTGGGCAGTGGAAAGTGACCCCGGGCCTGTGAGGGTGGGGGTGCTGTGGGCTGATGGTAGCTGATTTTGCTGAGGCTTTTCTTTTTTTTGGCAGAGCCTGGCTCTGCTGCCCAGGCTGGAGTGCAATGGCACGATCCCAGCCCACTGCAACCTCTGCCTCCCAGGTTCAAGCTATTCTCCTGCCTCAGCCTCCCAAGTAGCTAGGATTACAGGCGCCTACCACCACGTCCAGCTAATTTTTATATTTTTAGTAGAGATGGGGTTTCATCATGTTGGTCAGGCTGCTCTCGAACACCTGACCTCAAGTGATCCACCCACCTTGGCCTCCCAAAGTGCTGGGATTACAGGTGTGAGCCACTACCTGGCCTGGTGAGGGTTTTCCTGCCCCACTCAGTGCCCATCAAGGAACAGGAGCAAGGGTTTACACAGCTGAGCCCAGGGGAGGCTCGGGGCCAGGTCTGGGGACTGAGGGGTCAAGCCCCTTCCTTGGTCCCAGTAGAGGTGGCAGGTGGGCCATCTGGGAGGGTGGCAGACGCTGGTGATGGCCAGCGGCAGCCGGTCGTTCTCTGCGTGGATTGTGAAGGGAAGGGTGGCACGAGCCAGGGCTGGTCCTGTGGCTGCCTGTAGATCCCTCGGGCCTCCCCTCCCAGCCGAGGTCTCCACGTTCATTCTGTGTCCACGTCCTGCTGGCCCCTCACCTGGGTGTAACGCAAGGTCCCTGTGTCCCCAGGAAGCAGGAAGAGCTGGTGCAGCAGGTGCGGAAGCGGCTGGAGGAGGCACTGATGGCCGACATGCTGGCGCACGTGGAGGAGCTGGCCCGTGACGGCGAGGCACCGCTGGACAAGGCCTGCGCTGAGGACGACGACGAGGAGGACGAGGAGGATGAGGAGGAGGAGCCCGACCCGGACCCAGAGATGGAGCACGTCTAGGGCAGGTGCTGCAGGGCCGTGGGGGCTCCCTGGAGTGGGGTCCCGGCAGTGGGGCCTGCCTGGTGAACACATGTGGTCGGGATGACGGGTGCCTCCCAAGAGCTCCCCATCTCCCCAGCAGAGCCCAGGCGTCCCCGTCCCTGGAGTCGCTAAGCCAGCCCTCCCTGTCCTTCCAGAGGCCCTGCCGAGAGCCCATGCTGCCCACTGGAGCCGCCTGCAGACGCGGCCCTCGGCCCCACGTGAACCAGGCTCGGCGGCCGAGCCCAGCCCTGGAGACACCCAGGAGGAAGGCCGTGCTGCTGGCTCCCTCCTCGGCCCGTCCCCACTTCCCGGGGCCTTGGGGCACACAGCTGGGGCTGCCCCCACCCGAAAGACCCTCCACGCTCGTCCTCTACAGGGTCCGGCTTCGGGAAGTGTGGGTGCTCCTGGGCCCTGTCCGGCTCCCTACAACCTCGGGGCTCGAGACCAGCTCCTCTCCACACCCACTGTCCCAGCTCCTTGAGACTGGAGAGCAGCCAGCAGGTGCCCGGCAGCTCGGCGCCAAGGATCACTGACAGCTGGGAGGGTTTCTCGGTCTGAAGGCGTAGTTTTGAAACTCACATCATCCACTGTGCAGCGTGAGGACGGGACTGGTCTGCTGTGGGGGACGTGCAGGACGGCACCACCCTCTGCCCTGCCACGCGGCTGGTGGCGCCACAGACCCTCACCGTGCCTGAGTGGCATGCCCAGGAGGCCGCTCTCCTTCAGTAAATCTAACAGTCGAGGCACGTCATTGGGCGGCCTTCCCGGTGTGCTGACGCCAGCCTTCGCTTCCGAAAACCAAACTCCAGCTGCTGCCAGTCGGGGCTCGGTCGCCCGGCGCTGCCAGAATGCTCCACTGCCAGCCGGCCCCCCTGCCTCGGTTTCCCTTGTTTAGTGGCGACACAGGCACCCAGCTTTGGGGTGGTGCTGACGCTCCCAGGGATTCCAGGAGCCACTGGGACAGGGCGAGGCTCCCAGACGCCCCTCGAGGTGCCCGTCTCTCCAGGGAGCTTCTGGCCCAAGGCCGTCTGAGGGATCTGCTCCTTAACCCCCAGTGCCTTGGCGAGGGCAGGTTCCAAGCCACAGACGCCTGCCCTGAGTGGACTCTGCGGCCAGTCCCTGGTGCCCTCCTGGCCCTGCTGCCTAGTGAGGGCTCCTACGGGTGGGTTCATTGGCCTGGGCCCAGCGAGCCCCCACTTGCATTGACCTTAGGCCCATAGAGAGGGCCTGTCTCGGCGCTGCCCCAGCCAGGATCTGGTCGCTGTCCCGGCGGGGACTGATGGGCAGAGTCGCCCCTGTGGTTGGACTGTGACCATCCCTGATGGGGCCTGACTGCGGGAGCTGAGGAAGTGCCGCTCCGCCATCTGCCCTCCAAGGACACCCGTGGGGGCAGTGGGCTGGCAGCTTCCTGCTGCTCCCTGTCAGAGTCAAAGCACAAATCCTCGGGACGGGCTTAAGGGCCAGGGCAGCCGAGGAAAGCTCCAGGTGGGGACCGCGTCTTCCTGGGGTCGGTGCCCACTGGCCAGGACCCTTTGCCGGCCCGATGTCCCCAGGTGCTGCGGTGGGGCGGCCTCCCCTCTGTCTGCCTGGTGGAGGGAGCCGTGGGCGTGGGGACGTGACTGAATAAAGCCACCGTGGGTGGATATGCTTGGAGCCTGGGAGTTTGGTGCGTCCTCTAGACTTTGGTGCCCACGTTTGAGCTGCTGTCTTTGGTTGGGTGATGAAAGGCTGAAAGCGGTGTGGGGACAGGGCCAGCAGGTCCCCCAACGTCACGGACATTCACAACCCCAGGGCATTCACAAAGAGTCAGGCTTGGGGATGTTGAGAGAAGACCGGGCCGGCCTGGGCATCTGTGGGTGAGGGCCGTGCCCCCTGAGGTGCCACTGGCTAGCCTAGGGATCGTGGGTCTTGGTCCTGCTGCCCTGGTGAGGAAGATGGGCTGGGGCTCAGACCCAGCACCGCTCCTTCCAAAGGAAGGGAAGCAGGAGGGGCTGCCCAGGAGGGAGGGCTCCCCAGGTCCTCAGGTCCTGCACAGCCGCTGCAGGAAGGGGAGCTGTGCCCCGGGACCCTGGACTTTAGCTCAGTAGTCACGGCCACGGGAAGCTGCTTTCTGGACCTGAAGGCTGGGAGGCCACCCTCCCCTCACCTGCTGGGCACTCAGAGACCCTCTGTCTCCCTCTTCCCGTCTCCCCGTCTGTCCTATCTCCCTTGGTCTCCCTCTGTCTGTCTCTGTCTCTTGCTCTGTCTCCCTCTGTGTCTCTCTTTGTTTCTTGCTCTCTCTCCTGTCTCACTCCCTCGGTCTGTCTCTGTCTCTTGCTGTCTCCCTCTCTGTCTCAGCCCAGCTTCCTGTCACTGACAGACCGCTATCAGTCCCTCTGATCCCAGGGTTCCAGCCATGTACTGGCCTTGGTCTGAGATGTGATGACCCCCACCCCGGCCACAGGGCCCTCCCCACCGGAAGCCCATCCAGGCCCTGGGCTGTCGCTGTTGCCGAAGCTCGAGGGTCCTTTCCTCTCTCCCTGAAACCTTGGGGACCCCCACAGGCCAAGGCAATACTGGCCTTTGCTAGAGGTCGTGCCCAGTGAGAAGTGAGTTGTAGGCCTGGGCACCCGGGGGGCCAGCCCAGTGCTCAGGCCCTCGTCAAATTCCCTGCCCTGGAAAAGTCTCAGACCCTCAGGCTGAACCCCCTGGGCACACCCAGGCCCCACACTCCAGCCCCAGAACCCAGACCTGGCATGGGGCGGGGAAGCCTGAGCTCCCAATGCTGAGATCTTTCGTGCGGGTCTCATGACCAGCCTGCCCTGTGCGGTGCCAGGTCCCATCCTCAAAGGCCACTTTGCTGCCCCCAGCCCCACCCATGTCTTAGCCCCAAGACCTGGGACTTTTTTTTTTTTGAGACAGGAGTTTCGCTCTTCTTTCGCTCTTGTTGCCCAGGCTGGAGTGCAGTGGCATGATCTGGGCTCACTGCAACCTCCACCTCCTGGGTTCAAGCCTCAGCCTCCCGAGTAGCCACCACCCTCAGCTAATTTTTGAATTTTTAGTAGAGCCGGGGTTTCACCGTGTTGCCCAGTCTGGTCTCGAACTCCTGACCTCAGGTGATCTGCCCGCCTCAGCCTCCCAAAGTGCCGAGATTACAGGCGTGAGCCACCACGGTGGCCCTTCTGGCACTTGCCAGCAGCAGCAAGAGCCTCACGTGTCCCCCGCCTCCCCTCAGACCAAGCTCCCCACCACTGCCGCCACAGAGGGTACCAGGGAGGAGAGGCTTCAGAACCCCGTGGCGAGGATGCACCTCCCAGCCCTCGGCTCAGCCGCACGGACCACAGGGCTCCCGAGTCTCAGTAACACCAGCTAAGGGGCATTGTGCCTCTTCCGCCACACCCAGGGCCCGTGCCTTGCTGTCCCTGCAGCCCCCAGACCCAGGCAGGCAGGGACAGCCCTTCTGACCACCCCACACACTTGCCACTGCAAAGATCCCTGGGGATGACCCTCACCTGTGTGTGTCCCTCATGGCTGTCACAGCAAATCTCCAGGAGTCCGGAGGTGCCCATGGAAAACACCCCCAGCTTCAGGAACGTTCTTTCGGACAGGGTCATACCGGAGCAGGACTCAGCTTTCCGGTAGCAGGTGGCTGGGCACTAACTGTGAGATCCTGTCACACTCATACCAGATTCAAGGGGTCCAGAAAGTGTAAACAAGTCAAGGGCTCGTCCAGGGATGAATGAACACAGCCCGGCCCGGCCACACCGTGGAGCAGGACTCGGCCATGAACAGGAACCAGGCTCTGACACCGGCCACGGCGCAGATGCCCCTGGAGGAGCCCACCCTCGGCGAGCGACACGCAGACGCCGACGTGGCGTGCGATCCCATTTGTGTGAATGTCCAGGACAGGCCGATTCAGAGACAGGAAGGGGACGTGTGGGTGCCAGTGACTGGGGATTACGGGGAGTGGGGGGAATGGCTAAAGGGCACCCACAAAAAATGATAACGGGCCAGGCGCGGTGGCTTACGCCTATAATCCCAGCACTTTGGGAGTCCGAGGCGGGCGGATCATGAGGTCAGGAGATGGAGACCATCCTGGCTAACACGGTGAAACCCCGTCTCTACTAAAAATACAAAAAATTAGCCGGGCGTGGTGGCGGGCGCCTGTAGTCCCAGCTACTCAGAGAGGCTGAGGCAGGAGAATGGCGTGAACCCGGGAGGCGGAGCTTGCAGTGAGCCGAGATCCCACCACTGCACTCCAGCCTGGGCGACAGAGCGAGACTCCGTTTCAAAAAAAAAAAAT
>NW_026652290.1:97731266-97759225 GCF_009828535.3 Hylobates moloch
CCCCTCCACCGTGATTGTAAGTTTGCTGAGGCCTCCCCAGCGGTGCACAACTGTGAGTCCATGAACCTCCTTTGTTTATAAATTACCCAGCCTGGGCGGCGCGCGGTGGCTCCCGCCTAGAATCCCAGCACTTTCGGAGGCCGAGGTGGAAGGATCAATGAGGTCAGGAGTTCGAGACCAGCCTGGCCAACATGGCGAAACCCCCGTCTCTACTAAAAATACAATTAGACGGACGTGGTGGCGGGCGACTCTAATCCAAACTACACGGGAAGATGACGCAGGAGAATTGCTTGAACCTGGGAGGCAGAGGTTGCGGTGAGCCGAGATCACAGCACTGCACTCTCGCCGGGGCAGCAAAGCGAGACTCCATCTCAAAACAATAAATAAAAATAAATAATAAAACAATAAATTGGCCGGGTGCGGTGGCTCACGCCTGTAATCCCAGCACTTTGGGAGGCCGAGGCCGGCGGATCACGAGGTCAGGAGGTCGAGACCATCCTGGCTAACGAGGTGAAACCCCGTCTCTACTAAAAATACAAAAAATTAGCCAGGCGCGGTCGCGGGCGCCTGTAGTCCCAGGTACTCGGGAGGCTGAGGCAGGAGAATGGCGTGAACCCGGGAGGCGGAGCTTGCAGTGAGCCGAGATCGCGCCACTGCACTCCAGCTTGGGCGACAGAGCGAGACTCCGTCTCAAGAAAAAAAAAAAAATAAATAAATAAATAAAAATAAATAAAAAACAATACATTACCCAGGCTCGGTCGTATCCTCCTGCCTTGGCCTACTAAAGTGCCGGGATTGCAGGTGTGAGCTCCTGCACCAGGCTTCACAGTGAGAGTTATAAGCCAGAGACCTCCATTCTTGTGGTCCCTGAATTACTGGGCGGCGGTGGGTGTTGGGGGGGACGGTTTGGGGAACACAGACGGGAATTAATTCCATAGGTGTTTATTATAATTGAGCGCCTTATTGCCAAAGCCCACAGTGGGTAGGCTCTCTCGGCTGGGCGTGGTGGCTCACGCTTGTCATCCCAACACTTTCGGAGGCCGAGGTAGTTGGATCACATGAAGTCAGGAGTTCGAGACCAGCCTAACATGGCGAAGCCGTCTCTACTAAAAATACAAAAATTAGCCGGATGTGGTGGTGCATGTCTGTAATCCTAGCTACTCGGGAGGCTGAGGCAGGAGAATCGCTTTAATTCGGGAGATTGAGGTGAGCCAAGATCACGCCATTGCACTCCAGCCTGGGCAACGAGAAACTCTGTCTCAAAAAAAGGGGGCGCTCTCTCCTACCCCACTGCCTCCCCGACTCCATCGCGAACCCATCTCCTTCCCCATTTCGACCCCACAGCCGTCAGGCTGGACCAGAACGGCACGTTCTCTGTCGCCACCGTGTGGCCAGAGCTGCACATGACACCCTGCCCAGCAGCTACATCGGAGCCCTGAACCCCCGGGAAATTCCCGGGAGATTTGTCCAAAGTGGAGACACAGGTCCCTTCGCTCGGGGCTGCGAGCTTCCCCCGCGCACAAACGGGCGCACCTGTTCCCCCCGTTTTCCTGCCGCTGGCCGACCATCGCCCAGCATGGTGGTGGGCACCTGTAATCCCAGCTACTCCGGAGGCTGAGGCAGGAGAATTGCTTGAACCCCAGAGGCTGCAGTGAGCTAAGATCGCAAAATTGCACTCCAGCCTGGGGTGTAATAACGACACTCCATCTCAAAAAAACATATAAGTAGGATTTCACATGGATACAATCCATCAGTCTTACTCAGGATTCCTCAGTTTAACTTGTGATCGTGTGTGTGTGTGTGTGTGTGTGTGTGTGTCACGTCTTTAGTCTCCTATAATTTGCTGGCCTGGGTAGATTCGTGTATCCACCATCGTGACATGGAGCATTTCCATCACCATCAGGATCTCTTGCTGTTTGTGCACCCTCCCCCCACCCTCATCCCTAACCCTAATTCCATTTCTAAAATGTTATATAAACTTTTTTTTTTCTTTAGACGGTCTTGCTCTGTTGCCCAGGCTGGACTCCACTGGTGCAATCACAGCTCATTGCAACCTAGATGAGCTCCTGGGTTCGAGGCATCCTCCGTCCTCAGTCTCCCAAGCAGCTAGGACTACAGGTGTGCATCATCATCCTTGGCTAATTTTTTTTAATTTTTTATAGAGCTGGGGTCTATGTTCCCCAGACTGGTCTGGAACTCCTGGGCTCAAGTGATCCTCCCGCCTCACCCAGCTGAGTAGCTGGGACCACAGGCACACCCCACCATGCCTGGGTAATTTTTTTTTTTTTTTGAGACGGAGTCTCGCTCTGTCGCCCAGGCTGGAGTGCAGTGGCGTCATCTTGGCTCATTGCAACCTCCGCCTCCCTGGTGCAAGTGATTCTCCTCCCTCAGCTCCCCGAGTAGCTGTAACTACAGGCACCCGCCACCATGCCCAGCTAATTTTTCTATTTTTAGTAGAGACGGGGTTTCACCATGTTGGCCAGGATGGTCTTGATCTCTTGACCTTGTGATCCGGCTGCCTCGACCTCCCTAAGTGCGGGGATTACAGGCCTCGGCCATCACGCCCGGCCAGGACGGGCTTTTTCCACTCAGTGTAATTCTCTGGAGCCATCAGGATTTTGAAAACTCCCTGTGGGACCCAGGTTGACCTACTTACCAGCACCCCATTTTTTCATAGATTGAGGAGAACCAGCGCCTCCGTGTCCCCATCTGTAAAGTGGGAGAGAAAAGGTCCCTGCTCCCGGGGCGTTGCCAAGGTGCAAGGAAGCTTTATGACGCCCCACACAGTTGCCACCGGCAGCAGCCAGTCCTGCTGGCCCCAGAGGTAGCCGCCCTTGGCCCCGCCTTGCTTGCTGGTGATCGGAGGAGGCATGATGTCACGTGCTCCCACAGACCAATGAGGAGGTGGTCCGGAGGCTGGGTTCAGCTGTAGCCTCAGCGTGGGAAAAAGGGTAAAATGGAACTTCAGGGCCGGGCGCTGGAGCTCACGCCTGTAACACCAGCACTTTGGGAGGCTGAGGCGGGTGGATCGCCTGAGGTCAGGAGTTCGAGACCAGCCTGGCCAACATGGTGAAACCTCGTCTGTACTAAAAATAGAAACGTTATCCGGGCATGATGACGTCTGTAGTACCAGGTACTTGGTATCCTGAGGCACAAGAAAATCTCTCTTGAACCCGGGAGTCGGAAGCTGCAGTGAGCTGAGAGCACGCCACTGCCCTCCAGCCTGAGTGACAAGAGCGAGACTCTGTCTTAAAAAATAAAATTGAGCTTTGGAAATTCTTGCCAGGAGAAGTTTTCCCTGTCTCAGGGTTAAATCAGTGGTTTCCAAAAAGAAAAAGAAGGAGAAGTAGGGGGAAGAAGAGGGGAGAAGGAAGAAGGGAAGAAAGAAAAAAAATCTTTGGGCCGGGCGCGGTGGCTCACGCTTGTAATCCCAGCACTTTGGGAGGCCGAGGCGGGTGGATCACGAGGTCAGGAGATCGAGACCATGGTGAAACCCCGTCTCTACTAAAAATACAAAAAAAAAATTAGCCGGGCGTGGTGGCGGGCGCCTGTAGTCCCAGCTACTCGGAGAGGCTGAGGCAGGAGAATGGCGTGAACCCGGGAGGCGGAGCTTGCAGTGAGCCGAGATTGCGCCACTGCACTCCAGCCTGGGCGACAGAGCCAGACTCCGTCTCAAAAAAAAAAAAAAAAAGGAAGAAAAAAAATCTTTGAGCCAGGAGTGGAGTGAATTCATGACCATTTCTTGATGTTCCAACCCTTGTCAGCACCCAAAAAAGTGAGGCTATTAATTTTATTTCTGGCAGCACACAGTTCACTCGTCTAAGGAAGATTCCAGAAACTTTAGCACGAGGGCGGTGTGGGTGCTTTGCCATCTCTGGAAGTTCTTATACCTAGAAATAAGAATTGGCCCGGGAGGTTAGAAAATTAATATATGCTGTGGTTGGTTTATTTTTAATAAACTACCATTGTGGGCGCGGGGCGTGGGAGACGGTGCAGATTGTTGCTGTTCTTGACGCCCACAAGCAGTTGGAAATAAATACTCTAGGTAGGTCATTTTGCAAGACACCCAGTTAAACACTCTGAGGATGTTTTGTCTTTTTCTCCCCAGAAACAAATGTTCTGGGCAGAAATGAAGCTGTTTCTTGCATGTTTTGGATTGGGCATTAGTTAGCTATTGCTGGGTCACAAATTACCTTCAAATTTGGTGTCTGGGCCAGGTACGGTGGCTCACAGTAATCCCAGTGCTTTGGGAGGCTGAGATGGGGGAATTGCCTGAGGTCAGGAGTTTGAGTCCAGCCTAGGTGACAGAGAGAGACTCTGTCTCGCTATAAAAAAAGAAAACAGGCCGAGCGCCGTGGCTCACGCCTGTAATCCCAGCGCTTTGAGGGGCAGAGTCGGGCAGATCACCTGAGGTGAGGAGTTCGAGACCAGCCTGGCCAACATGGTGAAACCCTGTCTCTACTAAAAATACGAAAATGAGACAGGCGTGGTGGCGCGTGCCTGTAATCCCAGCTACTCGGGAGGCTGGAGAATTGCTTGCACCCGGAAGGCAGAGGTTGCAGTGAGCCGAGATGGCACCACTGTACTCCAGCCTGGGCGACAGAGGGAAACTCTGTCTCAAAAAAAAAAAGAAGAAGAAGAAGAACTTGGTGTCTTGAAATAACAACAAACTTTTTTTTTTTTTTTTTTTTTTTTTTTTTTTGAGATGGAGACTCGCTCTCTCGCCCAGGCTGGAGTGCAATGGCGTGATCTCCAATCACTCAATCACTGCAAGCTCCACCTCCTGGGTTCATGCCATTCTCCTGCCTCAGCCTCCCGAGTAGCTGGGACTACAGGCACCCGCCACCACGCCCGACTAATTTTTTTGTATTTTTTTTTTTAGTAGAGACGGGGTTTCACTGTGTTAGTCAGGATGGTCTCAATCTCCTGACCTCGTGATCTGCCCGCCTCGGCCTCCCAAAGTGCTGGGATTACAGGCGTGAGCCACGGCGCCCGGCCAACAAACACTTATTTCTTATAGTTTCTGCAGATCAGGAAGTCGGAAGTGATTTTGCTGGGCAGGTCTGGCTCGGGTGTTCCTAAGGTCGCAGTGAAAATGCCGGCCAGGGGCTGGGTGCGGTGGTTCATGCCTGTAATCCCTGTACTTTAGGAGGCGGAGGCGGAGGCGGAAGGATCACTTGAGCCCAGGAGTTTGAGACTAGCCTGGGCAATGTTGGGAACACTGTCTCTAAAAAAAAAAAAAAAAATTAGCTGGGCATGGTGGTGCATGCCTGTAGTCCTAGCTATGCAGGAGGCCAAGGTGGGAGGATCACTTGAGCCCAGGAAGTAGAGGCTGCAGTGAGCTGTGATTTTACCACCTCACTGCAGCCTGGGGGACAGAACGAGACCCTGTCGTTTAAAAAAAAAAAAGTTGGTCGGGCGCGGTGGCTCACGCCTGTAATCTCAGCACTTTGGGAGGCCGAGGTGGGCGGATCACGAGGTCAGGAGATCAAGACCATCCTGGCTAACACGGTGAAACCCCGTCTCTACTAAAAATACAAAAAAATTAGCCGGGCGTGGTGGCGGGCGCCTGTAGTCCCAGCTACTCGGAGAGGCTGAGGCAGGAGAATGGCGTGAACCCGGGAGGCGAAGCTTGCAGTGGGCCGAGACTGCGCCCCTGCACTCCAGCCTGGGCGTCAGAGTGAGACTCCGTCTCAAAAAAAAAAAAAAATTGAAGTTCTCTATAGGATGCCACAGCACTGAGGAGATAAAGATACCTGTTTAAACCATGACATATGGCAGGGCGTGATGGCTCACACCTGTAATCCCAGCACTTTGGGAGGCCAAGGTGGGCGGATCACCTGAGGTCAGGAATTGGAGACCAGCCTGGCCAACATGGTGAAAAAAAAAAAAAAAAAAAAAAAAAAAAAAAAAAAAAAAAAAAAAAAGTAATCCCAGCTACTTGGGAGGCTGAGGCAGGAGAATCGCTTGAACCCGGGAGGCAGATGTTGCAGTGAGCCGAGATCACGCCACTGCACTCCAGCCTGGGAGAAAAGAGCGAGACTTCATCTCAAAAAAAAAGAAAAAAATGACATAATAACCCATGATTGTTGATATGGGAAAGTCAATAAATGTCTTAACTTCTAACAAAAGTTTTTCTTCTTCAGGGCTTTCTTTTATTTAATTTTATTTTTTTATTTTATATTTTTTTTTGGCAGAGTTTTGCTCTTGTTGCCCAGGCTAGGGTGCAGTGGCACGATCTCGGCTCACTGCAACCTTCACCTCCCGGGCTCAAGCAATTCTCCTGCTTCAGCCTCCCAAATAGCTGGGACTACAGGTGAGTATCACCACAGCTGGCTAATTTTTGTATTTTTAGTAGAGACGGGGTTTCACCATGTTGGCCAGGCTGGTCTCAAACTCCTGACTTCAGGTGATCCGCCCATTTCAGCCTCCCAAAGTGCTGGGAATACAGGCGTGAGCCACCGCGCCCGGACGGCTCATTTTGTTCTTAAAGGCAGTGATGCACTTGCTCTGTGTTTTCTCTGCTTGCTTTTGTTCCTCTCTCACCCACACTCCTTTCCTGTGGGGTCCCTGGGGGCATCTCCAAATTCTCCCCACTGATTCCTCCTCCTAGGTCTGGCCATACCAAGGCACATGACCTCCCCTGACCCATCCCCCTGCTTCCTCCCCCTGCCCCAGTCCAGCCTGCAGCTTTCTCTACTCCCAGCAGGGGCCCCAGTGTCTGTTTTGGTCGTATTTTCTCTCCCATCCACAAATGCTGGCTTTGCTTCATCCCCCATTCCATAAAAAGCAAAGAGTTGGCTCTGTCTCCACAGATGCAGCAACACACACAGGCACAGGGCCGAGAGGGGACGCGGGGACGCTGCCATGTGTCAGTTATTCTCTCCAGGAAAGTGAGCGTAGGAAACAGATGGGAAAAAACTAGGAGACCCTGCCACTTCCCAGAAACAGAGGGGGCCCAGGGACAGGTTGTGGTGGACCCTGGGACTTGAGTTTGATTTGTTAAGGTTGCAATTTAGTGACAAAGAATGGCATCCAGACCGAGCGCAGTGGCTCACGCCTGTAATCCCAGCATTTTGGGAGGCCGAGGCGGGTGGATTGCCTCAGGTCAGGAGTTCAAGACCAGCCTGGGTAACATGGTAAAACACCATCTCTACTAAAAATACAAAAATTAGCCAAGTGTGGTGGCACACGCCTGTAGTCCTGGCTACTCAGGAGGCCGAGGCAGGAGAATTGCTTGAACCTGGGAGGAGGAGGCTGCAGTGAGCTGAGATCTGGCCACTGCACTCTGGCCTGGGCGACAGAGTGAGATTCCATCTCAAAAAAAATAAATAAATAAAAATAAAAGAAATGGGCCAGGCGCGGTGGCTCATGCCTGTTATCCCAGCACTTTGGGAGGCTGAGGTGGGCAGATTGCCCGAGGTCAGGAGTTCGAGGCCAGCCTGGCCAACATGATGAAATCCCGTCTCTACTGAAAATGCAAACATTAGCTGGGCATGGTGGCACACGCCTGTAGTCCCAGCTATTCGGGAGGCTGAGGCAGGAGAGTCGCTTGAACCCAGGAGGCAGAGGTTTCAGTGAGCTGAGATCACACCACTGCACTCCAGCCTGGGCGACAGAGTGAGACTCTGTCTCAAAAAAAAAAGAAAGGAGACCAGGTGCAGTGGCTCACGCCTGTAATCCCAGCACTTTGGGAGGCCAAGGCAGGGGGCTCACAGGTCAGGAGTTGGAGACCAGCCTGACCAATATGGTGAAACCTCATCTCTACTAAAAATAGAAAAATTAGCCAGGCATGGTGGCACATGCCTGTAATCCCAGCTACTTGGGAGGCTGAGTCAGGAGAATCGCTTGAACCCGGGAGGTGGAGGGGGCAGTGAGTCGAGATGGCACCACTGCACTCCAGCCTGGGCTGCAGAGTGAGACGCTGTCTCAAAAAAAAAAAAAAAAATCTGCATTTTACTTTCAGAATTGATAGAATATGGTTCCAAAGGGAAAGAGCTGTGAGGAGGAGGTCCCCTGGGAAGCTTCAGACCTGCTGGGTGGCCTCGGACTCATCACGCCCCCTTTTGAGTGCTGGAGTGCCCTGCCTGCAGGTGGGTGGTCCCAGGATACGCTGTGATTGGCAGGAGGCCGTCCCCACCTCGACCCCTCTCTCGCCCCCTGCATCACTGACCTCAGCGAGGGGCCGCTCCGGGGACATTGCTCCCTGCTGCGTGTGAGGTGCAGCGTGGGCTTGGGAATGTGCAGCGTCTCCCGGGAATGCCGTTTCTTCATTGCTTTTTTTTTTTTTTTTTTTCCTGATTACAGAGGAAATCCGCTTTAGGAATTAAACACTAGGCCTGTAAATGTGTCGGTTCCTATCTCCAAGCTATGGTCTAGGGTCTCTCCTCTTGGGCACTGTGGACGTCGGGGCCAAGCCATTCTCTGGGGTGGGGCCGTCCTGGGCATTGCAGGGTGCTGAGCAGCGTCCCTGGCCTTCACCCACTCCATGCCAGGAGCAGCCCCGTCATCATGACCACAGATGTCCCCAGACATAGCCTAGTGTCCCCTGGGGACAGAATCACCTCCCCACCATTGAGAACAAATACTATTCTTTTTTTTTTTTTTTTTGAGACGGAGTGTCTCTCTGTCGCCAGGCTAGAGTGCAGTGGTGTAATCTCGGCTCACTGCAACCTCTGACTCCCCGGTTCAAGTGATTCTCCTGCCTCAGCCTCCAGAGTAGCTGGGATTACAGGCATATACCACCCCGCCTGACTAATTTTTGTATTTTTAGTAGCGCCGGGGTTTCACAATGTTGGCCAGGATGGTCTTGAACTCCTGACCTCGTGATCCGCCCGCCTCGGCCCCCCAAAGTGCTGGCATTACAGGTATGAGTCACAGCACTCGGCCGAGAACAACTAGTATTCTAAAGGCTAAGGTGGCCAGGCGTGGTGGCTCACGCCTGTAATCCCAGCAGTTTGGGAGGCCGAGGCAGACGGATCAGGTCAGGAGATCGAGACCATCCTGGCTAACATGGTGAAACCCCGTCTCTACTAAGAATACAAAAAATTAGCTGGGCATGGTGGCGGGCACCTGTAGTCCCAGCTATTTGGGAGGCTGAGGAAGAAGAATGGCGTGAACCCGGGAGGCGGAGCTTGCAGTGAGCTGAGATCGCGCCACTGCACTCCAGATGTCAATGATGCCCTTTTGTGCGCACCTCCATGAATGTCTCTCTTTTTTCTTCTTTTTTAGACGAAGTCTCGCTCTTGTCGCCCAGGCTGGAGTGCAGTGGCGCCTTCTGCAAACTCCCTCTCCTGGGTTCAAGCGATTCTCTTGCCTCAGCCTCCCAAGTAGCTGGGATTACAGCCACTCCCCACCACGCCGAGCTAATTTTTGTGTTTTTAGTAGAGATGAGGTTTTTCCATGTTGGTCAGGCTGGTCTCGAACTCCTGACCTCAGGTGATCTGTCCACCTCAGCCTCCCAAAGTGATGGGATTACAGGCGTGAGCCACCGCGCCTGGCTGAATGTCTCTTATATATATACACACACATGCGTGTATTATATATGGAGGCTGGTAGGTGGGAACATCACTTACCCCTCTTATTTATTTTTAATTTAATTTTTATTTTTTGAGACGGAGTCTCGCTCTGTCACCCAGGCTGGAGTGCAGTGGTGTGAACTTGGCTCACTGCAAGCTCCACTTACCAGGTTCATGCCATTCTCCTGCCTCAGCCTCCTGAGTAGCCAGGACTACAGGCACCCACCACCACGCCCAGCTCTTTTTTTTTTTTTTTTTAGTAGAGACGGGGTTTCACCGTGTTAGCCAGGATGGTCTCAATCTCCTGACCTCGTGGTCCGCCCACCTCGGCCTCCCAAAGTGCTGGGATTACAGGAGTGAGCCACCAAGCCAGGCCGCTAATTTTTGTATTTTTAGTAGAGATGGGGTTTCGCCATGTTGGCCAGGCTGGTCTCGAACTCCTGACCTCAGGTGATCTGTCTACCTTGACTTCCCAAAGTGGTAGCATTACAGGCGTGAGCCACCGCGCCCAGGCTATTTTTTATTTTTATTTTTTGAGAAAAAGTCTTGCTCTACCACCCAGAGTAGTGGTGGAGTACCGTGGTGCAATCATAGCTCACTGTACCTTCGAACTCCTGGGCTCAAGCAGTCCTCCCACCTGGGCCTCCTGAGTAGCTGGGACTACAGGCATGTGCCACCAGGCCTGGCTTTTAAATTTTTAGTAGAGACAGAGTCTTCCTATGTTGCCCAAGCAGGTCTCAGACTCCTGTCCTCAAGTGATCCACCCGCCTCAATTTCCCAGCCTGCTGGGATTACAGGCTTGAGCCACCGCACCCGGCCTCACTTCTCCCTCTTTTTTTTTTTTTTTTGAGACGGAGTCTTGCTCTGTTGCCCAGGCTGGAGTGCCGTGGCGCGATCTCGGCTCACTGCAAGCTCTGCCTCCCGGGTTCACGCCATTCTCCTGCCTCAGCCTCTCCGAGTAGCTGGGACTACAGGCGCCCGCCACCACGCCCGGCTAATTTTTTGTATTTTTAGTAGAGACGGGGTTTCACTGTGGTCTCGATCTCCTGACCTCGTGATCCGCCCGCCTCGGCCTCCCAAAGTGCTGGGATTACAGGCTTGAGCCACCGCGCCCGACCACTTCTCCCTCTTTTATGATGAGTTTCTGGGGTTGATAATGGGAACTTGGAAGTGAAACTTCACACAGAATCACACTGCTGGCAGGGATTCCAGAGAATACATGCCCCCCTTAAACAGGCAGGGAAACTGAGGCCTGGTTGTGCCTGGAAGTGGCCCGGTGGGACTGGAGCCCCGGTCTCCTGATCCCGCGTCGGTCGAGGTGGACTTTTCTCCAGCATAGGATACACCTCTGAGCACCTTAGCAGACGCCCCAAGCACAGCCCAGGAGCCTCGTACTGAGAATTGTGGCTTCAAGTGCTAATGAGGGGGCCAGGCACAGTGGCTCATGCCTGTAATCCCAGCCCTTTGGGAGGCCGAGGTGGGAGGATCTCCTGAGACCAGGAGTTCAAGAGCAGCCTGACCAACATGGTGAAACTCTGTCTCTAGGCCGGGCACGGTGGCTCACGCCTGTAATCCCAGCACTTTGGGAGGCCGAGGTGGGCGGATCACGAGGTCAGGAGATCGAGACCATCCTGGCTAACACGGTGAAACCCCGTCTCTACTAAAAAACACACAAAAAAATTAGCCGGGCGTGGTGGCGGGCGCCTGTAGTCCCAGCTACTCTGGAAGCTGAGGCAGGAGAATGGCGTGAACCCGGGAGGCGGAGGTTGCAGTGAGCCGAGATCGTGCCACTGCCCTCCAGCACTCCAGCCTGGGCGACAGAGCAAGACTCGGTCTCAAAAAACCAAAAAAAACAAAACCCTGTCTCGATTAAAAATACAAAAATTAGCCAGACGTGGTGGCGCATGCCTGTAATCCCAGCTACTTGGGAGCTGAGGCAGGAGAATCCATTGAACCCGAGGTGGAGGTTGCAGTGAGCTGAGATCGCACCACTGCACTCCAGCCTGGGCGACAGAGCAAGACTCCGTCTCAAAAAAACAAAAGAGCTACTGAGGGGCCTGGAGTCCTTCCACGATCAGCAAGGGTTTTTCTGTCATCAGCTCTGCAGCCCTCAGTCTGCCTTAATGCCCCCCGTGAGCCTTCCCACTTCCCCAGCCTCACTCATCCCAGGGGATGGCCAGATGTTTGAGTCTCCCACCGCTGGACACTTAGGTTGCATCCAGTTTTTTTTTTTTTTTTTGAGACGGATTTTCGCTCTGTTGCCCAGGCTGGAGTGCAATGGTGCGATCTCAGGTCACTGCAACCTCTGCCTCCTGGGTTCAAGTGATTCTCCTGCCTCAGCCTCCTGAGTAGCTGGGACTACAGGCCCCTACCACCACACCCAGCTAACTTTTTGTATTTTTAGTAGAGACGGAGTTTCACCATATTGGCCAGGATGGTCTCGAACTCCTGAGCTCAAGTGATCTGCCTGCCTTGGTCTCCCGAAGTGCTGGGATTACAGGTATGAGCCACCACACCTGGCCTCGTATGATATTTTGACCTAACAACCAGTGCTCCATCAGCCCAGAGAGCTTGGGTCCATGAGTGCACCGTCCACCCCAGGGCAGCACAGGTGATGGTTGTGCCGACTATGCCCCAGAGCGTGGCCAGCCATCTTCCCAGCCTCAGTGTCGGCTTCTTTCCTGTCCACCCATTAAGCAAGTATCCCATGGTTTAGATTTGGAGTTATGGTAGAACCCCACTTCTGGTACTAATTTTGTTGTTGTTGAGACAGGGTCTTTGTTCTGTCGCCCAGGCTGGAGTGCAGTGGTGCAATCACAGCTCACTGCAGCCTTAAACTCCCATGCTCACACGACCCTCCCATCTCAGCCTCCCAAGTAGCTGGGACTACAGGCACGTACCACCATGCCCAGATAATTTTTTGTAGAGATGGGATCTTGCCATGTTGCCCGGGCTGGTGTCAAACTCCCAGGCCCAAGCGATCCTCCTGCCTTGGCCTCCCAAAGTGCAGGGATTCTAGGCATGAGCCACTACACTGGCCCTCTGGTGCTAATGTCTGCATTCGTGAAAATGTAACCCACCTCTGCCACTGAGAGAAACAGGGAGGATGCAAGGTCACATGGGGTCAACGTTCCTTTGCCAAAGCTCCTCAAACGCTTTCCCCCAGAGAGAGGCAGACCACGGGCTACAGCATTTCAAATTGTCTTTAATGAAAAAGGAAGAGATCTCAGCAAAGTTTGGGTTGAGCGGTCATGCCACAAGGCGAGAACCCACCTCCCGTGTGCCCCCAGCTCTCCCCCAGGACAGCCCCTCTGGGGGAGCCACAGGAATGGAAATGGAGCCTGGGTCCCTGGCACTGCCATGCAGGGGTCCACTCTGACCCTCAGGGGCACTAGATACTCTGCAGCATGCGGAGGGCGTGGTGAAGGCGCTGTCGGGTGGCGGGGGCGCAGCCGTGGCTCTGCAGGACGTCCAGGGAGTAGGAGGTGCCAGGGGAGCCCTGCTCCCAGAGGGTGAGCTGCAAACCCTCCCCCTGGCCACTCAGCACCAGTTGGGCCGGTACTGCGCTGAAGCTCATCTGCAAAGGCTAAGATACCAGTCAAGGGGAGAAGGGTCCCCCTGCACCTGCCTCCAGCCCTGGCGCTCCAGGAGGACAAGTGGACACTGGACCCAGAGCCCCCAGTCTGTGTACAGCTGGGGAAACAGGCTCACATGGGGGCTCCCCTGCCCACAGTCTTCCAGCAAGACCCTGACTTTTTTTTTTTTTTTTTTTTTTGAGATGGAGTCCTGCTCTGTCGCCCAGGCTGGAGTGCAGTGGCACGATCTCGGCTCACTGCAAGCTCCGCCTCCCAGGTTCAAGCGATTCTCCTGCCTCAGCCTCCTGGGTAGCTGGGATTACAGGAAGGCTCCACTACACTGAACTAATTTTTGTACTTTTAGTAGAAACAGGGTTTCACCATGTTGGTCAGGCTGGTCTCAACCTCTTGACCTTGTGATCTGCCCGCCTTGGCCTCCCAAAGCGCTGGAATTACGGGCGTGGACCACAGCCCCTGGCCCAAAAACGTCATGTGTTTTCCATGCTGTGGTTTTTGTACATAGGAGCCAATACTTTTTTTTTTTTTTTTTTTTCAGGAGGCAAATGCTTCCTAGGGTTCCCCCAAAGCTTGCTCCATAACAGCCCAGGAGGGCCAGACCCCACCCTGCCGAGCCTGGGTGGCCCCTGAGTTTGAGCCCCGGGCTCACCTGCACCGTCCCATTGCTGAACAGCAGCAGCAAGCCTTGCTCAGAGGCCAGGAAGCGCAGGAGGCAGAGGCCGGGTCCAGCAGGTGGCACAGGTGTGGGGAGGGTCCCCTCCTGTGGACAGACTCGGCCGAGGTCATGTGACGCAGGGGGCGTCCCCACCCCTCGCCCTCCCCAGCACCCCAACTCTCACCTCCCGCAGCCGCCGCTGCAGGCAGCCGGCAAAGAGCTGCAGCACGGCCAGCTTGGCGCCCAGCGGGCCAGGCACATCCTTCAGGGTGAAGGTTTCCAGCCTCCCACGGTCGGGCTTGTAGCACACTTGGCTGGGGCGAGGACACAGGGCCTCTGTCCTGGGCAGCCCAGGCCAGTGGACACCTTTCCATCGATCTACACCCCCTGGAATGGTGGCTTTAAGGAGCAGCTCTGCCCTGACCACACCCTATCCATATGCCCAGTGCGTGCTGATAAGGCCCCAGTGTGGCTCTCTGTCCTCTCCCCACCTCTGCTGACAGCTGGTCCACCCTTCCTGCCTTCCAACTCTGTCCACACACCAGCCCCTCTCATCCCTCCCCGGTCACCAGCGCAGGCCAGGCCTCCGCCACGGCCTGCCTGATAAGTGCAGCCACCTCCCCACTGGCCCCTGTGTCACTCCCGTTAGAAAGATTGTGTTAAGGCCGGGCACGGTGGCTCACACCTGTAATCCTAGCACTTTGGGAGGTCCAGGTGGGAGGATCACCTGAGGTCAGGAGTTCGAGACCAGCCTGGCTAACACGGTGAAACCCCGTCTCTACTAAAAATACAAAATTAGCCGGGCATGGTGGCGCACGCCTGTAATCCCAGCTATTCAGGAGGCTGAGGCAGGAGAATGGCGTGAACCCGGGAGGCAGAGCTTGCAGTGAGCCGAGATCGCGCCACTGCACCCCAGCCTGGGCGACAGAGCGAGACTCCGTCTCAAAAAAAAAGAAAAAAAATTTTGTAGAGCTAGGTCTTGCTACGTGGCCCAGGCTGATCTCAAACTGCTGGGCTCAAGCGATTCTCCCACCTCAGCCTCCCACGGTGCCAGGATTACCAGCGTGCACCACCACGCCCAGGTAATTTTTAATTTTTTTGTGGAGATGGGGTCTTGCTATGAGGCCCAGGCTGATCTCAAACTGCCGGGTTCAAGCAAGTCTCGCACCTCGGCCCCCAGCGTGCCAGGATTACAGGCGTAAGCCACCACATCAAGCTAACTTTTAAAATTTTTGTAGGGATGGGGTCTTGCTATGTTGTCCAGGCTGATCTCGATCTCCTGGGCTCAAGGAATCCTCCTGCCTTGGCCTCCCAAAGCACAGGGCTGCTGCTTGTCATTCACGTCACTTTCTCAGAGACCCCTTCCCCTTCCCCCCACCCACACTGCTGAGATTCACCTCTCCTCCTAATCTGCCTCTTCACTGGGTTCATTTCCTACAGAAACGCACTTGCTCATTCATTGGTTTAGCGTTGTTCTCCCCGACCAGGCAGGGAGCACCCGTAGATGTGCACAGTAGGTGCTTAATAAATACTTGAGAGATGAATGAAAAAAGGCAGGGGGACTGCCTGGTCCCCCAGGGCACAGGAGGCCACAACTTACCCTCCGGGGGGTCGCAGGGCCATGTGGGTGCCGTCCCGAAGCAGGACACCACTGCCCCCGTCCGAGAGCTGGTAGCCAAAGCCATATTTGCTGTAATAATCCACCCATTTGGGGGCCCAGAGGATGGGCTGCTGCTCTCCCAGGGGGTCCTGTGTGGCTGGGCACAAACAAAGGTATGCTGAGCCAGGGGTCAGGGGTCAGGCATATAGTAGGCGCTCAATAAATGCGGCGGACTGAAACCATGGGTGAGACCCTTCCCACGGCGGGGACTGGACAGAGGCTTGGGGGCTTCGGTCGTGGATTCTGGGAGACCAGACATCAACAGAAGCCATGGAACCGTAACTAATTTCTGGCTTGCAGAGGGAGACTGTGGGATACTGGCACACCCCTGGGAGTGAGCAATTCTCAAATGCTTGCAATGCTCTGAAAATACTACACATTTCTGTGTGTGTGTTTCTTTGTTTTGTTTTGTTTTTTTGAGATGGAGTCTTGCTCTGTCGCCAGGCTGGAGTGCAGTGGCGCAATCTCGGCTCACTGCAACCTCCGCCTCCCAGTTTCAAGCGATTCTCCTGCCTCAGCCTCCTGAGTAGCTGGGATCACAGGCACGTGCCACCATGCCCAGCTAATTTTCGTATTATTAGTAGAGATGGGGTTTCATCACGTTGGCCAGGATGGTCTCGATCTCCTGATCTTGTGATCCACCCGCTTTGGCCTCCCAAAGTGCTGGGATGACAGGCGTGAGCCACCGCGCCCGGCCCCGTTTCTGGGTTTTTGCTTGTTTGTCTGTTGGCTTTTCAGACAGGGTCTCGCTCTGTTGCCCAGGCTGAAGTGCAGTGGCACGATCTCAGCTCACTGCAGCCTCCACTTCCAAGCTCAAGTGATCCTCCTTCCTCAGCCTCCTGAGCATCTGGGACAACATGCATGCACCACCATGCCCGGCTCATTTTTTTGTAGAGATGAGGTCTCGAGGCTGGGCGCGGTGGCTCACACCTGTAATCCCAGCACTTTGGGAGGCCGAGGCGGGCAGATCGGGAGGTCAGGAGATGGAGACCATCCTGGCTAACACGGTGAAACCCTGTCTCTACTAAAAAATACAGGCTGGGCGCAGTGGCTCACGCCTGTAATCCCAGCACTTTGGGAGGCCGAGTCAGGCGGATCATGAAGTCAGGAGATCAAAACCATCCTGGCTAACAAGGTGAAACCCTGTCTCTACTAAAAATACAAAAATTAGCCAGGCATGGTGGCGGGTGCCTGTAGTCCCAGCTACTCTGGAGGCTGAGGCAGGAGTATGGTGTGAACCTTGCAGGTGGAGCTTGCAGTGAGCAGAGATCGAGCCACTGCACTCCAGCTTGGGTGACAGAGTGAGATTCCGTCTCAAAAAAAAAAAAAAACGAGGGCGCGCGCTGAGGCTTGTAATCCCAGCACTTTGGGAGGCTGAGGCGGACGGATCACGAGGTCAGGAGATCGAGACCACGGTGAAACCCTGTCTCTACTAAAAATACTAAAAAATTAGCCGGCTGTGGTGGCGGGCGCCTGTAGTCCCAGCTACTCGGAGAGGCTGAGGCAGGAGAATGGCGTGAACCCGGAGGCGGAGCTTGCAGTGAGCTGAGATTGCGCCACTGCACTCCAGCCTGGGCGACAGAGCGAGACTCCGTCTCAAAAAAAAAAAAAAAAAAAAAAGAAAAGAAAGGAAATGAAAAGGCTTCTGGGCTGGAGAACTGGCGTGGGGTTTGGGGCTCCTCTCTAAGAGGGGCAGGACATGTGGGTCAGTGGAGGCTCAAGGAGAGGAGGGGAGAGGAAGAGGGTTTGGGTTCTGGGACACTGGCGATAAGAGGGGTCCCCCTTTGGAGTGTGGCCTGTGGGCACAGGGCTCTGTGGCCAATGTCCCAGGTCACATTTCCTCACTCACTGGGTCTCTAACAAGACCGGGTCATGAATTTAAGAGACCCTGAAATGAAAGGCTGCCCCAGAGCCCTCTGTGCCAGGCTCTGCACACAGGAGAGCTAACCCCTGATGTCACCGTGTCCTGGGCCTCCCTCACCCCTACTCCTCACCCCCAGAAATACCCAGGAGGGCCCAGGATGGGAATGAAGGCAATTTTACTTGGCTACTAAGAGTAAAGGTGATCCTGGGGGCTGGGCTGGCTCCTACCCGGGGGGCCTGCGTCCAGGCACAGCTGCAGGTGTCTGAGGGCCGCCTCCACCTCCGGCCGCTGGCTCCCCTCGGGCCCTGGGAGGACAGGTGTGTGTGCCGCAGGCGGGCCTGGGTTCCCACCACCAGGCTCCTCCAAGCAGCCCCGCTCCCTGCGGCTGCATCCAGGAATATCTCACCCTCAACCCAGAGGCGGCATTCCCATTTGACAGGCGGGAAAGGTGAGGCCGGGACAGCGGCTGTGACCCTGGTAAGCCATGGCCTTGGCCCCCCCGTCACTTGTAACTCCTCCCTCCCCACCTGCAGCCCCGGGCTGGGACGGGGATCTGCTCACCGGCCAGGTTGCTCTGCAGGGTCCCTCGTGCGACCAGGTGGATGGGGCCTTCCAGGCAGGGAAACTCTTTCGAAGACAGGGAGCTCTGAGGTGGGAGCAGCAGGGGTGAGGGGTGGCCCCAGCCCCAGGGAGAGGCGTGAGGTGGGTGGCGGGCTCTGGCCCCTGCCTGTGCCCCCCCGCACTCTGCACACAGACGCACTGCTTTCCCCTTGGGAGGCAGCCTCGGAGTGTCTCGGAGGCATACAGTAGGTGCTCAATAAATGTGATGGACTGAAGCCATGGATGGGACCCTTCCCATGGCCTGGAGCCTGGCCCTTGGGGAACCCCAGGTGGGTACATTTGGTCACAAATGGATCCCAGCTTTGATGCGTCAGGACGGGACTAGGGAGAGGGGGCCGGGCTTGGAGACCCCAGAAAGGGTTCAGATAAGCTGGCATGGGGGAGGGGATTTAGCAGGGAACAGGCATGCCCTCCACCTGTGTCTCCCCGCATCCCCCACCCCGATGTCTCACCTCGCCGTCCCACTCCATGGAGTCAGGGTCTGGCCCACCTTCTCCTGGACCCGAGGCCTCTTTAGGTGTGAAGGGGCCTGAGGGAGGCACAAGACCTTGGAGGGGGCACAGCCTGGGCCCCGAGTCGGGGGTAGGGGGGCACCTGCCACCCACACCCACCCCTGATGTGGAGACAGAGCAGAGCAGGAGGCAGGTGTGGGCAGGTGGGAGGTGGGGGCAGGCGGTGGCAGGTGGGGGCAGGTGGGAGGTGGGGGCAGGCGGTGGCAGGTGTGGGCAGGTGGGAGGTGGGGGCAGGTGGGAGGTGGGGGCAGGTAGCAGGCGTGGGCAGGTGTGGGCAGGGGTGGCACTTACAGGGTGGCCGGCACTGGGTGAGCAGCCGCTGGCCCACCTTCCAGAAGATCCTGCCCAGAGGAGGGGGTATGGCAAAGATGGGGGGACTGTGGCAGGAGTGGGCCGGCAGCCAGTCTGGAGTGAAACCCTTTGGATGGGGATTTGCGGTTATCCCCGGCTTAGGTCGCCCAGCCCCTGAGCACGTGGGTTACCTGCGGCAGGGCGGGGCCTCCCTCGGCTGAGCAGGGCAGGCTCTGGCTCATTGCCTGCTGGGGACCCCACGCCGGGGACCGCCGCCTACCTCTGTGAAGAAGTCGTCCTGCAGCAGGTGGTCCAGGCTGGGCCGCTCAGCCGGGTTGGGTGCTAGGAGGTGTGCGATGAGGCGGCGCGCATTGGCAGACAGATGAGTGGGTTCGGGGTAGTGGCCCTCACGGATGTTTTGGTACATCTCCGACAGGGGTGAAGCCATGAAGGGCGGGGTGCCGGTCAGCACCGTGTACCTGGGCCAGGTGGGGGGCAAGAACTTGGGGGTCCAGGCATCGCTCAGAGCTACCCCTGCACACTTGGCCAGACCTGCCTCCACAGCTTGGCTGTGCAACCCATATCGCCTTCCTCATCTCCTAACATCCGCCTGCACCTGGCACCCTGTGCGTTCCCATGCACCCTGCTTGGTGGACACCAGCGTCTGTCCATCCCCTGCCTGCACCTGGCTCACCCTGAACTCACCTGCATACACCTGCATACACCTTTTCAATGCTTCTATTTTTTTTTTAAGACAGGGTCTCGTTCTGTTACCCAGGCTGGAGTGCCGTTGTGCGATCACAGCTCACTGCAGTCTCCACCTCCTGAGCTCAAGCAATCCTCCCAACTCAGCCTCCTGAATAGCTGGGACTACAGGCGCACACCACCACTCCTGGCTAATTTTTGTAGAGACAGGGTTGCACACCACCACTTGTGGCTAATTTTTGTAGAGACAGGGTTTCACCAACTTGGCCAGGCTGGTCTTGAACTCCTGGGCTCAAGTGATCCTCCTGCCTCGGCCTCCCAAAGCTCTAGGATTACAGGCGTGAGTCACTGCGCCTGGCCTCCACCTTCCAATGCTATCCTATGCCCGCTCACACCTACCCTGCGCCCGCACACGCTGCATCCCTGTACACATACGCCCTGACCTGCCTGTGCCACTGCCACCTGCCCACAGCTGTCCATGTCTCTGTGCACACCCTCCCCCGTCCTCCCTCACACACGCATCCCCACACACGTCCTGTCCATACCACACACTTGGTGGCGACAGGTGCCTGTTCCACGCGCCCCACCCTGCACAACGGTCCCCACCTGTTCCGTGTAGCCCCCCCCCCCCCCGCCACACCTGCCCCCCGGAGGCCCTGCCCACCTTCTCCAGGACCCCACTCACATGATGCAGCCCAGAGCCCAGATGTCCGACTGGCCGGAGTGACCATTTCTGGAGACAACCTCAGGGGCCAGGAAGTTAGGGGTCCCACAGAGTACTCTAGGAAGGGCGTCATGGGGGGCTCAGGAAAGCTGAGATCCCGGTGCCAGACTTCAGGGCCAGCCGTGCCCACCCAGACAGACTGCTCAGAGCTCCCCCCCCCCGGCTCTCACCCGTGGCAGCGGCCCCCTGGCCCCACCTTGGCCGCCAGCCCCAGGTCTCCAATCTTCACCTCCATGTTTTTGTTAAGGAAGAAGTTACCTGCAGTGAGAGGGGCATTGCGCATGGGGGCGGATCCGTGCCCACCTCCCGACGCCCCCGCCCACAGTTCCCCTTCCTGGCACTCACTGAGCTTCAGGTCGCGGTGCACGATGTGCCGCTGGTGCAGGTAGCGCAGGCCGCTGACCAGGCCCCTCAGGTAGTAGCGCACCTCTGGCTCTGTCAGGGTCTGCCGTGCCCTCAGCACGTGGGCCAAAGACTGTAGGTGACCAGCGGCCCCGGATTAGAAGGCAAAGGTAAGCTCAACCTGGCTGAGGTGGTATGGCTGATTATGGGATGAGCACAGGTGAGCGCAGATGACCAACCCCAATAGGAACGTGCGGGTTCAGATGGGCCCAGGTGGCCACTGAGGGGGGCACGAACCTTTCCCCACGAGCACAGCCGCCCGGCCCCGGTCCCGCACCTGGCATCACCTTGAGGGTGAACACGGCGCTGGTGGACACGCTCGTCAGCTTGAGAAGGGCCAGATGATTAGGAAAGAACACAGAGGGGGCATATTCTGGCACAGGTGGACCCAGGTCAGCTCAGGTCTACTTAATGGGCACAGCGAGTTCAAAGGGGTGTAGGAAGGCATGATGACAAAGTTCAGCTAGGTCACGGTGGGCACAGCGGGGCGCAGGAGGGGCACAGGAGCATGCTGGTGGGCACAGGTGGGCATGGGTGAGTCCGAGGGGGCCAAGAAGAAGCAAATACGTTCTGATGGGCCCAGGCGGTCACAGGTGAGTCCGAGATGGGCCTGATGAGCACAGCATAAGCTGGACCCAGGTGGATCAAGAGCCTAGGTGTGCCCAGGTGAGTAGAGGACAGACGCAAATGGCCCCATGTAGGCATAGGAAGCGCTGGCGAATGAACGGCAGAGGGCACACAGGATGGTACGGGGGCAGCGGTGAGGTGCAGATGGACACGGGGTGGACACAGACGGGCACGGCTGACATGAATCCTGCCCTCTCCCCACCCCCCGGACACCTGATGGCTGCAGTATTCCAGCACCATGTACACATGGTCGCGGTCAGCAAAGTGTCCGTGGAAGGCCACGATGTTGCGGTGTCGCAGGCGGCTATGCAGGGCAATCTCACGCTCCACCTGCAGGCACGGCCCCGACATGTACCCGCCTGCAGGGGGGCACAGGCTGCAGGATGCTCGCCTGCCTCGTGTAGGATCTCATGCCCACCCAGGGCTGGGATGAAAGGGCAGGGCCTTCCCGGGGACATGCTGTGGGCTGCGGGCCCTGGGGACCGATGGGAACACACACCTTTCCCCGTGGACGAAGCCACCCGGCCCCAGCGCCGCCACACGGCACCACCTTGAGGGCAAACACAGCGCTGGTGGACATGTCTGTCAGCTTGTAGCAGCGGCTGAAGGCGCCCTGTGGGGAGGGGTGCACAGGTGTGCAAGCTGGCAGCGTGTACAGAGGCACAGGGCAGCCAGGGACGCAGGTGCGTCCAGGTCTCTTCACACACACACCGGGGAAAAAACAACACACAGCTCCCACCCTCCCACCTGGACACACAAGACATGACGCACACAAGAAGGCACAGAGACACAGACACATCCACGCCTGGTGCATACAGGCCACGAACCAGAAGACAGCACCGGATGCACAACACCATACCTGAATACGACACACGAACACACAACGCCCAGACACAGAGTCACCATGCATGGACACAAACACAACACCCACATACACAACGCAGCAACACACAAACACATGAATATACAATGTCTGGACACACAGTCACCATGTGTGGACACACAACACAATACCCAGACACAGCGCAGGAACACACAAACACATGAACACACAACACCCGGACACACAGTACAACACATGGACAAAGACACAGACACACAAACACAACACATGAACACACAACTCCTAGACACACCACATATGAACACACAAGCACACCACATGAACACAACACCCACACAACACAATGACTGGACACACAAAGGCATGACGTACAAACACAACAGGTGAACATGCAACACAACACCCAGACACACACACACACACACACACACACGAACACCGCACAGCACCCAGACACTTGGAAGCAGCAGGCACAGACGCGGCACACTGAGACCCTCGCCAGCCTCGCACACACAGCCAGAGGCAACACAGCGTCGCATCCCGAGGCCGAGCCGCACGCCCACACCCCGGACACGCAACCCACGGACACGCCGCGCAGCGCGCCCAACACGGTTCCCGCCATGCGAAACCCCGCACGGGAGGCCCCGCGGCTCCGGACGCGCGCCCTCGGCAGACCCCGCGCTCGCAGGGACGCGCCGCGCAGACCGCGCCGGATCGCCCGCGCGCCCCGGGACCCCAGCCCGGCCTGGCCCGGCCCCCTCGCGGACTCGGGGCGCGGGGCTCCCACCTTGCCGATCAGCTTCCCGCGCCTGTACACGCGGCCCGAGCCCGGGTCTCGCAGGAAGGCGGCGACCAGGGGGCGACTCCTGCGCCGCCGTCGCGGCCGGGGCTCCATCGCGCGGGCTCTGGAGCAGCCGGACGGGAACCACCGCTCTGGGGCCGCTCCGGGGCCGCTCTGGGGGCGCAGGAGCCACCGGGGCGCATCTTATTGGCCGCGGGGGCGGGGAGGGGGCGGAGCCCGGGTGCTGGGCCAGCCGGGGCAGGGGCGGTAGGTGCCCGGCCGGGGAGTGGGGGGCGCGTGAGCGGCGGGGACGCCGCGGCTGGGGAAGTTCCACGGACCAGAGCGCGCCCGAGTCCCGCGGGCCAACCGGGCGCCAGGGGCCACGCTCAGCCCGCAAGCTCCTCCGACCCTGCACCCCCAGGCTGGCTGGGAACCGCTGATACGCCCGCTTTACCGAGCGGGAAACAGGCTCTCTCGCGCGTGGGGGGTTGGGGGCTTCCGGGGTGCCTCTCCCCCAAAGTGCGCTTGAGGTATGAGCCTCGTCGTTCTGAATGTGTGCCATTTCGGGTCCCCCCTGCTGGAGAAAACGTGGGGCTTGATGGCCCTGGGCACTGGGGAGCCACAGCAGAATTCGGAGCGGCAGAGAAGCCCGGCGTTTGTGATGCTGGGGCTGGTGGGGAGGGCAGTGAGGCCTGGGATAGGGACCCAGGAGGCAGGACCAGGGCTTGGGGACCCATGGGCTGGGGTCCTACAGGGTAGTGGATGGGCTGTGTGCAGCAACAGGTGGACCCTGGCTGGGGTTTGCACGGACAGCCAGGTGGGGATGTCCTTGAAATGGCGACCTCGGAGAGCATCAGAAACCTCAGAGAACAGCTGGGTGGGAAGACAGTGGGGGTCTTGGGACCCCCCCGGAATCGTGGGGGTGGTTGCTCCAAGCCCTGCTCCAGACTCAGGTGCACCCCTTTCCTGGTGAGCTCTCCCCTCACCCTTCCACCCGGCCTGGGACACAAAAATGGGCCTTGTCCCTATGGTACAGGCGAGACAGTGAGACTCAGGGATGCGAAGTCACTCAGTCAGCCCAGGAAAGGGCAGCGCTGGGTTTGAATCCCGGCAGCCGCCCCTGGACGCCGCGGTATTAATCCCCAAATATTACATAACACCAGGAATGGGGAGGGGTTACCAGGCTCCGTGGGGCTGGAATTTTCCAGGGACTAGATTTCGGAATCTGGCCCAGCCACACCACTAGGGACAGGAAACATCTTCTGAGCCGTCACATGTCCACCTGTCATCGCGAATGGGGCCCCCGTGCATTGGACGGGGTTGAGCTCGGGCACCTTTGCGGGGGTTCTGGTCCCAGGGCCAGGGCGGAAGATTCCTGGCCAGCCTGGGGCCACCCGGTTGCAGCTGGGGAGCCCAAGTCCCCTGCTGATGAGAACCAGGTGAGGCAGCTGCAAGGTGGGCTGCTCAGGGCCCGAGTGTCTGAGCTGTCACACGACTGTCACCCTGGAATCCTCCAGGGGCAGAAAGCCAGTTCCTTGCTTGCTTTTTTGTTTGTTTTTTTTTGAAGCAGAGTCTTGCTCTGTCACCCAGGCTGGAGTGCAATGGCGTGATCTTGGCTCACTGCAACCTCCACCTCCCAGGTTCAAGCAATTCTCCTGCCTCAGCCTCCCGAGTAGCTGGGACTACAGGTATACGCCACCACACCCAGCTGATTTTTTTTTTTTTTTTTTTGTATTTTTAGTAGAGACGGGTTTCACCATGTTGGTCAGGCTGGTCTCAAACTCCTGACCTCAAATGACCTGCCTGCCTCGGCTTCCCAAAATGCTGGGATGACAGGCGTGAGCCACCAGGCCTGGCTTCCGGTTCCTTCCTGATAGCACCCGTCCATCCTGGCATCAGTTCAGGCATTTGTTAAGCACTTACTGCGTATGGGCCTGTGTCAGGCTGTGCGATCCCCAGGCAGACCCAGCCCTGTCCTCGTGGAAGGACCACTGCTTAAGGGACTGCAAGAACGTCCAAGACTTCACCAAGTCAGGGGTCGAGGAAAGCTTTGGAGGTGGAAGGAAGTGAGCCAGGCCCGTTCTGGGAAGTAACTTGTCCCTGAGGCAGGTGCTGTTCTTAGCCCTGTGTTACAGATGAGGAAACTGAGGCTCCAAACGTCTGGTGCCAGCCCAGGATCACCGCGGACTGCATGTGGCTGAGCCTGGAGTCTGGCTGGGAGTGGATCCAGAGCTCTTGGTCCCCCCACAATAGGTCTGTCCCTCTTTCAGGCTGCCAGCCCCAGCAGTCCCAGGGAGCAGTGCCAGGCAAGGCCCTCGTGCTGAGGCGGGTGTCTGAGCTTCCTAGGGGGAGAGAAATCAGAGTTCCTGGCCCAGAGCCTGGCAGCCTGCCTGTCAGCTGATGCTCCCTGCAAAGAGACCGGCTCGCCCTCCCTCTCCCCTGGCCGCCCACGACTGTTCCTGGCTGAGACTCCGCTATGGAGCTGGGAAAGGCCTCCTAGTCCCAGCCTGTGCCCCTCTGAGCAGGGACTCTGTCCCCCAGCCTACGTGACCCCCCTAACCAGCTGTCCCCATCCCCCACCCTGCCCCAGGCTCCCTGCTCACCACAGCCTTGCCCCAGGGGAGTTTTGGGGGGCTAAAGATGAATGCCCCCAAAGACACCCCTCGGCTCTCCCTGAAGGCCTCTTACACAGATTAGGGGATGGGGAGGGACTGCTGTTGGGTACAAGTCTCCTTTTGAGGATGAAATGTTTGAATTAGATAGAGGGGGTGCTTGTTCAACGCTGTGAGGGCAGTAAATGCTGCTGAATTGTGCACTTTTAAAAAGGGTAAATTTTATGTTATGTGAATTTCACCTCAAAAGTTAAAAAAAAAAAAAATTGGCTGGGCCCAGTGGCTCATACCTGTAATCCCAGCACTTTGGGAGGCCAAGGCAAGAGGATCACTTGAGGTCAGAAGTTTGAGACCAGCCTGGCCAACATGGCAAAACCCCATCTCTACTAAAAATACAAAAATTAGTCGGGCGCGGTGGCGGGCACCTGTAGTCCCAACTACTCGGGAGGCTGAGGCAGGAGAATGGCGTGAACCCGGGAGGTGCAGCTTGCAGTCAGCGGAGATCACGCCACTGCACTCCAGCCTGGGCGACAGAGCGAGACTCTGCCTCAAAAAAAAAAAAAAAAAAGATGATAAATTTTATGTTATGCACATATTACTGCTATTGATTTTTATTTTTCGAGACAGACTCTTACTCTCTTGCCCAGGCTGGATTGTAGTGGTGCAATCTCAGCTCACTGCAGCCTCCGCCTCCTGGGTTCAAATGATTCTCCTGCCTCAGCCTCCCAAGTAGCTGGGATTACAGGCATGTGCCACCACGCCCAGATAATTTTTGTATTTTTAGTAGAGATGGGGTTTCGCCATGTTGGCCAGGCTGGTCTGAAACTGCTGATCTCAGGTGATCCAACTTCCTTGGCCTCCCAAAGTGCTGGGATTACAGGCATGAGCCACCGTGCCTGGCCATATATGACTACAATTTAAAAAGGGAAAAATAAGGCCGGACGTGGTGGCTCACACCAAAAGTCCTGTAATCTCACACCAAAAGTGCTATAATCACAGCACTTTGGGAGGCTGAGGCAGGTGGATCACTTGAGGTCAGGAGTTCGAGACCAGCCTGGTCAACATGGTGAAACTCCGTCTCTACCAAAAATATAAAAAATTAGCTGGGCGGGATGGTGGGGGCCTGTCCCAGCTACTCAGGAGGCTGAGGCCAGAGAATCGTTTGAACCCGGGAGGTGGAGGTTGCAGTGAGCCGAGATCTCGCCACTGCACTCCAGCCTGGGCAACAGAGGGAAACTCTGTCAAAAAAAAAAAGGGGGGGGAATATATTAGATTCCCTACCCCCTAAAACACACAGCCCTACTAATGCCCCAGTTTACAGATGGGGAAACTGAGGCACGGCTTGTGTGATGAGCACAGGATGCCGTTTTGCAAAGGGGCAGGGCAGGGTTCAATGGGGCCACCTGGCCCTCCCATCCTGTCCCCTGCCCTGGGTTCTTGAGGCCTGGGTGGTCTAGCGCTGCAGCCCCTGCACCCCCAGCACCCCTCACATCCCAGGCCACAGGCTCGGTTTCCTCTCCAGTCTCTGTTCTTTTGCTGACCTGAGAAAACCACAGACTCAGCGGATTTTGCGGAGAAGTGCCGGGAAGCTTTGCTCAAAATACCTACTGCAGGTGGAGGCGTGGCAGCTGAGACAGCAAGCACCTGACTCCCTGGAGGCCCAGGAGGCTCATGGGGCAGCCTCCAAGGTCAGTGGAGGCCCAGGCCTCCCCAGCCCCCTCCTTCCGGAAAGCGCCAGGGTGGAGGCCACCAACCAATATGCCTCAGCCCAGCTCCCTGGTCCCTGCCTAGTCTCCTGGCCTTTACCAAGCACCCGTGGATCTCACGTGCCTGGATGCCTGACCACGAAGGTCCCCAGGGACCCATGGCCCTGGGAGCAGAGCAGGCAGGAGACATCCCACCACCTCAGGGCTGCAGAGACCCCACTGATTGTGGTTTATGCTGCACGACATGGCCCAGTGTGAGCGCAGGAGGGGGAGTCCAGACGTGTGCCCTGAAACCAAGTCCTGTTCTTCCCTCTCTCAGCCCTGTTTCCTCTAAAAGCACTGTTGTCCAGATGCAGGGCCCAGGCCTGTAATCCCAGCTACTCTACTCTAAAGGCTGAGGCAGGAGGATCCCTTGAGCCCAGGAGTTTGAGATTAGCCTGGGCAACACAGCGAGATCCCCTTCTCTACAAAAAATAAAGAGTTAGCCGCGTGGAGTGGTGCACGCCTGTGGTCTCAGCTACTTGGGAGGCTGAGGTGGGAGGATTGCTTGAGCCCAGGAGGTTGAGGCTGCAGTGAGCTGTGATCACACCACTGCACCCCAGCCTGGGTGACAGAGCAGGACCCTGTCTCAAAAACAATAATAAATAATAATAATAATAAAAGTGGCTGGGCGCGGTGGCTCAGGCTTGTAATCCCAGCACTTTGGGAGGCCGAGGCGGGCGGATCAAGAGGTCAGGAGATCGAGACCATCCTGGCTAACACGGTGAAACCCCGTTTCTACTAAAAATACAAAAAATTAGCCGGGCGTGGTGGTGGGCGCCTGTAGTCCCAGCTACTCGGGAGG
>NW_026652290.1:97764225-97795005 GCF_009828535.3 Hylobates moloch
CACTGCAACCTCCGCCTCCTGGGTTCAAGCGATTCTCCTGCCTCAGCTCCTGAGCAGCTGGGATTACAGATGCCCGCCACCACGCCCAGCTAATTTTTGTATTTTTAGTAGAGACAGGGTTTCACCATGTTGGCCGGGCTGGTCTCGAACTCCTGACCTCAGCTGATCCTTCCACCTCGGCCTCCCAAAGTGCTGGGATTACAGGCACAAGCCAACATGCCGCCCCCCCCCCCCCCCTTTTTTTTTTTTTTGAAACGGAGCTCTGTCGGCCAGGCTGGAGTGCAATGACGTGATCTCGGCTCACTGCATCCTTCACCTCCCAAATTCAAGTGATTCTCCTGCCTCAACCTCCTGAGTAGCTAGGACTATGGGCGTGAGCCACCATGCCTGGCTAATTTTTTTTTTTTTTGGTAGAGGTGGGTTTCACCATGTTGGCCAGGCTGGTCTCAAACTCCTGACCTCAAGCAGTCCACCTACCTCGACCTCCCAAAGTGCTGGGATTACCGCCGTGAGCCACCACCCCTCGCTAATTTTTGCATTTTTAGTAGAGACGGGGTTACGCCTTGTTGGCCAGGCTGGTCTCGAACTCCAGACTTCAGGTGATCCACTGGCCTCAGCCTCCCAAAGTGCTAGGATTACAGGCGTGAGCCACCGTGCCCAGCCCGATGTCTGCAGTTTGATGAGTTTGCACATATGCAGTCACCACATTCAAGATGACAGGCGTGTCATTTCCCGAGGTCTCTTGTGTCCCACTGTTTTTGTTCCTTTATGGGAAGGACCTTTACCATGAACTCTACCCTGTGAACACAGTTTGAAGTGTGCGGTACCAAACAGGTCACTGTAGCCCAGTCACACAGCAGATCGCGGCATTCCTTAAGCCTCAAGGCCATACAACCATGGAGGAGACGGAACCTAACTGACCCACATCCGCCGGGACCCACGTCTCAGTCCCCCCTTTAGTCCTGACGCTGCCTCAAGGAGGGGGTCCAGGCTGAAACTCAGAGTGGGGGGACTCGGCTGACTCCTGGCTCAGGGTCCAGGCAAGGGCAGGGGAATGTAGTAAGCTGGGACTTCAGGAGCCTCTGAGGCTCAGCAGCCACCCCCTCCACCTACACCAGGTGTGTTAGGCTGAGCTCCCAGCCTCCTCCTAGGGACATCCGGAGGACAGAGGTGGGAGACAGTAGGGGACAAGAACTGGGGGTGGGGGGCAGCCCTCCACATCTTCACAACCACCTCTGCCAATCTTGCAAGCTCCAGAGCCCCCACGCAGGGTGCAGTGGCTGCGGTATGCACTCCCAGGAGGGAACAGGAGCTGCGGGGTACACTTTCCATAGAACTCAGTGCCTACCGTATGCACTCCCTGCATGAGACAGCGCCTTCTGTATACCTTCCTTGCAGGACGCAGCACCTGCTGTATATACTCTCTACAGGATGCAGTGACTGCTGTATGCGCTCCTCTGAAGGTGCCATATCTACTGTATACACTCCTTTGCAGGGCACTTCTACAAGATGCAGCACCTGCTGTATACCCTTCCTGCAGAGCATAATGCCTGCTGTGTGTGCTCCCTGTAGGTGCTGTGCTTTCTGTATACCTTCCCTGCAGGGCACAGGGCCTGCTGTCTGCACTCCCTGTGGAGCTCTGTGGACTGGACGTCTGAGAATGGGGCACATCTGAGCATCTGAGGAGGATACAATTGCCCTAATGACACATTCACACATGCCCTAAGCTGACTTCTTTCTTTTTTTTTTTTGTTTTGTTTTGTTTTGTGTTTTTGTTGAGACGGAGTCCCGCCTGTCTCCCAGGCTGGAGTGCAGTGGCGTGATCTCGGCTCACTGCCACCTCCGCCTCCCGGGTTTAAGCGATTCTCGTGCCTCAGTCTCCCGAGTAGCTGGGATTACAGGCACTCACCGCCATGCCTGGCTAAGTTTTGTATTTTTAGTAGAGACTGAGTTTCACCATGTTGTCCAAGCTGGCTTCAAACTCCTGACCTCAGGTGATCCGCCTGCCTTGGCCTCCCACAGTGCTGGGATTCCAGGCATGAGTCGCCGCACCCAGCCTGCCCTTCTCTCTTGAACCCTTCAGTGAGGACCTTCCTGACATCCCCACAACCACAACCCCCCCCAACCCGGGGCCATCAGTGGTGGGCCTGGGCTATTTTCTCCAATAGTCCAGGTCAGAAGGTGGGGGGGGGGGTTATACATTCCGGGGGCTGCCTTACCCGCTGGCCTGGGACTGGCTGGGTTGTTCACAGCTGTGCACACAGTAGGTGCTCAATAAATGGCATATGGGTGGCTCTGCTGACATGCTACAGGCTGGAGGGCAGACTGAGTTGGACTGGCAACACCCTGTATGTCCCCAGCAAACCTCTCTCCCTGTGGTCTGCGCTGTGGGACAGCAGGGTGGGCTTCCTGGAGGAAGGGGTGCTCAGACCGAGACTAGGTGGAGCCCAGGGAGCAGAAGGACAGTCCCCCACCCCCTCCTTTAGTGCCCCAGCCCCTCAGCCCGCCAGCCAGGAGGCGCCGTGGGGCGACACCAGAAGCTGGTGGAGCCCAGAACTCAGGGCCTGGTCTCATCCCTGCGTGGGTGGGCACGGGGCGGCGCACAGACGCCCGGCGGGAAAGGGTGGGGTGGGGGGAGTCCTGGGGTGCCCCCTCGCGTTGCCGGTCCGCGCAGAGCCGGATTCCAGATGGAAGGTTCGCTGTGGAGATCCCTGCTGGGCCCACTGCTGGGATGGGGAAACAGAGGCCGGAGAGGGTGTGGCCGCGGCTGTGAGGGAGAGGGATCGCCTGGACCCGGGTCTGGCTCTGAAGCCCCGCTGGCAGCCCCGGGGCCCGGCAGGGAGGGCCGGAGGCGGGGTGGGGCGCGTCCCCTGGTGACAGCAGCGCCCGGGAATGCGCCAGCTGGGAGGGTCTCTCCGCCCCCCGCGCGAGGCCCCCGGGGCCGAGCTTCTCCCCAGTGCGCTGGGGCCCTGCGCTGGGGGTGGCCGGGACCTGGGTCAGGGAACCCCCGGATGGGAGCCCAGGCACGCCGGGGTCCCCATCCACAAGCAGGGCGACCCCCCGCGGGAGGGGTGAGGGGCAGGACCAGGGGAGGGGGCTGTGACCGGGGATGGGGACGCCGGCGGGACGCAATCCGGGCGTCGGCGGGGTAGGAGCAGCGCCCGGGACTCCCAGACCCAGGGCGGGATGACCTCGGTTCGCGCACATTCCCGGGCCCTGAGCGCGGCGCCCGGAATAGCAGCCCCGGGGCAGAGTGGGGCGGTCAGTCCCCGCCCGAGCTTGCCAAGGTCACCCGGACCCGGGCGCCCGACACCAGCCTGCGGCTCCGGGACCCCTGCGATCGCGTCCGCCAGGCAGTCCCCTGCCGCAGATCCGCGCCCGCCGCGCAAGGGCGCCCGGGGCCGCCGCCCCTCCTGACCCGGGCCTGGGCGCGCCTGCGGAGGCCGCGGTGGGAGGGGCCGCCCCAGGCTCCCCCCCACCCCGCCCAGCACCTTGGGCCCCGCCGCTTCCGCTCGCCCTGGGGCCGCTCAGGGAGCCGGGACGCGCTGCCTGGGCTCCGCACAGCCGGTAAGTCCTTCTTCCTATCCTCCCACTTTCTCCGGAGGAAACTGAGGCCCAGAGATGCGGCTTGCCTTGAGATCCCACCGCCAGTCCGGGCTGCAGCCCACACGGGGAGGGGAGAGCCTTGATTCTGGGCAGGGCCCATTGAGGAGGGGGTAGGGTGGTTCTTGTAGCCCCCCACTTTTCACCACCTAGACCCCCACTCCTCAAGCCAGGCTCAGAGTCCGGTGGGGGTGGTCAGAAGGTCAAGCCCCCTCCCCCTGTTTTTTTTGATTGGTTGGTTGTTTTTGAGACTGAGTCTCACCATGTCGCCCAGGCTGGAGTGCAGTGGCCCCATCTCGGCTCACTGCAACCTCCGCCTCCTGGGTTCAAGCGATTCTCCTGCCTTAGCCTCCCAAGTAGCTGGGATTACAGGTATGCACCACCACACCTGGCTAATTTTTGTGTTTTAGTACAGATAGGGTTTTACCATGTTGGTCAGGCTGGTCCCAAACTTCTGACCTCAGGTGATCTGCGTGTCTTGGCCTCCCAAAGTGCTGGGATTACAGGCATGAGCCACCACACCTGGCCCCCTTCTCCTTGTTTTAAGTTTCTGGTAGAGACTTCTTCCTGCTTCCTGGGCCAACCCAGGCTCTGGGCTCAGAGAGGGGCACGGATGCAGCAGACCACACAGCTGTCTCAGCACCTAGAGATACCCGGGACCCTAGATCCTTCGTGCTCCAGCGGTCCAAATGCTGGAGCCAGCGGGGCCTGAGAGCCAGGGAAACAGGGTCCAGGTGGGACCCAGCCTCCTCCCCAGCTGGTGACCGGGCCGGGGCACACCCGCCTGCCTTCAGGCTCTGCTGGCAGCGGGACACCCTTGCTCACTTGGCGGCTGCTTCCCTTCCCTCCCCCTTCTCCCTGCAGGCCGGGGTCACGAGGAGGGTGTGGATGGCAAGTGACTTCATCCCTGCTCCGACAGATGGAGAAACTAAGGCCCAGAGAGGCAGTCAGCCTCCTCCCCTTTCCTGCTCCAGCCTCGGCAGTGGCCCCTTCCCTCCACGGGCGGTCCCGGAGCTCAGTCCCACCACCTCTGCCCATGAGGCCATGAGGCACCGGCTGGACCCGGGCCAGGTCACCCCTCCCTGTCCCATCCCCAATCCGGGGGACTCCCTGCTGTCTGGGAGCTGAGGGAGCACTGGGACCGGGGTGCAGCTGGGGTCCTCTTCTAGGGACCCAACTCCTGATCCAGCCCCTGCCGGCTGCACCTTCTGCAGGGTGTCACAGAATCATGGACTGAGTCCACTTGGCCCCCACTGCACAGATGGGGAAACTGAGGCCTGGGAGAGTGGAGTGGCTGGCCTCAGGCCACATGGAAAGGTAGAAGCAGTGATGGTGGGGAGGGCGGGGAGGGGGCCCCAGCCCTACGAGGCACCTGTGTACTATTTTTGAATGATCCCTCCAATCATCAAGCATCGATTAAGCACCTACTGTGTGCATTATAGCACAATACACACATCAATAATATTGCGGGCCGGGTGCAGTGGCTCATGCCTACGATCCTAGCACTTTGGGAGGCCGAAGCGGGTGGATCACTTCAGGTCAGAAGGTTGAGACCAACCTGGCCAAGATGGTGAAACCCTGTCTCTACTAAAACTACAAAAATTAGTTGGGCGTGGTGGCCGGCACCTGTAATCCCAGCTTCTCGGGATGCTGAGGCAGGAGAATTACTTGAACTGGGGAGGGTTGCAGTGAGCCATAATTGCACCCCTGCACTCCAGCCTGGGCGACAGAGCGAGACTCTGTCTCAAAAACAAACAAACAATAACAACAATAATAATTGCAGATGACATTTTGAGTTCTTCCTCTCCATACCGGGCTCCACGCCTCCTGTCTTCTTTACCTGATCCACGGGCCCCCTCAACTTTCCTGTAAGGGAGGCTGTGTTACCCCGTTTTTCAGAGAGGAGAGGTAGGGCTCAGAGAGGTTTAGTTACTGTCCAAGATCACACAGCCAGTCAGAGCAGAGCCGGGACACAACCCTGTGTCTCTGGCGGTGGCTCCATGGACTCGGCTCCTCTGTTCCCCAGGCCCCGTCTCTTCCAGAACCTCCTGCTCTTCCTGTGGGCCCTGCTGAACTGCGGTTTGGGGGTCAGTGCTCAGGTAAGGGGGGGCATGAGCCCAGGGGGTGGCGAGTGGGAATGGGGACCCAGTCAGCAGTGTGGGGTCACCAGCGTCCCCCCACCAGGCTGACCGTGCCTCTGTCTCCCCAAGTAGGGTCCGGGCGAGTGGACCCCGTGGGTGTCCTGGACCCGCTGCTCCAGCTCCTGCGGGCGTGGCGTCTCCGTGCGCAGCCGGCGCTGCCTCCGGTGAGCGGGGCCGGAAGGGGGTCCCTGCCCCTCCTCCCCCGCCGGCCCAGCCCGGCCCTTGGCCACACCCTCGGCCTGCCCACACATGCTGTGCCCTTTAATCCCGCTGATCCCGCTGGAATGCGGGTGGGGTTGGCGGGGGCGGAGGGTGGAAGGCCAGCCCTGGGAGGGGGGTCCCCGGGGATTCTCGCCACACTGTGGCTTCCTGCAGGCTTCCTGGGGAAGAACCGTGCTGGGGAGACTCCCATGAGTACCGCCTCTGCCAGTTGCCAGTAAGCCTCGCCCACCTCCCAGACCAGCCTCCCACCCCAGGCTGCCTGAAGCCCACCACCTGCCCCTTGGGTTGTCCCAGTCTCTGGCTCACCTATCGCTGTCCCTAGGACTGCCCCCCAGGGGCTGTGCCCTTCCGAGACCTACAGTGTGCCCTGTACAATGGCCGCCCTGTCCTGGGCACCCAGAAGACCTACCAGTGGGTGCCTTTCCACGGGGGTGAGTAGTCTGGTCTCCTGTGGTCAGAACTGGTCCAGAGTAAACAACTCATTACTCTCAGGGAGAGGGTCTTGGAGGGTTGCAAAGAGAAGAGGGTATTAGCGCTAGGGCTTTGAAGGATATGTAGGAGTTAGTGAAGTGAAACAGAAACAGCGTATGTTAGGTGAGAAACGGGCAGAGGGAAGCAGGGTTCATTCTGCACAGGGCTGAACACCCGACTGAGGATTGACTTAGAGCTGTATCCAGAGGCCAACACTTCTCAAACTTATCCCAGTAGCAGGAAATGTTGCTGCAATGAGCTGAAAATAGCGAGTTATATGACTATGCGCCCGGGGCACTGCGCCTCCAGATTTCAGGGAGACAGGCAGCTTCACACGCCATGGGGAAGGCAGACACAGATATAAGAAAAGCCTAGAATGGACCAAGTGCCATCCATCAACCTCATTTCCTTCCTTCCCTTTCTTCCCTCCCTCCCTCCCTTCCTTCCTTCCTTCCTTCCTTCCTTCCTTCCTTCCTTCCTTCCTTCCTCCTTCCTTCCTTCCTTCCTTCCTTCCTTCCTTCCTTCCTTCCTTCCAAGAATTGGAGGACACCTGCTGTGATCCCACCCCCGCAGAGGCCCACTAGGGCCAGCCCAGGATCTGTTCCAGGCAGGGTCCACCAGCCAGGCTCAGGGAAATGGGAGCCAGAAAGAGCTGGAGAAGGAGGAGTGGAGATCGGGGCTGTCGGCCTGTGTGTATGATCAGACAGCCCATTTTGCCCCCTTCCAGGCAGAAGGGGAAACTGAGGCCCAGGCAGGAGCAGCGACACACCTCAGTTGTGCGGGACTCAGTCCAGTCAGTGCTGGACAGACACTTCATTAGGTACTTGCTGGTGCTTGGGCCAGAGGCTCAGATCTTCTTTTTTTTTTTTTTTTTTTGAGATGGAGTCTTGCTCTGTCACCCAGGCTGGAGTGCAGTGGCATGATCTTGGCTCACTGCAGCCTCCACCTCCCTGGTTCAAGCGATTCTCCTGCTTCAGCCTCTGAAGTAGCTGGGATTACAGGCTCCCACCACCAAGCCCAGCTAAATTTTTATTGTTGTATTTTTGGTAGAGACAGGGGTCTCGCCATGTTGCCCAGGCTGGTCTTGAACTCCTAGCCTCAGGAGATCTGCCCACCTCAGCCTCCCAATGTGCTGGGATTACAGGCATGAGCCACCGCACCTGGCCTTTTTTAAGGCCATCCATCTGCACACTGATTGAATTCTTGCTTCTGTATCCTAGAGCTTGGAACAGTGTCTGGAAAACAGTAGGTGTTCAGTGGAATGAAGAATGAGTAATGGTGTTAAAAATGAATAATATGTAAGGACTCCTAATATAAAGACTATGAACGAATGAATGAATGAATGAATGCAGCCCCAGGATACTTGCCTGGGAGTCCTAGGTTGCTGGAGGCAGAGCACCTACGGCCCAGTCCTGGCTCTGCCTCAGCCTCGACGTGTGGCTTTGGCCAAACCTCTAGGTTTCATCTGCCCAAGGTGATGGTTGCCTGATGAAGCTTGGTAGAGGGGGGCTGGAACTCGAATAGGGGTCCCCGGCCCACCGACTCCTCCTGCCCTCAGCGCCCAACCAGTGCGACCTCAACTGCCTGGCTGAGGGGCACGCCTTCTACCACAGCTTCGGCCGCGTCCTGGACGGCACCGCCTGCAGCCCGGGTGCCCAGGGGGTCTGCGTGGCTGGCCGCTGCCTTGTAAGGACTCGTCAGGCCCCGCCCGAGCCCCGCCCACCTCCTACTAAGGCTCCACCCATCCTAGGCTCCACCTCCATCCTCTCCCTAGGCTCCACCCCCTTCCCCCTCCCCTTCCAGGCCCTGCCCCCAGCCCCCCTTAGGCACCCACCCCCTGGGCACCAAGCCCATCCTCCTCCCTCCGGGTCCTGCTCCTCCCTAGACTCCACCCCCATCTTCCCTCCAGGCCTTGCCCTCTAGCTCCCAGGCACTGCCCTTTCCCCAGGTCCTGCCCTTCCCAGCGTCAGTGACGCCGCGCCTGTCCTTCACCCTTTAGAGCGCCGGCTGTGATGGGTTGCTGGGCTCGGGTGCCCTCGAGGACCGCTGCGGCCACTGCGGAGGCGCCAACGACTCGTGCCTTTTCGTGCAGCGCGTGTTTCGTGACGCCGGTGACTACCTGCCCCGTCCTCCCTGCACACACGTTAGAGCGGGCCCTTTAACAAGCCGTGGCCCGAAAGCAAATTTCCGTGCTGATTGGCCAGTGTGCGGCCCAGCCCCCCTTTCTCCTCATCCTCATTGGCTACTGACAGATTGTCCCGCCCTTCCCCAGAACAGATGGGGTTTTAACGCTTTCCCTGCCACACTGAAGCAATAGTAATTGTAACTCCAAACGTTTACGGAGGGTTTTCCGGTTCCCAGGACCCTGGCTAGCTGTCTTACCCGCAGTAGCTCATTTAATCCTCAAGTCATCACTCAAATACACTCCCACTGGCACCCCAACACCCTCCTACCCTCCCGCCCAGGTGCCTTCGCTGGGTACTGGAACGTGACCCTGATCCCCGAGGGCGCCAGACACATCCGCGTGGCGCACCGGAGCCGCAACCACCTGGGTATCCTACGGTGTGAGGCGGGAGGCACCCAGCCGGCCACCGGGGACGGTTGTCCCTGTTTACAGATGGGGAGACTGAGGCCTGAGGGGCGGACTCCAGGGTCTGGGAGACGAGACGACAGGTCCCTGAGGGCTGACTGTTCCCTTGCAGCGCTGATGGGGGGCGATGGGCGCTATATGCTTAATGGGGACTGGGCGGTCAGCCCGCCAGGGACCTACGAGGCGGCCGGCACGCATGTGGTCTACACCCGCGACACAGGGCCCCAGGAGACATTGCAAGCAGCCGGGCCCACCTCCCACGACCTGCTCCTACAGGTGCTGTTGGGCCTTCAAGAGGGTCAGAGCGGGGAGGCTGGTGAGAGAGGGTCAGAGGGGGCAGTTGGGGACAAGGTCAGAGACGGGAGGCTGGTGACAGAGTCAGAGGGTGTCGGCTGGGGACAGATCATCAGTGGTGAGAGGCTGGGGACAGGGTCATAGGAGGGAGTTTGGTGACAGGGTGTCAGAGGGGGTTGGATGGGAACAGAGGATCAGACAGGGGAGGCTGGGGACAAGGTCAAAGGGGGTCAGCTGGGGACAGAGCTTCAGAGGGGGAAGTCTGGTGACAGGTTTAGAGGCAGGCAGTTGAGGACAGGGTCAGAGGGGGAAGTCTGGTGACAGAGGGTCAGAGGGGGTCGGCTGGGGACAGAGGGGAGAGGCTGGGGACAGACAGTAGGAGTGGAGGTGACTAAGGCCAGAAGGGGGAGTCTGGGGTCAGAGGGGAGAGGCTGGGGACAGAGCATCAGAGTGGGGAGGCTGGGGACAGGGTCAGAGGGGATCAGCTAGGGACAGAGCATCAGAGGAAGGAGGCTTGGGGCAGACAGGATCAAAGAGGGGAGTCTCATAGGGTCAGAGGGAAGAGGCAACCCCAGCCTCCTGCGAAGCTCCCTGTGTGCCCTCCCCTGCTCCAGGTCCTCATGCAGGAGCCCAACCCTGGCATCGAGTTTGAGTTCTGGCTCCCTCGGGAGCACTACAGCCCCTTCCAGGCTCGTGTGCAGGCCCTGGGCTGGCCCCTGCGGCAGCCGCAGCCCCGGGGGGTGGAGCCTCAGCCCCCCGCAGCCCCTGCTGTCACCCCTGCACGGACCCCAACCCTGGCCCCAGGTGAGGTGGGGACAGCCAGGGTGGGGGATGAGTGGGGACTGAGGCCTGTGCCCCTCACAGCACCGCCCACCCCACAGACCCCTGCCCACCCTGCCCTGACACCCGAGGCCGCGCCCACCGACTGCTCCACTATTGCAGCAGTGACTTTGGTGAGACCCCCGACCCCTACCCTCACTTAGCCCCTACTAACCTGGCCTCCTGACCTCTGACCCTAATCTGACTTTACCCTTCACCCCTTCTTCTGATCCTAATTTGCCTCTTGACCCTAATCCCTCACTGATCCCTGACGTGATCCTGACTCTAGTCTCTGTAGATCCCGAGGTCCCACCTGACCCTCAGCCCCTCTTCTGGCAAGGGGCAGGGGGCGTAGAGATTTGGGCAGAGCTGAGCAGCCAGCCAGCTTAGCACGCCCCCTCAACAGTGTTCCAGGCCCGAGTGCTGGGCCGCCACCGCCAGGCCCAGGAGACCCGCTATGAGGTGCGCATCCAGCTCGTCTACAAGAGCCGCTCGCCACTGCGGGCACGCGAGTACGTGTGGGCGCCCGGTCACTGCCCCTGCCCGATGCTGGCACCCCACCGGGACTATGTGATGGCTGTCCAGCGTCTTGTCAGCCCCGACGGCACACAGGACCAGCTGCTGCTGCCCCACTCCGGCTACGCCCGGCCCTGGAGCCCTGCAGAGGACAGCCGCATACGCCTGACTGCCCGGCGCTGTCCTAGCTGAGCCCCTGCAGGAGCCCGGGCCACACACAGCAAGAAACATACATCTGACCAGTCTCAACGTCAATGTATTTCCCCTCTCACCCTGGCTTCCAGGCAGCTCTGAAATACGTCCCACCTGTGCAGCTATGTGACTCCCTCCCGCACACGCTTAGACACCTCTGCATGCAGTCAAAGTCACTGTCACAAGCCGGCAGGCACTGGTGAGGAGGCACTAAGGAGACTCTGACTTTTATTTCGCCTCTCTCCTTGGCTGCCAGGAAGCTCATAGCTATTTATACTCAGAAAGTTTAACGCTGCTTTCATTCCCTTTGCGTCACACTTGCTTGGAGACACTGTCACGAACGAGCATGACACCCTGCTGCCCTGGGTACCCGGAAGCTCGTCTGTTTACTTCGCAGACACTGTGCTGTCTCTGCTCTCTGCTACTCACACACATCCTCATGTGGGAAGGGCAGAGACACTGTCACAAACAGGCATGCCCCTCAGAAGACATGCCTAAGCAGGTACTGCAACGTACCAGCGTACCAATTTCCCCTTTTCCCCTGGCTACCAGGAAACTCAGAGACAATCTTTTCAGCCTCAGCATTTCTGGCTAGATTTCCGCCCATCAACATGTGCTCGCTCCTCTTTTTTCTTTTTTTTGAGGCAAGAGCCTTGCTCTGTCAGCTAGGCTGAAGTGCAGTGGTGCAATCATGGCTCACTGCAGCCTCAAATTCCTGGGCTCAAGCGATCCTCCCACCTCAACCTCCACAGCAGCTGGAACTACAGGTGTGAATCACCATTCCCCGCTAACTTTTAAACTTTTTGTAGGGATGGGGTCTAGCTATGTTGCCCACACTGCTCTCCAACTACTGGCCTCAAACGATCCTCCTGCCTCGGCCTCCCAAAGCACTGGAATTTCAGGCATGCACTATCGTACTGGCTGTTCACCCTACTTTTATTCCTCTTTAATTTTTACAAGCACTTTTAAAAAAAAATTTTAAGTTCTGGGTGTGTGCAGAATGTGCAGGTTTATTACATTAGTATACATGTGCCATGGTGGTTTGTGGCACCCATCAACCCATCATCTAAGTTTTAAGCCCCACATGCATTAGGTATTTGTCCTAATGCTCTCCCTCCCCTTGGCCCCCACCCCACAAAGGACCTGGTGTGTGATGTTCCCCTCCCTGTGTCCATGTGTTCTCATTGTTCAACTCCCACTTGTGAGTGAGAACAAGCGGTATTTGGTTTTCTATTCCTGAGTTAGTTTGCTGAGAATGATGGCTTCCAGCTTTATCCGTGTCCCTGCAAAGGACATGAACTCATTCTTTTTTATGGCTGCAGAGCACTTTTTTTTTTAAGCACCCCAGTCACATGCAGTCGGTCACAGAGACTCAGGGACACGCTGGTAGAACCCTGTCTCAACTGTGCTCATGGGTAGGCACACATGTTCACGTGCACCCCACCCCTCCTCCCGGTCCAGCCTCACCTCCTCCATGCACGTCTGACACTGTGTGGGGTGAGGGCAAGGAATAGAGGAGGATAGGAGCAGGTGGGGAATGAATGGGGGTTTGGTAGGTCCTGAGCCTCCCCCAACTGCCACATACTTTCTCAGGCCCACCCCGGGAACCTCTCCCCAGCTGAGGAGGCAGGTGAGAGCCGCTGCTGTCTGCCAGCTGCCAGCCCGCTATGTTCTTCTGCAACCAGGAGGGCCGACATGGGCTGCGTGTGTACTAGGGGGCGTCACGAGGTCGTTCAGCAAACCCTCCCCCGTGGGGTGCCAACCCTCTGCCTCTCGCGCCTGATGCATGGCTCACACTGCTACCTGGGACAACCTGCTCTGTGTGGGACCAGTGGTTGCATTTCTCTCTGGGGCCGGGGGTGCCTGGGGTCTATGGGTCCCCGCTGTCCACTGGGCATGGACAAGCTGCCCCCATCGGGCAGGGAGCAGCCAGAGAGGGTGAAGGGCAAGGAGGCTGCCGAGGCAGAGGGAGTCGGCAAGAGGTGCGGGACATCGGCGGACTCGGCCCCTGATCTTGCAGATGACCCCAGGCCAGGTGCAGCCCCTCTCCGGCCTCAGTTTCCCGCTCAGTGAGTGATGCCCTCGAAGCCCCTCCCAGCTCTGACATGGGAGTTACACTTTCCTGGAGCCCTTCCCCAGCCCCCTTTTTCCTTCACACATTTCTGCAGAAAGTGCGTATTGAGCACCGACGGCATACCAGGGACCCAGCGGAGCCTGGGACGGCCCAAGCCTGGCGCTTCAGTGACGTGGTGCCTTCTGTGATTGACGTCTGCAGCAAGCGCTGCCGGCGGGGGTCCCAGGAGCTCCCCAGCCCAGGGCCGCGGGTGCTGCGGGGATGCGTGGGGCCGCAGGGCCCCCTGGCGGCAGGACGGGGAATGAAGGGACTCCTTGCGCGCCTCGTGGCTTGCGGCCCCAGGTGCCCTGAGCCCACTTCTGCGTGGGCACTCGCTTCCCCATGGACGCGGGCCCCTCTCGCAGGCCTCCTCGTGACAGCACTGGTTCGTGAGGCCACTGTCGGTGCCTGCCGGGACCCCACTGCCCTCCCTCCCCTGTTAGTCTGCAAGGCTGTCCCCTCTCCCCGGCTGGGGTTTGGAGTGTGCCAGGGAATGGCGGTTTCAAGGTTTCTCTCGGCCACGGACGCCCTGGGCTGCCCTGGCGCCTGGATCTCAGACAGTTACCCTGGGGGCTGCCCAACCCGCCATGGGAGCTGACACTCGGAGAGTTTCCTCAACAGGGACCCCAGGCTGTGCCTGAGGCCAGGGAGGAACACGCACGAGGTGTCCCACAGCCCCCACCGCCAGGAGCACGCCATTCCTACGCGGGCGAGAGGACCCCGGCGTGATTTGAAAATGACAACATCGTTTCCAGTGAGAACCATGTAACCATCGGCGATAAACGGTCTCCTGATTTGCCCTTTAGCTTTAAAGCCAACAAGTGAACGTCGTTATCTTTGTTATTTTTATTTTTTAGAGCGAGGGTCTGACTGTGTCTCCCAAGCAGGATTGCAATGGCGCATTCATAGCTCACTGCAGCCTCGACCTCCCGGGCTCCAGTGATCCTCCTGCCTCAGCCTCTGGTGTAGCTAGGACTACAGGTGCATGCCACCACGTGTGGCTAATTTTTCTTTTCTTTTATTTTTCGTAGAGATGGTGTCTATGTTGCCAAGGCTGGGCTTGAATTCCTGGCCTACAGCGAATCTCCTGTCTCAGCCTCTTAAAGCGCTGGGTTACAGGTGTCAGCCACTGCACCCAGCTGCCACTCTTTCCTCCTTTTATTTATTTTTATTTTTATTTATTTTTTGAGATGGAGTTTTGCTCTTGTCCCCCAGGCTGCAGTGCAATGGTGCAATCTCGGCTCACTGCAACCTCCGCCTCCCGGGTTCAAGCAATTCTTCTGCCTCAGCCTCCCGAATAGCCAAGATTACAGGCACCAGCCACCATGCCTGGCTAATTTTATATTTTTAGTAGAGACGGGGTATCACCATTTGGCCAGGCTGGTCTCTAACTCCTGACCTCAGGGGATCCGCTCGCCTCAGCCTCCTAAAGTGCTGGAATTATAGGCATGAGCCACCGAGCCCAGCCTCCATTTGTTTAAAGACCCCTTTAGGCCAGCTGTGATGGCTCATGCCTATAATCCCAACACTTTGCGAAGCTAAGGCAGGAGAATTGCTTGAGCCCAGGAGGTCGATCCAGGCTGCAGTGAGCTGTGATTGCATTGTTGCGCTCCAGCCTGGGTAACAGAGTGAAACCCCGTATCTATTTAAAAAAAAAATAAAGGCCGGGTGCAGTGGCTCACGCCTGTAATCCCAGCACTTTGGGAGGCTGAGGCGGGCGGATCACGAGGTCAGGAGACAGAGACCATCCTGGCTAACACGGTGAAACCCCGTCTCTACTAAAAATACAAAAAATTAGCCGGGCATGGTGGCGGGCACCTGTAGTCCCAGCTGAGGCGGGAGAATGGTGTGAACCCAGGAGCAGAGCTTGCTTGCAGTGAGCTGAGATCGCGCCATTGCACTCCAGCCTGGGGGACAGAGAGAGACTCCGTCTCAGAAAATAAAAATAAAAATAAATAAATAAAAATAAAAAGGGCTGGGCACAGTGGCTCATGCCTGTAATCCTAGCACTTTGGGAGGCCGAGGCAGGAGGATCACCTGAGGTCAGGAGTTCAAGACCAGCCTGGCCAACATGGTGAAACCCCGTCTCCACTAAAAATACAAAAATTAGCCGGGCGTGGTGGTGCACGCCTGTAATCCCAGCTACTGGGGAGGCTGAGGTGGAAGAATCGCTTGAACTCAGGAGGCAGAGGTTGCAGTGAGCCAAGATTACACTATTGCACTCCAGCCTGGGTGACAGAGCGAGGTTCCGTCTGAAACATAAAATAAAATAAAAAAATACAAAATAAAAATAAAATAAAATGCCTGAGGGGCTAAAGGTCACTATTTCCACCTGGTAAGACAAGTGTGTCCTCCTCCCCACCTGTGCGCCCTGGGGGCGCTGACCTGGGCGGGCCAGAGCCAGTTTTGCTGCTCCCCTGCCAGTGAAAGTGAGGGACCATGCCAGGTGCAGAGTGAGCCTGGCACCCTCTCTCCTCCCTCGGGGCCATGGCCAGACCACATTCTTCAAACCAGCTGGGCCAGTGATTGGCAGATTCTGAGAGCCCCGTCTGCCATCCCCGTGTGATCACCGACACAGGGTGGGGGGTAATTAATGATTACCCTTGCCCTTCGCTCTGATAAGTCCTGCAGACCGAGTAAAAGACAAAGTCCCGGGCCGGGCACGGTGGCTCACGCCTGTCATCCCGGCACTTTGGGAGGCCGAGGCAGGTGGATCACCTGAGTTTGGGAGTTCGAGAACAGCCTGACCGACATGGAGAAACCCTGTCTCTACTAAAAATACAAAATTTTATTTTGTAAGAGGGAGGAGGGGAGGAGGGAGGGCAGGGAGGAGGGGAGGAGGGAGGGCAGGGAGGAGGGAGGAGGGGAGTTTTCGGGGCTGTACCACACAGGCACTGGGGATGGGGGGCGCACTTTGTCTTTTTTTTTTTGAGGCAGAGTTTCGCTCTTGTTCCCCAGGCTGGAGTGCAATGGCACAATCTCCACTCACAGCAACCTCTGCCTCCCAGGCTCAAGTGATTCTCTTGCCTCAGCCTCCCAAGTAGCTGGGACTACAGGCATGTCCCACCATGCCTGGCTAATTACTGTATTTTTAAGTAGAGACAGTGTTTCACCATGTTGGCAAGGCTGGTCTCGAACTCCTGACCTCAGGTCATTCACCTGCTTTGGACTCCCAAGTGCTGGGGATTACAGGTGTGAGCCACCACGCCCAGCTGACCACTCTTTTTCTCTTTTGGAGACAAGGTCTCACTCCGTTGCCTAGGCTGGAGTGCAATGATCATGGCCAGGCATGGTGGTGCGTGCCTGTAGTCCCAGCTACACAAGAGGCCAAGCGAGGAGGAGCTTCTGAGCCCAGGAGGTCAAGGATGCAGTGAGCCATGATTGCGTCACTGCACTCCAGCCTGGGCAACAAAGCCAGAACCTGTCTCACCAAAAAAAAAAAAAAAAAAAAAGTGTCTCCAGACAAGACCCAAAGGCCCGGGGACAAAACCGTTCTGGGTTGAGAATAACTGAGTTATGACTCCTTGGGCAAATATAATATCAGGGTTTGTGGTTTATCCTACTAACTTATTTATTTTTGTTTTGGAGATGGAGTTTCACTTCTTACCCAAGCTGGAGTGCGGTGGCGCAGTCTCAGCTGACTGCAACTTCTGCCTCCTGGGTTCAAGCAATTCTCATGCCTCAGCCTCCCAGGTAGCTGGGATTACAGGCGCCCACCACCACGCCTGGCTAATTTTTTTATTTTTAGTAGAGACGGGGTTTTACCATTTTGCCCAGGCTGGTTTTTTTTTTTTTTTTTTTTGAGACGGAGTCTCGCTCTGTCGCCCAAGCTGGAGTGCAGTGGCGCGATCTCGGCTCACTGCAAGCTCCGCCTCCCGGGTTCCCGCCATTCTCCTGCCTCAGCCTCTCCGAGTAGCTGGGACTACAGGCGCCTGCCACCACGCCCGGCTAATTTTTTTGTATTTTTAGTAGAGACGGGGTTTCACCGTGGTCTCGATCTCCTGACCTCATGATCCGCCCGCCTCAGCCTCCCAAAGTGCTGGGATTACAAGCGTGAGCCACCGCGCCCGGCTGGGGGAGTTTTAAGAGAAGCAGGCTAATGCAAATAGGCCAGACTAGTTCGGGCGGGAGGAGAGAACGCACTGTGGTTAAGGACAAGCATTTCTGGTGCTTGCACCCATCCTAGCCATGTGGGTGGACCTTGAGTGGGTGAATTAGCCTCTGGGCCTCAGTCTCCTCATCTGTATTATGGGGCTGGTCAGCACAGCTGGGATTCATGCTTGATTAAATGGGACGGTGCCCTCGTAGCCCCTCCCCCAGGCCCCCGGCACACGTGGCGCGCAGGTCTGGTCTGGGTTAGCTTTATTGGAGCCTCCTAGCAGGCCAGGTGTTGCAGGCACCAGTAGTGCCGCAGGCACGGGGGCCTGTGGTGAGGCCAGCTGCAGGTGATCTCGGTGGTGGACTCCGAAGTGTACTCTAGAGAGGTCCCGGAGTGGCAGGGGACCAGCTCGGGCACTGAGGCGCTGTTGGCAGGCTGTTTCGAGGATTGCTTCTGGCGCTGTCCGCTGGTCTTGGGGGCTGCGTCCTCTGGCTCGCCAGAGGGCTTGCTGGGGGGCTGCGTGGGGATGTTGCTGCTGCTGGGAGACTGGACCACGGGTGAGACCGGGCTGGAGGTGACGTTGGGTGGCTGCAGGGCCCCCGAGGATGGGAGGGCTGACTGGGAGGGGCCGGAGGAAGTACCAGGCGGCTGGGTGCGTTGCCGAGACCGGTGGGAGCTGCCCCGTGCCCGACGCTGGCCTTGGGCCTTGCTGGACAGGCGGGAGCCACGGCCAGAGCCGGAGGGCAGCTGGCCCTGGGATCCAGAGCTGGGGGTGGCCGAGGACTGGGACTGGGACTTGCCCGAGGTGGCATTTAAGGAGACCTCCAGGGTCTTGCCTGGATCCGAGGGACTGGCGGGGGCTGCTGGCGGGGGATGCGCTGAAGACTCTGTGGAGGCCTGGGAGCCTGGCACAGCCCCCTCTTCACCAGCCAGGAGGTCCTTGCGAGGCCCAGGGTGCTGCTTCACTTGTCCTTCGGCTGTGGGGTCTGGCTTGGCTTGACTGCAGAGAGAGGGGCGGGCGGGGGAGGGCGGTGAGGCAGGCCTGGGCTCCACTGAGCTGCTCGCAGGCGGGACTGAGGCTACTGGCAGTGAGCAGGGAAAGTCGAGGGGCCAGGCAGCCACCCTCAGCAGAGATGGTGTCGACCACACGCACGCTTTCATGGTCAGCCATGCACAGATGGGTGCACACAGAGCACGCACATGTGCAGTCATGCACACATACACACGCACGCACACACACATGTGCACACGTGGTCACACGCACACACAGATGCACACGTGGTCACACACACATACACTCACATGCACACGTGGGCGCACACACACGCACACGTGAGAAAACGTGCTCCCTTGCTCACTAATACACACACCATACACTTGAGCCCATGCACACACACTCTCTTGCACATGACAAAACATGCACACACAATAACACGTGCACACAGCAAACATACGCTCAAACACATGCACACACACACATGCACACACAGCTCCTATCTCCCCACAGGGGTTACGTACGGTCAGCTTCCAGGGGAATGGAGGGCCCGGCCACAGCCGCTGGGGTGACGCCTGCCCGGCTACGGGCGAGGGCCTGCAAGACTGGTTCCCGGAAGCGTGAGAGAGAGAGGCAGACAGTGAGAGGGGGTGGCCAAGATGCCAGACAGTGGGCGGTCAAAGTCAGAAAGGGAGGCAACGTGGAGAGAGACAGGTCGAGACCCAGGAGATGGCCTGAGGCAGCCGGGCGCCTGCGAGCACCCACCGTTCCTGGTTATTCCGGCTGCCGCGTCCAGGGCTCGCCCGCTGAGGTTGTTCACGATTCTGTCCACAGCGCCGTGGTGCCTTAGGAACATCGGGCGCACGACGCGCTGATACAGCATGAGAGCCCCGTTCCAGGGCCTGGGAGCCATGCAGAACAACAGGAAGGCGCACTGCAGGCAGGGCAGGAGTTACACGGGGCCCCACCCAGCTCTGTGCCCCTGGCGGGGAGAGGGGCTGCACCCTCTACCAGATGCCCACCCTGGACAGGAGCTGGGTCTCCACCATCAGACATCCTGTAGGGTGAGCCCTCCACCATCAGACACCCTTCAGGGTGGGCCCTCCACCATCAGCCCCCCGACAGGGCCCGTTTCCCTAGGGAAGGGACTGAGTCTTCCCCTCACATCCCCCATCTCCTGGTATCCTCCGGACCTTCTGGCCCCAAGGCCTCCCAGGAGTCCCCGAGCCCCGTGCGCTCCACGGCTGCGCCCGCCCTGGCAGGGCCCACCTTGCCCACATAGTAGAAAGGGAACCAGGACAGGAGCAGATCGCTGAAGAACTCGGCCAGCCCGAACAGGGCGTACACCACCCAGTAGGTGAGCCACACAGTATCGTCGTCCTTGCTTGGGCTCTCGATAGCTTTGATTCTGCAGGGGGGGCGCAGCAGGGTCAGGGGCTGCCCGGGAGCCCCCAGAACCCCCCACGTGGGCAGCCAGCCGTGCACTCACGAGGCATATGCGGGGTAGACAAATCCGATGAGATTGCACAGCAGAGACGCTCCGTAGCCGAACAGCAGATACAGGCTTAGCAGAGTGACGGCTCCTGCCGGAGAGAGGCGGTGGTGGGCCGGGGCCGGGGACCCACTGAGCCCCCACGACGGTACCCAGGCCTCCTTTCAGTCGACGGAGACTGCAACCATCACCTCCTCCCAGGAGCCGCCTCTAGGATGTGTCCACTGCCCCCAATGTGCCTGTGCATCCCCCATCGTGCCCCTAGGCCCCGAGCCTTGTGCCTGTAACTGGTCAACGTGTCCATGTCCCCCACTGGGGTTGAGAGCTCCCCAAGGGCAGGCAGGAGCTCGACGCTGGACAGTGGGGGTGGATGCAGAATAGCTGCCCAACAAAGCGTTTGCGGCCGGGAGCGGTGGCTCACGCCTCTGATCCCAGCACTTTGGGAGGCCGAGGCGGGTGGATCACGAGACCATCCTGGCGAACACGGTGAAACCCTGTCTCTACTAAAAATACAAAAGATTAGCTGGGCATGGCGGTGTGCGCCTGTAGTCCCAGCTGCTGGGGAGGCTGAGGCAGAAGAATGGCGTGAACCTGGGAGGGGGAGCCTGCAGTGAGCCGAGGTTGTGCCACTGCACTCCAGCCTGGGCGACAGAGCGAGACTGCATGTCAAAAAAAAAAAAAAAAAAAAAAAAAACGTTTGCTGACCGAGTAAGTGTAATCTGGTCGGACACAGTGGCTCACACCTGTAATCCCAGCACTTTGGGAGGCTGAGGTGGGTGGATCACCTGAGGTCAGGGGTTTGAGGCCAGCCTGGCCAACATGGTGAAACCCCGTCTCTACTAAAAATAAAGAAATTGGTCGGGCGCGGTGGCTCACGCCTGTAATCCCAGCACTTTGGGAGGCCGAGGCGGGCGGATCACGAGGTCAGGAGATCGAGACCATCCTGGTTAACACGGTGAAACCCCGTCTCTACTAAAAATACAAAAAGAAATTAGCCAGACTTGGCGGGCGCCTGTAATCCCAGCTACGAGGGAGGCTGAGGCAGGAGAATTGCTTGAACACAGGAAGCGGCGGTTGTAGTGAGCCGAGATCGCATCAGTGCACTCCAGCCTGGGTAAGACTCCATCTCAAAAAAGAAAAAAAAAGTGTAATCTGCAATGATAGCCATCTCATTCCAGGCCCTATGGGAGGTGCTGGGAAAACAGGCCAGTGTTTCAATGTAAGGGATGGCAGAAACCTGCAAGGGGGGCCAGGCTGTCATGAAGACTTGATTCTAGAGCTGAGAAAGGCAACTGTTTCATCTGTTATCTTAGCGCAGGGTTTCTCTGCCTTGGCACTGCTGATGTTCGGGGCTGGGTCATTCTTGGTTGTTTTCGGCGGGGAGGGGGAGGTGGCTGTCCTGGACACTGCAGGGTGCTGAGCAGCGTCCCTGGCCTCTGCCCACTCCATGCCATCAGCTCCCCAGTCATGACGACCACAGATATCTCCAGACATCACCCAGTGTCCCCTGGGGCAGGGTGGGGGGCAGGGCTACCCTCTGTGAGAACCCCCTGTCTTGGATGCAGCAAACCCCAGCATCTTGATCCCACGGGTGGCGGAGAGCCCTCTGGTCGGCTGTGCACTCACCAGCTGGCACTGAGGGAGGCTGTGGCTGCATGGAGCCTCAGTTTCCCCCTTGGTAAGTGGGAGTAGTAATGGCCCCTGCCTCCTATGGTTACAAGTTAACAGAGAGAACGCCTTTCTGCACGTTTATTTGTATTTATTTATTTTCGAGAGGGAGTCTTGCTCTGTTGCCCAGGCTGGAGTGCAGTGGCGCAATCTCAGGTCACTACAAGCTCCGCCTCCTGGGCTCAAGCGATTCTCCTGCCTCAACCTCCTGAGTAGCTGAGCGCACCACCGTGCCCAGCTGATTTTTGTATTTTTAGTAGAGACGGGGTTTCACTATATTGGCCAGGCTGGTCTCAAACTCCTGACCTCAGGTCATCCGCCCGCCTCGGCCTCCCAAAGTGCTGGGATTACAGGGGTGAGCCACCGCCATCAGCCTTTCTGCACATTTATTAAGTGCCTTCAGGCAACTATAACACAGTCCCAGCAAGGCGAATGTTCAGAGAAAAACGTGTGTGTGTGTGTGTCCAGCTCAGCCCCAATCCTGAACCTGGCTCTGAAAAGAATAACTACGACAGCTGCATTTATTAAGCACCTACTGTGTGCCAGGTTTTGTGTTTTCCCTGAATTATCTCATTCAACAGCCAGAACTGGGGGTGGGTGGGTGTTGCCCAAGGTCACACAGGGAACCTCTGTGCTCCAGAGAGCTTGGACAGCTCCTTCCTCCTCCCCTGGAGCTGCTATCTGCAGAGTGAGATACAGGCCACTTCTGGAACAAAGGGGAGAGGCCCAAGTCCCCCCAGCCCCTCCCATCTGCTTTAGTCTTTATCCAAAAGCACCCGAGGTCAGGGGTAGGAGGAGTCCCCCAGCTGGTCCCAGGAGGCTGTGTGGCCTCCCAGTCACTGTCTCCTCTGAGTTTCTTCGTGTGTTACCCAGGGGTGTGGGATTTGTAGATTTAAAGGAGGTGGGAGAGGGGGGATGACGGAACGCCATCTCTCCCCGGGCCTGGCTTGTGGGGAGGAGTGACTCTCCCAGGGCGTCCCTCCCCTAAATCCCTTTTCCTGCAGCTTCAGCGACGGGAGGATGACCTTGGACATCAGAACTGTGGAGGGAGGCCCAGTCCCCACGATTAGCAGCAGATGGGACTGGGGGTGGGCGGGGTGGAGGAGTGTATGCTTCAGACAGAACAGGCACAGTGGCAGCCCCTGCTTCCCTGTGCCTCAGTTTCCTCTCTGGTGACAAAGTGCCCCAGCCAGCCCCTCCCTGCTGCCTGCCTCCTGGGCGCTCTATGACCTAAATTCCTGCCCACTGGCCCCAGGGATGTGGAAACGGAGGGCAGAGGTCAGGGACCTGCTCCCAGAGGCAGGCACAGCCGGGCCATGCCCATGCCACCTGCTGTGCTGCACATGGGACCAGGCACCTGGGGACCTCCAGGGTCTGGGCACAGATTTCAGACTGTTCTGGGGCTGCCTGGCATGGGAACCCCCAGATGGTGGGAAAACTGGGGGGAAACTGGACTCCTGGGATCCACCTGCAGAAGGTGCTCAAAAAAGTGACATTGTCCTCCACCCAGAACACCCCAGGCCCAGAGCAAGGCCTTGTGAGTCATTCTGCAGAGCTTCCTGGAAGAGAAGGCAGAGCCAGTGGGGCTGGGAGCACCACACAAAGGGAAGAAAGGCTGGGTGCAGTGGCTCCCACCTGTAATCCCAGAGCTTTGGGAGGCTGAGGCAGGAGGATCGCTTGAGCCCAGAAGTTTGACACCAGTCTGGGTAACATAGTGAGACCCTGTCTCTTAAAAAAGTTAATTTTAAAAAATTTTAGGCCAGGGAAGGTGGCTCACGCCTGTAATCCCAGCAGTTCGGGAGGCCGAGGTGGGCAGATCACCTGAGGCCAGGAGTTCGAGACCAGCTAGCCAACATGGTGAAACCCCGTCTCTACTAAAAATACAAAAGTTAGCCGGGCATGGTGGCGGGTACCTGTAATCCCAGCTACTTGGGAGGCTGAGGCAGGAGAATCGCTTGAACCCAGGAGGCGGAGGTTGCAGTGAGCCAAGATCACGCCACTGCACTCCAGCCTGGGCAGCAGAGCAAGACTCGGTCTCAAAAAAAAGTTTTAAAGGTGGGGAGGAGGCATTTAAGGAGCGCTTACTACATGCTCTTGCTAGAGTTTTGGAAAGGGGAAGGGGAGCGCAGCGTCACCAAGGGTGAAAGTCCCGGAAGAACTGTAATGGAGTCACAATCGGGGTGCCTGGATCTCCGGCTCTGTGGGCCCCAGTCCAACCTCCCCACATCACAGCCGTCAGACAACCCAACTCCGTCTTAACAAATATTTACGCGCGGTGGCACTAAGCCATTGAGCCGGGGGAAGGTGAGCTAGGGCAGGAGAGGAGGAGGAAAGGAGGAGGGTCCTGGGCAGCCCCCCAGGACGGTCCGTTCCCCTCCCCGCCTGGAGCCTCCTCCCCCGAAAAACGGAAAGATCTCTACTGTTGCAGCCAGGCTGGGGTCCACGGGGGGAGGGGGACGGCGAAATGCGGAGGACACTGGCATCCCGACCCCTCCGGGGCTACTGGGCAACTGGAAGAACCGAACTTCGGCATGGCAGGCACCCAGCGCCCGGAAGGAGGCGGGGGGGGGCGGCCAGGGGCGGAAACTAGAGAGGGGTGGCCCGGGAGCAGGGTCGCAGGGCGCGGGCAATGGAGGGGCTGCGGGAGGACCGCGAGGTCCCGGTCACCCCGCGCGCTCCACCGGCCGGACCGGACCCTGTAGGCCGGGGACGGAGTCCGGTCTGCGATCCCCGGGCCCATGGCCTCGGTGTGCCCGTCGGCGAAACGGGCTAGCGCCGACGGCTCACCTGCAGCCAGATACCGCTTCTCCACCCCGGTCTTGGCCTCCAGCGCACCCAGCACGTCGGTGACCAGGTTCCTTTGCTCCAGGAAGCGCTCCACGCGCTGGCTCAGGCCGTCCATGGCCCCGACGCGCCCGGGGTTGGCTGCTTGAGCTCGCCTGCGGACCAGAGTACCCACCCAGCTGCACGCGCGCCGCTTTCCCGCAGCCTGAGCCGCGCTGCTCCGGCCCGGCGCCGGTGTCCGCCCCCGGACCCCCACTCGGACCAATAGGAGGGCAGGGAGGACAAAGGAGGTGGGGCCTGCCCCGTCTCCCCCGCCTCATAGCCCTCGGCCGCGGCCGCCGCTGCCCAGACCCCGCCGGGAGAGGGCGGGGTGCGCCGGCCCAGGGCACCGATTGGCCGGGCCGGTGCGAGACGTAACTGATTGGAACGGCGGTGTCAGGGGACGGGATTATTGGCTGCGACGCTGAGGGGTGGAGCCAGGGCGAGGAGAGGAGCGAGGTGGGGGGCGGAGCCGGTGGGAGGGGCTAAAGAAAAATCCGAGCCGATTGGAGAAACGGGACGCGATTCATTGGCGAGACCAGTGGAGGGCGGGGCTGATCACAAAGGAGGCAGGGCGGAATAGTAGGGGCGGGAACGGGGCGGGGCTTATCGGAGCAGGCGTGATTACGCGAAAGAATGATTCTGATTAGGCCGGATAGGAGGCCGGGCTGCTTCTCGAAGGAGGGGTGTGTTGGAAAGTGGGCGAGGCCAAAGAAAGGGTAGGACGCATTACCGCAACAGTGAACCCGCTTCTCTGGGTTAGAGTCTTGTCGTTGTACAAATGGGAAAACTAAGGCTCCCGAGGGTGTAGGTCTGCGGAAGACGGGCAGACGTGCGCGTCCCTCCCCCGCTTCTCTTAGATCTTCGACCCCCTCTTGGCTGAGTAGCCGCAAGGCCCCGTGGGAGTCGAAGCCTTCTGCGTTGCTATGGCGCCGGGGGCGGGGCGGACGCCTGGGCCCACTCGGCGGTTTGGTGGGAGGGAGGGGCTTTGCGCAGGCCCCGCCCCCTCGCCGCCTCCATGCTGCCCGCCCCGATTGCGCTGTGGCTGCGCCTGGTCTTGGCCCTGGCCCTCGTCCGCCCCCGGGCTGTGGGGTGGGCCCCGGTCCGAGCCCCCATCTATGTCAGCAGTTGGGCCGTCCGGGTGTCCCAGGGTAACCGGGAGGTCGAGCGCCTGGCACGCAAATTCGGCTTCGTCAACCTGGGGCCGGTGGGTGGAACCGGGATGGACGGGAAGTGGGGGCTTGGAGGGGACTGGACGAACCTAGACCCCCCGACGAGTGGGAGGGAGCCCGCAAGGTCTCCTAAATATCAAGAGCCCCAGCCCACCCCTGCCTCAGCCAAGCTCAGCTTCTGGGACTCCCAGACAGCACCTGGTGGGGGAAGGACAAAGAAGGGGGCTGTTACCGGCCCTCGGGGGCTCCACCAGGGGAGCCGGGTCCCATCGGTGTGGCCGTTTCCCCACATCCCCAGATCTTCCCTGACGGGCAGTACTTTCACCTGCGGCACCGGGGCGTGGTCCAGCAGTCCCTGACCCCGCACTGGGGCCACCGCCTGCACCTGAAGAAAAACCCCAAGGTGAGCCTGGCCTGGAGCCCACACCCCCCTGCCGGGGTCTCAGCCGCCTCCTGGGGCCACTAGCCATCTTCTGTGGTTCTCGTGGTTGTTATGAACAGCTGTGCTTTCTGTGGCTCAGACCCACCCGGACCCCAAGTCTATACAGCAGGAGGAGGCAGGGAGACCCAGATACGAAAATCATGTTGCCTGCCAGGGCCTGGTACACAGTGGGCACCTCTTGCCCTCCCCCTCCCTCCTCTGGGCCCCAGGGGCTCTGGTAAGGAGGGACAGACGGCATGCCTTCCCCACCATCTAGGTCATGGGATGGAGGGAAGCGGATTTGACGACACCGTACTGGGTTCCAAAGAGTAGGAGGCTTGGCCGGGCGCGGTGGCTCACGCCTGTAATCCCAGCACTTTGGGAGGCCGAGGCGGGCGGATCACAAGGTCAGGAGATGGAGACCATCCTGGCGAACACGGTGAAACCCCGTCTCTACTAAAAATACAAAAAAATTAGCCGGGTGTGGTGGCGGGCGCCTGTAGTCCCAGCTATTCGGGAGGCTGAGGAAGGAGAATGGCGTGAACCCGGGAGGCGGAGCTTGCAGTGAGCCGAGATCGTGCCATTGCACTCCAGCCTGGGCGACAGAGCGAGACTCCATATCAAGAAAAAAAAAAAAAAAAAAGAGTAGGAGGCTTAAAGTCACCCAGTGGCCCTCAGTACGCAGTGTCCGGGCGCTCAGAAAGGGGCCTGGGTCCCATCAGGCTGCGCCCTGTCTAGAAAATGCCTGGGATGTCCAGCTGAGGGGTTGAGATGGGGCCTGGGAAGCCCTCGGAGGCCAGGAAGTGCCTCGAACAGGACTGGACAGCTGCCTGCTTATAGCACCGGGAGGGAGAGCAGTGGCCGGTTCCTGATGGGATTTGCAAGAGAGATGCCAGGCCTGGCGTGGTGGTTCATGCCTGTAATTCCAGCACTTCATGTCTGTAATCCCGGCACTTTGGGAGGCCGAGGCAGGCAGATCACTTGAGCTCAGGAGTTCGAGACCAGCCTGACCAACATGGCGAAACCCCATCTCTACTAAAAATACAAAAATTAGCCGGGCATGGTGGTGTGTGCCTGTAGTCCCAGCTACTTGGGAGGCTGAGGCAGGAGAATCACTTGAACTTAGGAGGCAGAGGTTGCAGTGAGCCAAGATTGCGCCACTGCACTCCAGCCTGGGTGACAGAACAAGACTCTGTCTCAAAAAAAAAAAGGAAGTGATGCAGGAGAGAGATAGAAGGATCTACAACAGGGATGGGGGAGGGAGTGAGGTGGGGACCTGGGGACCTGCAGTCACCCGGGGCAGTGGCAACGCGTCTGTGGGCCCAAGGACAGGTGGTCCTCGGCTACCTCTGACTGGCCTCGGCCCCCTCTGACTGCCAATAGAGCCCCAGGCACATGGGGACCCTGGAGAGCAACCCCCACAAACACAGGGTCCCAGGGCACGGGGCTGCCTCACTCCCTGAACCACGAGGGGCCCCAGGGGCGAGCAGGGGACAGGCCTGATGCACCCTCTGCCCTGCAGGTGCAGTGGTTCCAGCAGCAGACGCTGCGGCGGCGGGTGAAACGCTCTGTGGTGGTGCCCACGGACCCCTGGTTCTCCAAGCAGTGGTACATGGTGAGCAGGCAGCCAGGGTGGGTAGGCGGGGACAGGGCCGCTGGCACCCTCAACCCCAGGCCCTCACAGGGTCACAACCCCGCCTCCCCCTGCAGAACAGTGAGGCCCAAACAGACCTGAGCGTCCTGCAGGCCTGGAGTCAGGGGCTGTCAGGCCAGGGCATCGTGGTCTCTGTGCTGGACGATGGCATCGAGAAGGACCACCCGGACCTCTGGGCCAACTACGTGAGACAGCGGGTGGCTGGGGGCGAGGGCTGCCCCAGGTGCCAAGGCTGGCTCCACCCTAGGGACGCCTCCCAGCCCCCTCATATCCCCACCTGCCCCCAGGACCCCCTGGCCAGCTACGACTTTATTGACTACGACCCGGACCCCCAGCCCCGCTACACCCCCAGCAATGAGAACCGGTGAGCAGGGCTCCCACAGCACACGGGGGAAGCCCCAGTGTCTGGCAGGGGGATGGAGGCCATGACGGGAGCCCCTCTTGGCCCTGGCACCAGGCATGGGACCCGCTGTGCTGGGGAGGTGGCCGCGATGGCCAACAATGGCTTCTGTGGTGTGGGGGTCGCTTTCAACGCCCGAATCGGAGGTACCCGGGGTCCCCCACTGGCACCATTCCAGGACAGAGAGGGAAGGGGGTGACTCTGGCGGGGAGCTGGGCCCACAGACCAGGGGAGGACTCGGGAGCCCACCCTCTCACTGCTGGGTGGTGCTAGGGCCCCAGACTCCAGGGCTTGGGGGGTGCTGAGCCAATAGGAATGGTCCCACTCCAGGGAGCAGAGAGAGGGCCCAGGTGGGGCTGGGGAGTGGTGTGGAGTGGCGTGGGGCGGGCTGGGGTGTGGGGAAGGGCAGGGCTGGTGGCAGCGGCCCTCCGGCCCTGGCTCTGCAGGCGTGCGGATGCTGGATGGTACCATCACCGATGTCATCGAGGCCCAGTCGCTGAGCCTGCAGCCGCAGCACATCCACATTTACAGCGCCAGCTGGGGTCCCGAGGACGACGGCCGCTCGGTGGACGGCCCCGGCATCCTCACCCGCGAGGCCTTCCGGCGTGGCGTGACCAAGGTGAGTGGCAGCCCGAGGAGGGCAGGGGTGGCAGGCCAGGCCGACGCCCCCTCCCTACCCCTCCTGGTTTCCCAGGGCCGCGGTGGGCTGGGCACGCTCTTCATCTGGGCCTCGGGCAACGGCGGCCTGCACTACGACAACTGCAACTGCGACGGCTACACCAACAGCATCCACACGCTCTCCGTGGGCAGCACCACCCAGCAGGGCCGCGTGCCCTGGTACAGCGAAGCCTGCGCCTCCACCCTCACCACCACCTACAGCAGCGGTGTGGCCACTGACCCCCAGATCGTGAGTGCAGCGCCCCAACCGGGTCCCCTCCCCAGGCCCTGCCATCCCAGCCCGGCCTCCTCACCTCCCTCCTGTCCCCACCACTGTGACTTAGCACTCTCCCAAAGCTGCTTTGAAAATGCAAATCCAGGCCGAGCAAGGTGGCTCACACCTGTAATCCCAGCACTTTGGGAGGCCAAGGCAGGCGGATCACAAGGTCAGGAGATCAAGACCATCCTGGCTAACATGGTGAAACCCTGTCTCTACTAAAACTACAAAAAAAAAAAAAAAAAGGGCCGGGCATGGTGGCTCACACCTGTAATCCCAGCACTTTGGGAGGCCGAGGCGGGCAGATCACGAGGTCAGGAGATCGAGACCATCCTGGCTAACACGGTGAAACCCCATCTCTACTAAAAATACAAAAAATTAGCTGGGCGTGGGGGCAGGCGCCTGTAGTCCCAGCTGCTCAAGAGGCTGAGGCAGGAGAATGGCATGAACCCGGGAGGCAGGGCTTGCAGTGAGCCGAGATCGCGCCACAGCACTCCAGCCTGGGCCACAGAGCGAGACTCCGTCTCAAAAATAAATAAATAAATAAATAAATAAATAAATAAATAAATAAATAAATAAACAAACAAACCCGAATCCAGGCCGAGCACAGTGGCTCCCGCCTATAATCCCAGCACTTTGGGAGGCCAAGGTGGGTGGATCACCTGAGGTCAGGAGTTCAGGACCAGCCTAGCCAACATGGCAAAAACCCATCTCTACTAAAAATACAAAAAAAATTAGCCAGGCATGGTGTCAAGCGCCTGTAATCCCAGCTACTCAGGAGGCTGAGGCAGGAGAATCGCTTGAACCCAGGAGACGGAGGTTGCAGTGAGCCAAGATTGCACCACTGCACTCCTGTTTAGGCCACAGAGCGAGACCCTGTCTCAAAACGAAACAAAACAAAACAAAAACAAATCTAGCCAGGTGGGACAGCTCACTTTGGGAGGCCAAACTGGGAGAATCACTTCAGCCCAGGGTTTCTTTTCGTTTGTTTGTTTTTGAAGATGGAGTCTCTCTCACTCTGTTGCCCAGGCTGGAGAGCAATGGTGCAATGGCGCAATCTCGGCTCACTGCAACCTCCACCTCCCGGGCTCAAGCAATTCTCATGCCTCAGCCTCCCGAGTAGCTGGGACTACAGATGTGTGCCACCATGCCTGGCTAATTTTTTTTTTTTTTTTTTGTATTATTAGTAGAGACGGGGTTTCACCATGCTGGCCAGGCTGGTCTCAAACTCCTGACCTTAAGCGATCTGCCCGTCTCAGCCTCCCAAAGTGCTGGGATTACAGATGTGAACCACTGTGCCCAGCGAGCCCCGGGGTTTGAGACCAGCCTGGGCACCACAGTGAGACCCTATCTCTACAAAAAAATAAAAAAATTAGGCTGGGCGTGATGGCGCACATCTGTGGTCCTAGCTACTCGGGAGGCTGTGGTGGGAGGATTGCTGTAGCCCAGGAGGTCGAGGCTGCAGTGAGCTATGATCACACCACTGCACTCCACCTGGACAGCAGAGCAAGACCTTGTCTCAAGAAAATAAATACACAGATGAAACCCAAATCCGACCCCACCAGCCCAATCACAGCCCTCCTCTGGCCCCCCAGGGTTCTTAGATGAAACTAGCTCTGGGGCCTCAGCCACCTCTGTGCCGTCTCAGCCCCTTGAGGAAGGTTCCCCCTCATTTCTCCCGGCCCCTTCTGCCTCAAGTTCTCCTTGGGGAGGCCCCTGTGCCCCATCACTGCCCCTCTTCTGCCCCTGCTGCCTCTTCCTTCAGACCGCCACCTGGGGCTACTGCCCCCGGGAAGTCCCGTAGGCCTTTCCCCACCTCATACACTTGCCTCCCAGTGTTTGAGAGTCCCTGAGGTAGTGACCAGCTCCCCTGCAGGGCCCCTCAGGCCATAACCAGGAGGGCCTGGTTCCCCTCTCAGGCTCCAGGGCCAGGCACATAGCAGGTGCTTCCCTGAACACCTCCAAACCCAGGCGCGTTTCTGCCAGGGCTGCCTTGTGGTCCTACTGCTGCCGTCCCGTCGCTGACCTGCACATGTCTCAGGCAGGGCCAGCTTCCAGGCATACGACGCAGCAGGTACCTTTTGAGCTCAATCTTTAGTATTTTTGTTTTTGTTTCTTTCTTTCTTCTTTTCTTTTTCTTTTTTTTTTTTTTTTTTTTTTTT
>NW_026652290.1:97800005-97827594 GCF_009828535.3 Hylobates moloch
GGCTATTTTTTTTTGTATTTTTAGTAGAGACGGGGTTTCACCGTGGTCTCGATCTCCTGACCTCGTGATCCGCCCGCCTCGGCCTCCCAAAGTGCTGGGATTACAAGCGTGAGCCACCGCGCCCGGCCTACCCAGCCTAATTTTTGTATTTTTAGTAGAGATGGGTTTTCACCATGTTGGCCAGGCTGGTCTCAAACTGGCCTCAAGTGATCTACCCGCCTTGGCCTCCCAAAGTGCTGGGATTACAGGCATGAGCCACCGCGCCCAGGCTGAATTTACAGTTTAAACAGGAGAATTTGGCCGGGCGCGGTGGCTGACGCCTGTAATCCCAGCACTTTGGGGGGCTGAGGCGGGCGGACTCCCTGAGCTCAGGAGTTTGACACCAGCCTGGGCAACACAGTGAAGCCCCATCTCTACTAAAATACAAAAAAAAATTTGACGGACATGGTGGCAGGTGCCTGTAGTCCCAGCTACTCGGGGGGCTGAGGAAGGAGAATTGCTTGAACTCGGGAGGTGGAGGTTGCAGTAAGCTGAGATCGCGCCACTGCACTCCGGCCTAAGCGACACAGTGAGACTCTGTCTCTAAAAAAACAAAACAAAACGAAATAAACAGATGAACTTTATGGTATGTAAACTGCATTTCAAAAAAGTTCTTGAGACAGGAAAAGGGCCCTCTGTTCTCTCTGCCTTCCCAGGCATCAGCGGAGGGGACAAGGTGACCTCCAGCACCGCCCCCGAGGTGGGAGGACCCGCCTTGGCCAGAAGTGGAGGCGCCGCGACCGCGCCGAGTGCTCATGCACCACCAGGCTCCCTTAGGTGGACAGCAACTTTGTGCTCCCGTCAGTCACGTGGGTGGCGTGTCCCCTGGTGGCGTGTCCCCCTTTTCAGAAAGACGAGCCTCGGATGCTTTTCTACCCAGCCAGTGGAGCCTGGACTCGAACTCGTTCTCAGCGCGTCCAGGCTCGGGTTCCCCTGAGAGGCTGAGATCCGATTCTCAAGGGCACTATCCCTTTAAGACGGGGCGGAGCTCCGCGGTCAGCGGCGGGCCGGCGCGAGAGGAGGCCGGAAGTGTGTGTCACGTGTTCGGGGACGGGGCGGTACTCCGACCGGAAGCGGAAGTGGCTGCATAGCCGACGCTAGGGGTTCGCGTCCTGTGCCCAGGTGGGAAGAGGCCGGCGACTGGGGTGACCGCGGGGAATCTGAGGCAGAGGTTGAGCCAGACCCTGAAGCCTTGGCCACCGTGTTGTTGGGCGGAGGGAGAGTCAGGGCTTGGGGCGAGCCCAGAGGGGTGGGACAGGGCGGGCTTCCCCGGGAGCCGGGCCGCGACGTGTGCGTACGAGTTCGCTGGGCGGGAGGAGCAGCCCGGTCAAGGGCGGAGAGGTGGACGCCCCGGTCAGCGCTCCCTTCCCCGCCTTCAGAGATGGGCTCCAAGGCTAAGAAGCGCGTGCTGCTGCCCACCCGCCCAGCGCCCCCCACGGTGGAGCAGATCCTGGAGGATGTGCGGGGTGCGCCGGCAGAGGATCCAGTGTTCACCATCCTGGCCCCGGAAGGTAGGGGGAGCCCGGTCCCGGGGAAAAGCCGACCTGAGACCCCGGCAGCAAGGGGACGGGAGAGAAGCACACCCCTAACTCCTGACCCCACGCCCTGGGAACCCCAGTAACGCAGGGATGATCCATATCCTCTCCGAACCTCCTTCTACTTCTCTGTAGTGTGGGACCGATTTTCAGAGGGTTCTTCTGACAGGAGAGGAGGCTGGGCGCTGTGGTTCAGGCCTGTAAACCCAGCACTTTAGGAGGACGAGGCGGGAGGATCGCTTGAGCCCCGGAGTTCGAGACCAGCCTGGCCAACATGGTGAAACCCCGTCTCTGCTAAAAATGCAAAAAAAGAAAAAAAAAAGAGTTAGCTGGGCATAGCGGCAGGCGCCTGTAATCTCAGCTACGCGGGAGCCTGAGGCAGGAGAATCGCTTGAACCCGGGATGCAGAGTTTGCAGTGAGCCAAGATCGTACCACTGCACTCCAGCCCAGGTGACAGTGCGAGACTCTATCTCAAAAAAAAAAAAAAAAAAAAAAAATTACTGGGTGTGGTGGTGGACACTTGTAGCCCCAGCTTCTTGGAGGCTAAAGTGGGAGGATCCAGCGTGGGCAACACAGCCAGACTCTGTCTCAAAAATAAATAAGTGGCTGACGCGGTGGCTCACGCCTATAATCCCAGCACTTTGGGAGGCCGAGGTGGGTGGATTACTTGAGGTCAGAGGTTCGACACCAACCTGGCCAACATGGTGGAACCTTGTCTCTGCTAAAAATACAAAAATTAGCCAGGTGTGGTGGCGTGGGCCTGTAATCCCAGCCACTCAGGCGACTGAGGCAGGAGAATCACTTGAACCTGGGAGGCGGAGGTTGCAGTGAGCCGAGATCACGCCACTGCACTCCAGCCTGGACCACAGTGAGACTCTGTCTCAATAATATAATAAGAATTAATAAATATAAACAAATAAATAAAGTAAAACAGAGGTGGTAAGGTAGGGCCCACCAAACCCTGCCCCTGGCTGTTTTTGTAAGGTCTGGGAGCTATGAATGGACTTCACATTTTTAAATGGGGGTGGGTGAAAAAGAACATTTCTGACACTTGAAAGAGGTATGAAATTCAGCTTTCAGTGTTGGTAAGTAAAGGTTTACGGCACACAGCCAAGTGATTCACATGTGGTTAGTGGCGGCTCTCACGCCAGAAGAGCGGAGTTGATTAGTGGGAGCAGAGACTCTAGCCTTTGGCAGGAAAGCTTGTCCACTCCTGATTTACGAGGTGGAAGCTAGTCAGCGACCAAAGGGTTCGGCAGTGCAGTTGGGTGAATTTTGTGTTCTGGATGAGGCTCATTCATTCATTCAAGTCTTTTCTTGAGCACCTTCTTTGTGCGGGGCTCTGCACTTAGAGCACTGTCAATGGACAAGTGAACAAAAGAAACAAGAATGCCCGCCCCAGGCTGTTCTGGGGGTGGCGGGAAACATTAAATGAAGATGAATCGGCCAGGCGCGGTGGCTCACACCTATAATCCCAGCACTTTGGGTGGCTGAGGTGGGCGGATCATTTGAGGTCAGGAGTTCAAGGCCACCCTGGCCAACATGGTGAAACCCCGTCTCTACTGAAAATTCAAAAACTTATCCAGGCATGGTGGCGCATGCCTGTAATCCCTGCTACTTGGGAGGCTGAGGCAGGGGAATTGCTTGAACCCAGGAGGTGGAGGATGCAGTGAGCTGAGATCGCACCACTGCACTCCAGCCTGAGCGACAGAGCAAAACTCCATCTCAAACAAAAAAAAAAGAAAAAAGAAAATGAGTCATGTGGAGTGATAGAAACTGTGAATTTCTATGGGAACATTTTTAAAAAGTAATATTTGGCCGGGCGCGGTGGCTCACGCTTGTAATCCCAGCACTTTGGGAGGCCGAGGCAGGCGGATCACGAGGTCAGGAGATCGAGACCATCCTGGTTAACACGGTGAAACCCCGTCTCTGCTAAAAATACAAAAAAAAATAGCCGGGCGTGGTGGCGGGCGCCTGTAGTCCCAGCTACTTGGAGGCTGAGGCAGGAGAATGGCATGAACCCGGGAGGCGGAGCTTGCAGTGAGCCGAGATTGTGCCACTGCACTCCAGCCTGGGCGACAGAGCAAGACTCCGTCTCAAAAAAAAAAAAAAAAAATATTAGAAAATTCTGGGGCCAGGTGCAGTGGCTCATGCCTGTAATCCCAGCACTTTGGGAGGCTGAGGCAGGAGGATGACTTGAGGCCAGGAGTTCAAGACCAGCCTGGGCAACATAGCGAAACCCATCTCTACCAAAAATACACAAACTAGCTGGGTGTGGTGGCATGCACCTGTGGTCTTAGCTACTCAGGAGGCTGAGGCAGGAGGGTTGCTTGCGCCCAGGAGTTGGAGGCTCCAGCCTGAGTGACAGAGTGAAACCCTGTCTCTGAAAAAGAAAAAAGGAAAGAAAAATTGAGTTGCTTTTTCCATTCAGACATATTTTAAGTGCCCAGGAGCCGTACATGGCTGGTGGCTGGTGTGGACCAGCATCGGTGGGAGGTGTGCGCATCATCTGGAAGGTTCTGTGGGCCGGTACCGGTCAAGGTGCATGAGTTGGGTTTATTCCCAGCATGCAGTTCGGTCATCTGAGGGTGCTGGGGCTGTAGTTTCAGCATCATGGGTGCAGGTCCATGGCCGTTGAGTGTGGTGAAACTGAGGCACGCTGTGCGGGGGAGGGGGGGCGCTCACAGAAGGTAGGGGGCCTCCCGTGCTGGCCTGCCTTCATCCAGGCACTGCCCGGCCCTTCCCACCCTGTTGCTAAAGCAGGTGGTGACAGGTGATTTGATCAGCCCAGGCCTGTGTGGCACGTGGAGCCCTCGTCAGTGGGAGACCACACTGCCAAGGGGCAGGCCAGAGCCGAGGGGCCCCTGACGCTTCTCTGAGTGACCCTGAAGTCTGTGCTGCGTCAGCCCTGCTGCACTGGGCTTGCACACCTGGGGGAGCAGGGAGCCATATGTAGTTTCCACTGTATGTGGGAATCACCAGGACGTCAGTGCCCACCTCTCAGCTTTGCCACCCCTGCCTCCCTAAGTGTGGGCTCCAGGAGGTTGCACGGCCCCTGGAGAGGTTTTCGGTGGTGGGCTTGTGGTGTCTCTGGCTTCCAATGACAGCAGGAATGAGAGCCAGGCCGGCTCAGTGGAGCCCATACGGGTGGGTGCCACGGCTTTTGCAGGAATGGAAGCCCCGCCCCCAGGAGGGCCACTGCTGGCCAGGCTCGAGCTCTTTCTGTGACCCGATCCCCCTGGTCACACGCTTTGCTAAGGCAGGTAGCCTAGAGCTGGAAGCCCCTCGTGCCACCCAGCCGCTGTGCCTCTCCCAGCTGATGGACCAGGAAGCCTCCATTATTTGATTTTTATTTTTATTTATTTATTTATTTATTTTTGAGACAGGGTCTCATTCTGTCACCCAGGCTGGAGTGCCGTGGCACGATCATAGCTTCTTGCGGCCTCGACCTCCCAGGCTCAAGCGATCCTCCCACCTCTGCCTCCAGAGCGGTAGGGACCACAGGTGCCTGCTACCACGCCCAGCTAATTTTTGTATTTGTATTTTTTGGTAGAGATGGGGGTGTCACTATGTTGTCCAGGCTGGTCTCTAACTCTTGGGCTCAAGTGTTCCTCCCGCTTCGGCCTCCCAAAGTGCTGGATTACAGGCGTGAGCCACCACACCTGGCCGCTTTCATCACGTTAAGAAGACCCCGGCCAGCAGCTCACTTGGGGACTGCAGGGAACCCTGCCCTTTGGGGGCAGTAGTGAGGGGTGCCCAGGAGGATGCCCTCCAGGCTTCCCTGGTCAGCAGGCAGTGATGCTGCTGTGTCCTGTCTCAGACCCCCCAGTTCCCTTCGGGATGATGGAGGATGCGGAGGCCCCAGGAGAGCAGCTGTACCAGCAAAGCCGGGCCTACGTGGCTGCCAACCAGCGGCTGCGGCAGGCGGGCGATGCGCTGAGGCAGAGGTGTGAGCTCCTGCGGCGAGCCGGCGAGGACCTGGAGCGGGAGGTGGCCCAGATGAAGCAGGCAGCACTACCGGCGGCCGAGGCCGCCTCTTCAGGCTGACTCCTCGGAGCCCGCAGGCCTGGGCAGCGCACGAGGTGGCCTGCGCCTGGGCTTTCCCTGGGGGTCCGTTGGCCCCAGACTGGCATTCGCGGGGTCCCAGCCCACGTGGGCGTCTGACACAGGCGCCCCTCGTGATGCTGGGGCTGCGGTTCATCCGTCGTCCCATTCATGCCGAGTTGGTGGGACCCACCCAGCTGGCTCCGTCCTGCGTGACCTGAGGGCCCACTGGGGTTCTGGAAGAGGATAGGGACATTACTGCTGTCCTGTGATTCTGTCCTCGCCTCACAGTGGCCGTGCTCTGCAGTGGGGCCCCTGGGAGCAGGCGCCACCTCCTTCCTCCCCCGGGGCAGGCACTTGCCTGTCCACTTCTGAGTCCCGGTGTCGGGATCGAGGTGTTAACTGTGATTCCATCCAGCGGGTGCCCACCCAATGTCAGAGCAGCCCGAGGGCCAGCACGAGCCCCTGACCCCACTTCCTTCTGGGCTCCGGGCTCCTCCCACGAGCCACGTTGATCTTCACAACAACCCTGGGCCGCTGGGGTCACCCAAGAGAAGCAGCCCTGAGACCCGGCCAGGGTGGACCCAGCTCCACAGCACGTGTGTTTCCCAGCCCCTGCCCTTGCTGGAGGACTGCTGTGAGTCACTGGCCAGGAGCCCAGGGTGTCCGGGGTCTCATAGCCACCCTGCCGGCTGGAGCAGGTCCTGGGCCTGCTTCCCTGCGGGTTCTGGCCCTGGGGGAAGGGGGGTTAGTGCGGCGGAGGGTCTTGCCAAAGGCTTTTCATCCTAAATAGCAACTTGAGTGGAAACCTGGGCAAGGCGGCCCAGAGCCTGGGCCCTGCACATAAACGCTTTTGTGTGTGTCTGGCCGTCTGAATGGTGCCTCTGTGAGCGGCTCCTTCCCGGGGCCCCGGAAGCTGGGGAGGGATGGGTACCGGCGACCCTGGGAACCCTGCTCAGTCCTGCCTGGCACCGCATGCAGGGACCGTCCGCCTGACCCAGAGACCTGGGGCTGCCTCGCCCTCTCTCCAGACCCACAGCCAGCTTTGTTTCTTGAATGTGGAAGATGTTTCTTATTCCCTGAAGAAAGGGGGCCTGCCACACACAGCCTGGGAGGCGCCTCATCCAGAAACTGGGACTTGGCTAGCCCGGCCTGGGCCCTAGGGACTTCTCACTGGTCACCCCTCTGAAGCTGCTCACCTGGCTGAGGGAGGTCCCGGCAGGGTCCCAGGGTGGAAGATGGGGAGGGGGCCGGCTCCTGCCATCCCTTCCCGCCCTGCACTTCTGTGCTGCTTGCAGTCAAAGCTTTCCTCGTCTCCCCGCTGGGCCAGTGCTGTGCTCCCTGAAGTGGCTTTGACGTGGGGCCGTCCCAGCTACCGCAGCCCGTCCACTCTCCCCGGTAGTGGGTGCTATGGCTGCCCCATCCCAGCTGTTGCACCGGCCTCAGCTCCTAGTGGCTCATGGGTGCCTCCTGCCCCACACTGGGGCCTGCCATAATAACGCCCAGGTACCAACGCCCAGGTTGGACCCCCTGTCTGGGGTGCTGTGCACCCCCTGGAGCCTGCCCTCCTTTGGGCCAGGGGGAGACTCCTGGCCTTACCCAGCACCTCTCCTGCCCATCTGGGTGGGGTGCCAGCAAGTAAACCCTGTTCCCCCAATTTCTACTTTCTGGCTCTGCTTCCAGGGATCTAACCTGGGGGGTCTCAGCAATTCTGCGGCAGCACATAGACAGCGATGAACCTGCCCCACCCACAGCCCATTTGAAGAACGGGGGTGATGGCGGCAGGCAATTCAACAGCTCAGTTTATTAAATGTGCGCAAGAGTCGGACAGCTGACGGTGTCGTCCTTATGCTGGACAGATGGCTTTACATTTAGGGGAGGACAGGCTGTCACTATTTACCACTATTTACACGTCCGTTTAACACTGCAGAGACCCGGTACAGAAACGTGGGGTGGTAGCTAGGGGAATCAGACAGACCAGGCGCGCGCCCGCGGGGCTAGGGCGGGGTGAGGTAATTGCTGTCGGAGCTCGGGAGGACCACGCCGGTGGGCACGGTGCCCCGAGTTCAGCACCCACGTGTGGTCATGTTGGGGGCCAGTGGCGGTCACTGTCCATCAGCCTCAGGACACCTCCACCCTCCCTGTGTCCTCAGACCCTCAGTTCCTTAGGACTGGCCCTGGAGCATTGGGGGGCAGACAAGGACCCCTTGTCGCCCTGGTGCAGAGAGGCCAGGTGGCCAGGCAGGGGCCTCGGTGGGAGGGAAGCCTTGCAGTGGGCATACCTTGAGTTGATTGTCCAGAGACCGCGGACTGCCTGTCCCCTCCTGGAGACAGCTGGACTGGGCGGTGAGGTGTGGCTGTGGCCCCCGAGGCAGGGGATGGAGAAGGCGAAAGTGAGCTCAGGACTTGGGGTGGGGGTGGGAGGTGGGGCTGGCAGCCATGTTGCGCTCCCTGCTGCTGGGCAGGGCGGCATGGGCAGGAGCCAGCCAGACCCAAGTTCTGTGAGCAGCACCAGGCATCTCCCCATCATCGCTGCCGCCACGCTCCCCCAAGAGGTAGCTCTGGGAGTTCCCCACGGCCCACATGGGGAAACAGAGGCAGGGAGCCGGGAGAGCACCACCCAGAGACTGACATGCGTGGAAGGCAATGCCACACCTCCTTCCTGCACAACCCTGGCCCTGTCACCAGCGACCTGGTGGCTGGCTTCGCCGTTTCCCTACCCCTTGGCGATCAGGGGCGCGGCGGGCCGGGGCGAGCGTGAGGGTGAGCATGTGTTTGGCATCCCCAAGTCCAAAAGCTCAGAAGAGACCACCAGGTTCCCCCTCAGGCCATGGATGGGGACAGCAAGTGTGAGACCCCCGCTGTGTCCTGAAAGGGGGCTCCTGGCAGGCAGGAGGTCGCCCCACTCAGCCTGCATTCTCCCCGCTCTCTGCTCAGCCATCCATGACCCCCTCTTCCCCCAAAACAACCTGACAGCTTCGCCTGGCTGCGAGGTCCTAGGAGGGAGAGTTGGGCACCTCCAGCACCTGCCAGGTGGCGCGCCTCGGTGACTTACGGACGTCCTGCCTGGAGCTCCTTGTCCTGCAGGGTGTGGGCCCGGAGCATGGGGTGCAGCGTGACATGCATTCAGAGAAGCAGCAGTGTTAACTAGGGGTAGGGGCTGGGGTCAGCTTTGCTCACAGTGGCCCTGAGTTGAGGACAGCTCCTTCTGCCAGAAAGGCTGGACTTGCGCATGCTGGGAACGAGACGGGAGGGATGGTGTCATCCGTGGTGGGGCTGGGGTTTCCTTCTGAGCTCCATCCACCTAACCCTCAAACCCTGCTTCGTTCTTCCTGGAGTAGGCACCTGGGGCATTGAGCGTGTGCCTTCGGCCTGGGCAGATCCCTGGGTGAAGGCAGCACCTGCTCGAGCTGGGATTCTGCAGAAAAGAGGTCGTTGGCTCCCTCTGCAGGAGGAGGCGTTGCCCCAGTCACAGAGACCCCGCCCCTGCGAGTCCCACCTCACGCAGGAGGCCCAGCTCCCAGCCTCCCCCGCCAGGGGATGAGGCAGCAGAGCCCCTCAGGTCCTTCTATCAATCAGCTTTCACCTCATCTGTCACCGAATACTCTCCGGCCCTGCGTTCACCTGCTGGAAGGCCCCTGGACCTCCCGCCTTGTCCCAGAGCCTCGGGTGGAGGGCAAGGCTGGGTCCCCGCCCCAGCTGTGCTGTCTCTGGAGTTCTAGGGCCTAGCGCCTTATGCATCATAAACCAGAAGGGAATTGAAAAGGGACAAGATGAAAAGCGGTGCAGTCCTGGGCACTGACCACGCCCACATGTGTTGGTCTCCATAACGTGCAGGCTCCGCTGGAGAGAGGCCAGCGCGGGCTCCAGCTCCCAGGGCCTCAGGCTCACTGCCGGGACTCCCCTCAGTCTCCTTCCCATTGGCCTCGCCCGCCGCAGCTTGGCCGGGCTGGGCCGATACTGACTCCAGCGGCCCTTGGGGTCGCCCCAGCTGGTGGCCAGCATCTCCTCTGGGATGGGGTCCAAATGTCAGCCGGCCCGGCGTCTGCACCAGGGTCCCATCCTACGCAGCCCGCTGCCTTCCAGTCTTCCGCCAAGGGGTGCAGCAGGCAGGGGGATCCGTTGGCCTCTGCCCCTGCCACCCCCACCCTTTTGGGCTCGGCCGGAGCGCTTGGGCTCCGGGTTCCCTGAACACCGTCTGGGCGGGGCTTCCTGCCGGGGCTCGCCACACCCCCACCCGCACTCCCACAGCTGGGGCTGAGAATGAAAACAAACCCTGCAAAGCCCTCATTAGCGAATTACCAGCGGCTGCAGTGATTACAGGCTTCGCCCCTGCGCGCCGCGGAGGCCCCCAGCTGGCAGGCCCGCCGCGGCGCCGCCCTCCCCCAGCCTCGCCCCACCTGTGGCGGGCGCCGTCGCCTCCCCAGCGCTGCCCCTGCGAAGCAGCGGACCCAGACCCGGACCCGGAGGCTACCGCCTCTCTCGCCCGGGGTCAAGCAACGGCTTCCGACAGGGGAAGGGCCGCGCGCTCAGGGCTGGCCCAGGGCGCCCTTGCCAGCTCTTCACCGTCGGGACTTGAGGCCCAGCGGCCGCCCCGTTTCCTCCTGGACCCCCGCGGCACAGAGGCAAGGTCTTCCGGTGAGGCGTGGGGTCGCCGTGCCCTGGGTGGGGGTTCTGAGGGTGGTGGGGCTCGGGTGGGCAGAGGCCCTGGGGCGACCTACGGGGGACATCTACAGCGCAGGCCCATGGGGCAGCCAGACGGGGCCGCAGGGCCGGCAGAGAACGTTCCAGAAGGCTGGCCTAGGCCACTATTCCAGGAGGGTGGCGGAGGCAGTGGCCGGGGCTTTCTCCGCGGCCGAGTCGGTGGTGACTGCGACCACCATGGGGCTGGGCACATAGTTGAAGGGGGGTACTCGGGCCGAGCGGCTGGGGGAGCCGTGCCGGCTGGCGGGGAAGCCCCCCACGGCGACCCCCAGGCCCTCGTGCACGAAGGGTGCGGAGATGGGAGCCTTGGCGAGGCTGGGACCGTCCACGTCGCTGCCGAGGAGGGAGAGCTGGCCGCCGGCGGGGGCCCCGGGGGGCTCCCTGCTCTCCAGGCTCGGGGACGTGCTGGAGTTGGTCTTGGGGGCAGCGACCTCCTCGGTCTGGACCACGGCGTCGCTGGTCTTGCGCGGCGGGGGCCCGGCCGGGGCGTCCTCGGGCGTGGAGCCCCGCAGTGGCAGGGCCGTGGCGGGCAGCGTGCTGCGCAGGATGTGGGGCACGTCCTCATCTCGGATGCGCCGCCACGTCGTGCCCGGCGCGGCCACCCTGGGGAGCGGCCGGGGCTCCCCGTCGCTGCTGCGGCGCCCGGCGTCGGCTGGGGCAGGGGCCGCGGGGACGGCGCCGTCGGGCCTGCGGGCCACGCTGATGTGCGGCAGCGACGCGTAGCGCTTGACAGTCTCCGGCCGGGCGGCAGGCGCGCGCACAGGCAGGCGGGACGGGCTCTCGGAGCTGGTGCGCCGGGCAGGGCGCTCGCCAGGGCCGGGTCGGGCCGCGGGGGGCCGCTGCCGGGCCGGGGCCTGCCGGGGTGCCGCTCGGAGCTCTTCGCAGCGCGAGGAGCAGAGGAAGACGGCGGGCAGCGCGGGCCGGCCGCGGCGGGGCGAGGCGCCCTGGGGGGCAGAGGCCGCGGACTCCGCCGAGGACAGCTCGGAGCGGCGCCGCCGCAAGCCCGGCGACTCTTTGATGAAGGTCAGCTGTCGTCGGAAGCCCGAGCGGTCGGAGGACTCGCTGCCGCTGGAGAGGGCTGAGGCCACGCGCACCAGGCCCAGGCGGCCCCCGCGCGCCCCCGGGCCCGCCTCGGTCCCCGCCCGGCCCCTGGGGCCCTGCTCCGGGACTGCCCGAGCTAGCGGTGGCGGCCCACGCCGGGCCGGCCTCTGCATGAACGGGATCCGCACGGGCGACCTCTGCGTCTTGTGCTGCTTCGCCAGAAGGGTGCGCGCCGGCGTCTTGGGCACTGGGGAGGCCCCGGGGCCGGGCAGGGGCCCTGCAGCCTGGGTGACCGGGGGGCGCTTTCTGGGCAGGGGCTGGGAAGCGGGCGAGGTCTGGGAGGAGCTGGAGGAGGGGGTCTTGGCGAGGCGGGCGGGCGGTGTGGCGCTTCTGGGGGGCTGGCTCAGCGTCGCCAGCTCCGTGGTCTTGCCAGGCCGGTGTAGGCTCCGCGACCGCTGCTGTCCGGGGCTGGGGACTTTGGCTGGAGCCGCGGGCTGTGCCAGGCAAGGGGGCGCCACCTTCCGCGATGTGGCGCGGGGGCCGGGGGTCCCTTTGGGCTGGGCACGGGGTGCCGGACTGGGCACGTAGATCACTGTTCGTCCCCGGAGCACAGCTGGCACCCCGGGCGTCGTCTTCTGTGTGCCACGTGGCTTCTCGGGGCCTGCTGGGGAACGGGGGCTCCCGCTGGTCTTGGCTGACGCTGCGCCCCTTTTCTCTGGCCGCCGGGCACTGCCAATTTCGCTCTCCGCCTGTCGTCCCTTCCTGTGCTTGGGGGGCTGTAGGGTGGACCCCACCGACAGCCCGGACACGAAGGATAGGATGGAGTCGGACTCAGACGAGGCCTCCCGCGTGGCAGCTGCTGCCTGGTGCAGCCACGTGACGATTGAATTGGCGCCCTCCTGGATGGCGCGCCACTCCACGCTATCCAGGTCGGAGGCCCGGTCCGAGCCCGCTGCCTCCTCGCCGCGTTCCCGGGACCCCTCCGCGGGCCGCTCATCTAGCCTGGTGGCTCGGGGCTTGCGGCGCCGCAGGCTAGACACAGGGGGCCGGCGCCTGGGCAGGGCCGAGCTGATGCACCGCTGCAGAAGCTCCTCCGCGGCCCGCGGGCTGGGTGAGCTGTCGCGTCCGCCTCCTGGGCCCGGGTCCTTGGTGACCGCGGGCTCCCGGCCTCGTGGATGGACGGCCGGCGGCTCCGAGGGCTCGGGCTCGCTGAGGGAGCTGGCGGAGGAGCTCAGGGAGTAGCAGGGTGGGGTCTCGTCAGCAATGAGGCTGGGCTGGGTCCGGGCGGGCGGCGGGGCGGCTGGTGCGGCCTTGGACGGGGCAGGGGCCTCCTTCCGGCCCTGCGGGCGCTCCCGCCTAAAAGCGCGGGGGATGGCCGATGTGCGCCGGTGGGTGGGCGTGGGCGCGGCCGCAGGGGGCTCCTCGTCCGAGTCGTTGCCGTAGAAGCAGTACACGGCCTCCTCGGTGGGCGTCGTGAGGCACAGCGACTGGAGCGCCCCGTCCCTGCGGGTCCTGCCGGGCTTTGAGCCGTCCTTGTCTGCGGGGGCGCTCGGGGGCCGGCCCAAGGGCAGCTCCAGCCCTGCTCGGTTCTTGCCCGCGCCCTGAGACTGCTCCGTGCTGCGGCCGGCGCCTCCCGCCTTGTGCCGGTGCCCCACGGCCTGCTTGGCAGAGGTGGGGCGGCCGGTGGGTCTTTGCCTGCCCGCTGGTCCCCCGGGCTGGTCCCTGGGGGGTCCCTGCAGCGTCTCGTCGCTGAGCGAGGCGGCGCTGGAGAAGTTGACCGGCGTGCCCTCCGCGGAGTCAGTGCAGGAGTCATCCTCCTGGGCTGGGGCCGGGGCCGGGGCGGGCACCAACATGTAGACGGGCACGGGGAGTGCGCGGCGACCTGGCATCAGCGCCGAGGCCACCTTGCGCAGCCGGGCAGGCACGGCGGCTCCCAGGCACTCCCGCAGCAGTTCCAGCTCCTGGTCCGCGGCGCCGCGGGGGCGAGAACCCGTGGGCGCCGGCCCCTCCTCCCGCCGCCGGTGCCCTGCAAAGTGGAGGCCGGCGCCCCCGCCGCGCTCCGGGCAGGCCGAGGGCAGCAGCCGCAGCTCCACGTCCTGCTGCACGTAGTGCTCGTGCAAGGCCAGCGCGCTGAGGCTGGAGGCGCACGAGAAGTTCTCGTCTGGCTTCTCCACGGTAAAGCGCACGCTGCCTGCATCCAGCTCAGATGGCAGCCGGCAGCGCTCCCGGCAGTCGGCGATGTCCAGAAAGCGCTTCACGTAGCTCTCCCACTGCAGGCTGAACTGGCTGGCCTCGGGGGCACCCTGTGGCGCGGGCGCCAGCGGCGGCGTCTTGCTCCGGCTGGGAGGCATGGTCTGCCCGGGGCTGTCGGGCAGCTCGCTAGGGCTGATGGTGCCGCTGCCCTGCCCGCTGCAAGGGTCACTGGGGATGGAGCTGGCAATGGACGGGCTCTCGAAGCTGCCCAGCGAGCTCACAGAGCTGCAGCGGCTCAGCACGAGCGGTGTCTCCTGCACGTAGTTCTCCGACGAGCTGGATGGCGTGGCGTCCTCCACCCCCAGGCCCCGGCCTCGGTTACGCCGGGGAGCCGGAATGGCTACGGGCAGCGAGGTGGCCCCGGGCGCCCGCCATGCGCTGTCCAGCTCAGCCTCGCCGGGGCCGGCCTCCTCCAGCCCCTCCAGGGAGGAGTCACTGTCATCCAGGTCACCGCCCTCGCTGGGGCCTGGGCGGCCGGCCGAGGACAGCGAGGAAAGGGAGCTGCATCGGGACAGCGAGAGCGGCCCCTCTTGCGCCACCAGTTTCTGCAGTGCCTTGCTGGCCACGGACAGCGGGGCAGCCACCAGCTTCTCGGGAACCTTGCTCAGGTGGTCTGCCGGCAGCCAGGCCTGCTTGCGGGCCCCTGGAGAGGTTCCAGGCCCCGCGAGGGGCTCTGCACCCGCCCTTGAGGCACCCTCGAGCAGTGGCACGTGCTGATAGGTAGGCGACAGCTTGATGGTGCGCACGCGGGCGTCGGCGGATGTGGCCTCCCGAGCCTGGGGCTCGGCCTGGCCGCCCGGCAGGTCAAGGTCAAGCCGGCTGGGCCGAGGCTGCCCACACCTAGGGTCCTCGCGGCGCGAAGCCAGTGCGGCCAGCGGGCAGGGCAGCATATGTTCGCGTGGGCAGTACCCGTCGCTGGCACTGCCGCTGTTGAGGCTGTCGTTGGAGAGGCTGGCTTGGGCCGCCTTGAGCCGCAGCAGCGGGTGCGCCCGGCTTCCTGCCTCTCGCCGCCCGCCCTCCGGGCCGCGGCATGGCGAGCAGGACTGGGCGCGGCCCTCCCGTGGCGCCTCCTGCCCCGGGTCTCCAGAGCTGAGGCTGAAACTATCGTCAGACGAGGTGTGCAGGGCGGAGATGTCCTCCACCAGCTGGTCGATGCGCGCCACTGCAAGCGCCAGCTTGGCCTTGGCCTTGGCCGCCACCGCTGCCTCCCCACTGCTGTCCTTCTCCGCCTCCTTGCCGCCTCGGCGGGTGGGCGGGGTGCGAGCCAGCGCCTGCCCCTGCAGGAAGGGGCTGCCCAGGAAGAGGGACAGCGCGGCAGGGCTGGCTGGCTCCCCGGTGGCCGCGGCCGCAGCCAGGGATGACGGTGCATCGTCGTCGTCAAAGCAGCCCGAATCGGAAGCATAGTCTTGGGCCAGGCCATCCAGGTGTCGCAGGGGCGGCAGCGGCTTCTTAGTGGCGGCCTCGGCTGCTGGCGGGCCCTGCTTCTCCAGGTGCTCCAGTGCCTGCGCGAGGTGCCGTGCGTCCAGCTCGGCCTCCAGCGCCCGCTGCTTGCGCACGTATAGGCTGGGCACGCAGCTGCCTGGGGACACGGCGGTGGCAGCCGCCTGGTGCTTGGCGGGCCGATGGGCCAGCAGGTTGCGCAGGGCGGCGGCGCTGCCCATGGCGATCATCTTGTGCTTGGAGTGCACCAGATTACGCAGCATGCCCACAGCGCCCAGGTCCCACAGCAGCTCCTGGTCCCGGGCGCTGCGGGCAGACAGGTTCCAGAGCGTGCCGCACGCGTTGCTCACGATGGTCAGGCTGTGCGAAGTCAGGTGCTGCAGCAGCGTCTGCAGACAGTTGTGATCCCGGAGCACCTGCCTGTAGGCACAGGGCGGGTTAGCCTGGGCCACCCCCACCCTCCCCTGCCCACCCAAGGATGGGGACGCCGGATGTGGCAGGTAAAAGTAAACGCATCTGGTTAGGTTTGGATCTTGGAAAGACTAATTTTTGGTATAAGTATATCCCAAAGATTGCATGAGAGAGACTAAAAATAAATTATTTTATTTTTATTTTTTTTTGAGATGGAGTTTAAAAAAAAAAGTAGGCCGGGCGCAGTGGATCACACCTGTAACCCCAGTACTTTGGGAGGCCAAGTGGGGCGGATCACCTGAGGTCAGGAGATCGAGACCATCCTGGCCAACATGGTGAAACCCTGTCTCTCTTAAAAATACAAAAATTAGCTGGGTGTGGTGGCGAGCATCTGTAATCCCAGCCACCCAAGAGGCTGAGGCACGAGCACTGCTTGAACCTGGGAGGCAGAGGTCGCAGTGAGCCGAGATCGCGCCACCACACTCCAGCCTGGCAAGAGACCAAGAATCCGTCTCAAAAAAAAAAAAAAAAAAAAAAAGAGTAAAAAAACAGCATGCATATATCCCATGTGATGTCTGGGATATACTTAGATGGATTCTGTCTATATCTATCTATCTATCTCTTTTGAGAGAGTCTCACTCTGTGGTACAGCCTGGAGTGCAGTGGTGCAGTCGTGGCTCACTGCAGCCTCCAACTCCTGGGCCCAAGCAATCTTCCCGCCTCAGCCTCCCAAAGTGCTCGGATTACAGGCGTGAGCCATGATGACCAGGTAAAAATAATATTTTGTGTTTTCATAAATAACATGTAAATATTTTTATTTTAATAAATATTTCTTATTTAACAACATTTTTATTTTAATATTTTTTTTTTTCTGAGATGGAGTTTCACTCTTGTTGCCCAGGCTGGAGTTTCACTCTTGTTGCCCAGGCTGGAGTGCAGTGGTGTGATCTCGGCTCACTGCAACTTCCACCTCCTGGGTTCAAGCGATTCTCCTGCCTCAGCCTCCCAAGTATGTGGGATTACAGGCACCCATCACCCCGCCTGGCTAATTTTTATATTTTTAGTAGAGATGGAGTTTCACCATGTTGGCCAGGCTGGTCTCAAACTCCTGACCTCAGGTGATCCACCCGCCTCGGCCTGCCAAAGTGCTGGGATTACAGGCGTCCACCACCCCGCCTGGCTAATTTTTATATTTTTAGTAGAGACGGAGTTTCACCATTTTGGCCAGGCTGGTCTCAAACTCCTGATCTCAGGTGATCTGCCCACCTCGGCCTCCCAAAGTGCTGGGATTACAGGCGTGAGCCACCGCACCCAGCCAATAAGTTAATTTTTAGTATATCCCATGTGCATTTGAGATGTACTTCAATTAAAAATATTATTTATCTTTTTTTTTTTTTTTTTTTTTTTTTTGTGATGGAGTCTTGCTCTGTCGCCCAGGCTGGAGTGCAGTGGCGCGATCTCGGCTCACTGCAATCTCCGCCTCCCGGGTTCACGCCATTCTCCTGTCTCAGCCTCTCCGAGTAGCTGGAACTACAGGCGCCCGCCACCACGCCCGGCTAATTTTTCGTATTTTTAGTAGAGACGGGGTTTCACCGTGGTCTCGATCTCCTGACCTCGTGATCCACCCGCCTCGGCCTCCCAAAGTGCTGGGATTACAAACGTGAGCCACCGCGCCCGGCCTATTTATCTTTATAAATAAGTATTCTTTATTGTTTAGTAAATATTTCAATGAAGACAATTAGATTAATATGATTTAAAATAAAATTGAGACAGGGTCTCACTCCCATCACCCAGGCTGGAGTGCAGTAGCGCGATCACAGCTCACTGCAGCCTGAACCTCCTATGCTCAAGTGATCCTTCCACCTCAGCCTCCTAATGTGGACGCTAAGCCAAGCTAATTTTTCTTTCTTTTTTTTTTTTTTTTTTTTTTTTGCTCTTGTTGCCCAGGCTGGTGTGCAATGGCATGATCCTGGCACACTGCAACCTCCGCCTCCCAGACTCAAGCAATTCTCCTGCCTCAGCCTCCGGAGTAGCTGGAATTACAGGCATGAGCCACCACACCTGGCTAATTTTTTTTTTTTTTTTTGAAACGGAGTCCCCTCTGTCGCCGAGGCTGGAATGCAGTGGTGTGATCTTGCCTCACTGCAGCCTCCGCCTCCTGGGTTCACACCATTTTCCTGCCTTAGCCTCCTGAGTAGCTGGGACCACAGGTGCCCGCCACCATGCCTGGCTAATTTTTTTGTAATTGTAGTAGAGACGGGGTTCACCGTGTTAGCCAGGATGGTCTCAATCTCCTGACCTCGTGATCCGCCCATCTCAGCCTCCCAAAGTGGGATTATAGGTGTGAGCCACAGCGCCCGTCCCACACCTGGCTAATTTTATATTTTTTAGTAGGGACAGGGTTTCTCCATGTTGGTCAGGCTGGTCTTGAACTCCCAACCTCAGGTGATCCTCCCACCTCGGCCTCCCAAAGTGCTGGGATTCCAGGTATGAGGGACAGAGCCCAGCCTGAAGTAATTTTTTTTTTTTTTTTGAGACGGACTCTTGCTCTGTCACCCAGGCTGCAGTGCAGTGGCACGATCTCGGCTCACTGCAAGCTCCGTCTCCCAGGTTCACGCCATTCTCCCGCATCAGCCGCCTGAGTGGCTGGGACTACAGGCGCCCGCCACCACGCCCGGCTAATTTTTTGTATTTTTAGTAGAGACAGGGTTTCATCGTGTTAGCCAGGATGGTCTCGATCTCCTGACCCCGTGATCCACCCACCTCGGCCTCCCAAAGTGCGGGAATTAGGGTGGGGGCCCCCGCCCCTGGGCTCCTTGATTTTTTTTTTTTTTTTTTTTTTTGGGATGGAGTTTCGCTCTTGCTGCCCAGACTGGATTGCAATGGCACAATCTCAGTTCACCGCAACCTCCGCCTCCCAGACTCAAACAATTCTCCTGCCTCAGTCTCCGGAGTAGCTGGAATTACAGGCATGAGCCACCACACCTGGCTAACTTTTTTTTTTTTTTTTTTGAGACGGAGTCCCCTCTGTTGCTCAGGCTGGAATGCAGTGGTGTGATCTCGCCTCACTGCAGCCTCCACCTCCCGGGTTCATGCCATTTTCCTGCCTTAGCCTCCCAAGTAGCTGGGACCACAGGCACCCACCACCATGCCTGGCTAATTTTTTTGTAACTGTAGTAGAGACGGGGTTCACCGTGTTAGCCAGGATGGTCTCGATCTCCTGACCTCGTGATCCGCCCATCTCAGCCTCCCAAAGTGGGATTACAGGTGTGAGCCACAGCACCCGTCCCACACCTGGCTAATTTTATATTTTTTAGTAGGGACAGGGTTTCTCCACGTTGGTCAGGCTGGTCTTGAACTCCCAACCTCAGGTGATCCGCCCACCTCGGCCTCGCAAAGTGCTGGGATTCCAGGTATGAGGGACCGAGCCCCCAGCTTGAAGTAATTTTTGTTTTGTTTTTTTTTTTTTTGAGACGGAATCTTGCTCTGTCACCCAGGCTGGAGTGCAGTGGCACAATCTCAGCTCACCACAACCTCCAACTCCTGGGTTCAAATGATTCTTCTGCCTCAGCCTCCCGAGTAGCTGGAATTACAGATGCCCGCCACCACACCTGGCTAATTTTATATTTTTAGTAGGGACGGGCTTTCTCCATGTTGGTCAGGCTGGTCTTGAACTCCCAACCTCAGGTGATCTGCCCACCTCGGCCTCCCAAAGTGCTGGGATTACAGGCATGAGCCACCGCGCCCAGCCTGAAGTGATTTTAATGTAATAAGTAAGTCTGCATTTTAGTGTATCTCACGCAGTATTTGGGACGTATTTATGCCGCAAATAGCAACCCCTGGGGAAGCCTTGGGAGCGTCCATTCACGGGAGGACAGTGCCCAGCCCAGCCCTGTGCCCGCCCCGAGCGCAGCTGCCTGTGTGCGGGTGGGGGGCTGGGGGCCGACCTGTAGTCCTCACGGGTGGCGATGAGGCTGGACACGTTGCGGAGGATGCCGCCGCCGCTCTCGATGATGGCCAGTGAGTTGCTCTGGCACTTGTAGGTCAGGGTGCTCACCAGGAAGCCCAGGGCGCCATCCACCTGGCAGATGGCCGCCTTGTTCTCTGTGCTGTGTGCAGACAGATTCCACAGGGCGCTCAGCACGCTCTTCAGGGTGGACTCCTGGACGAGGGGCGGGAGGGGGGCGGGTCAGGGCTCGGTGGCCTGGAGGACACGCTCCCACACTCACATTCAGTGGAGTTGTTTTTTTGTTGTTGTTTTTTTTGAGATGGAGTCTTGCTCTGTCGCCCAGGCTGGAGTGCAGTGGCGCGATCTCGGCTCACTGCAAGCTCCAACTTCCGGGTTCACGCCATTCTCCTGCCTCAGCCTCCCGAGTAGCTGGGACTACAGGGGCCCACCACCATGCCTGGCTAATTTTTTGTATTTTTAGTAGAGACGGGGTTTCACCGTGGTCTCGATCTCCTGACCTCGTGATCTGCCCGCCTCGGCCTCCCAAAGTGCTGGGATTACAGGCGTGAGCCACCGCGCCCAGCCCAGTGAGTTTTTTTTTTTTTTTTGAGAGGCAGTCTTGCTCTGTGGCCCAGGCTGGAGTGCAGTGGCACATCCTCCGCCTCCCAGGTTCAAGTGATTCTCCTGCCTCAGCCTCCTGAGTAGCTGGATTAACAGGTGCCCGCCACCACACCCGGCTATTTGTTTTTAGTAGAGATGGGATTTGACCATGTTGGCCAGACTGGTCTCGAACTCCTGACCTCAAGTGAGCCACCGCGCCCAGCCCACATTTGCTTTCAAAGAGCAGTGACACGAGGAGTGAGCCCCAGCCGGTCTGAGGCTGGACCACCTGCTGAGCAGTGAGCTGTTCAACTTGATTTCCTCTCAAGTTGGAGAGCTTGCCCGCTGCCGCCAGCAGCCTCCTTCCAGTGACTGAACAACCATCCCTGCCGCCCACCGGGTGCCCACCTTGGTGGCCCGCAGGACACACTGCACCAGGGCAGTCACGCTGCCCGCCTCCCTCAGCACCTTCTTGCTGTTGATGTCGGCTCTCCAGGACAAGTTCCGAAGGATGCTGGACACCACCTGGGCGGGGTGAGGGGCAAGTGTGGTGGGACTAGGGTCCAGGCCCCCCAAACCCCCCAGCAAATGTGAGGCTGCAGAGAGTCGGACGGGACATCCCCGCCAGCCCACCACACCCCTGGGGAGGGGCCTCTGCCTGTCAGGGACACCCTGGAAGGCTTTCCCAGCAGCCAGCCCCGTACCTGGTGGAGCTCCTCACTGTCGGAGGCCAGCTGGGCCACGATGGCCTCCATGCAGCCGCGGCGCGCACACAGGGTGGCCTGTTGGGGGTGACGCAGCCAGGGTCACGGGGTGAGGCAGGAGGGAGACTGTGCCCCTTACCTCCCAGCTCCGTCTGTGTGCAGCAGCTGCAAACTCAGACCCCTGCTGATCCTGACCACTACAGGGGACGGCTACCCTATGCTCAGGACAGGAAACTGAGGCCCAGACAGGGGCAGACACCCAGCCTCGGGGCCCTGAGGCCCCCTCTACAATGAGGGCCATTTTCTGCAGAGGCAGCAGCAAGGTGGGCGTGAGGACACCGCCAAGTGGGGAAGTTCACCACGGGCTCCTGTCCCCCCACTGCACTCTCTGGGCCTCAATCTACCCGTCTGTAAGTTGGGGACAAGTGGCCCCAGCTCTCAGGGCTGTTTCGAGGCTGGGATGAGTTGGAAGGAGGCTCAGTCCCTGGAAGACCGGATGAGGAAAGTGCCAGCCCCGCCCACCCACTGCCCCCGGGCACCTTGTTGGCAACGTCCCCAAAGGTGAGGTTGGTGAGGGTCATGCCCGCGTAGCGGCGCAGCGCCAGGTTCAGCGGGTCCCGGGTCATCTTGTGCATCTCGTAGTCAACCTGCAGCAGCTCTGCCACAGCCTGCAGCCCACCTGTGAGGACCCGACAAGGTTGGTGGGTGGCGGGGACGGCCCTGCCTGCTGCCCAGTGCCCCACCTCACTCCCTGCGCCCCAGACCTGCCCTCCTCAAGTTCCCCTTCCAGGCCCAAGTCTGAGACCTCCAGGAGTCGGTATGGCCTCACCCTGCTGCCAGACCCACAGGGGTACCCCCTGTGCCCTGTGACTGCTACCCCTGCCTCCTGTCAGCCCTCGGCCCTGGCTCACGCTTCCTCCAGCCGCTGGGCCTCCGCACCTGTTGTGCCCTTGGCCTGGAATGCTGTTCCCTGCCCTGTTTGATAGGTGCCTTGGGAAGGCCCCCTGAGTCCTCTAATAATCCACCCCAAGACCATCAGATGGAGAGCAGCGTCCCCAGCACAGACAGGGCTGTGGGGATGGGTGACGGCCACACGCACCGTCTTCACTCCACCGGCTTCCCCGTTACAAAAGGGGGAATGAATGGGCAGGTGGCGCCTGTGAGTCAGAGGGAGAGGACCTGCCACCAAAACACTTTTCTCCCCTTTCAAAGACAACGGAGGCAAATGCCACTGTTCTCAGGGCAGGGGTGGGTCAGTGGAGACGCCCTTTGGGGAAGTGAGTTAGGAACTTATCTCAAAAAACTTCCAGACTGAAACTCATACATCCAGGTTCACCACAGCACGATTCACAGAGCCAGGAGTGGGGAGCAGCCAGAGCATCCATAGGAGGACAAGTGGGTCAGCCCAGCGTGCCCCACGCACACGATGGGATGTCACGCAGCCTCAGAAGGGAGCCAGGCTTTGGCCGGGTGCGGTGGCTCGTTCCACCTGCAATTCCAGCACTTTGGGAGGCTGAGGCAGGAGATTCGCTTAAACCCGGGAGGCAGAGGTTGCAGTGAGCCAAGATCGCGCCACTGCGCTCCAGCGTGGGCAACAGAGCAAGACTCAGTCTCAAAGGGAACAAGGCTCTGAAACAGACTATGGTGTGGGTGCACCTTGAGGATGTCACGTTCAGTGGGAGAAGCCAGGCATAAAATGATGACAAATCATGTGTGATTCGATTCCACTCCTAGGAGGTCCCTAGCTCCATCAGATTCACAGAGACAGAAAGTAGGATGGGGGTGGTGCCAGGGGCTGGGGACAGGATGGGCAAGAAATGTTTCACCCGGACAGAGTTTAAATTTGTGAAGATGTAAAGTGGCCGGGCGTGGTGGCTCGCGCCTGTAATTCTGGCACTTTGGGAGGCCTAGGTGAGCGGATCACCTGAGGCCAGGAGTTTGAGACCAACATGGTGAAACCCCATCTCTACTAAAAATACAAAAATTAGGTGTGGTGGTGGGCACCTGTAATCCCAGCTACTCGGGAGGCGGAGGTTGCAGTGAGCTGAGATTGTACCACTGCACTCCAGCCTGGGCAACAGAGTGAGACTCTGTCTCAAAAAAAAAGTTATAGCAAGACTTTTCCTTTTGAGACAGGGTCTGGCTCTGTTGCCCAGTCTGCAGTGTGGTGACATGATCATAGCTCATTGCACCTTTAACCTCCTGGGCTCAAGAGATCCTCCCACCTCAGCCTCCCCAGTAGCTGGGACTAATTTTTTATTTTTTTGTAGCTATGGGGTCTCACTATTTTTGCCCAGCCTGGTCTCGAACTCCTGAGCTAAAGTGATCCTCCTGCCTTGGACTCTCAAACTGCTGGGATTACAGGTATGAGCAGCCTCACCCGGCCTCAATTACTTTTATACTGACAAAGAGAAGATGTTGCAATGTCCTCAAACATAAAACACCCCCTACAGTTCCAAATCTGGGCCTGTCTTGTATCTTTGCCCTTCTGGTCCGCTCCCTGTTCTGAGCCCCAGGGAACTTAGGGCTGAAAGTCACCCCTGAGGCCTCAGACCAGATCGGGAGGCCACACGCAGCTCATGGGGACAGAGGGCCCAGCGTAACGGTCCACTCATGAGAGGTGCTATGTGACGCCAGGGAGTCCGTCCCTCTCCGGGCTCCAATCCCCAGCCCTGACCACACAGGATCAGATGACCCAGCCTCTGTCCCTTTAGCGGCTGAGGAGCCACCACCTGTTCGGGGGCTGGAGGATGGTTCCCCCGAGGAGCTGGGACACTCACCTAGCTCGTTCATGGCACGGCGGTACTCCTCGTCAAAGGACAGCTTCATAACAGCACAGGTGGCCTGGCAGATCTGCGGCTCGATGGGGATCGGGGCTGTGGGCACAAGGACCAGATCAGAACCCCCATTCCCAGGAAATGTTCCTGGTGACTCCCGAAGGTCCCCCTCCAACCAGCCCGCCCCAGGCCTGAAGGATCTCAGTAGCTTTGCAAATGGCTGCAAAGCTGGGACTTCCTTTCCCAGCCTCTCTAAGATGGGATGGTGGGGTGGCCTCCCTCACTCAGCTTTGGGAAGGGAGGTGAGGTAGCTCCTGGAGCACCACACCTTTTAGCTGTGCTTCAGTCCTTTTTAAAAATAAAACTGACGAGACAAGGTCTCCCTCTGTTGCTCAGACTGGAGTGCAGTAGCACGATCTCAGCTCACTGCAGCCCCAAATTCCTGGGCTCAAGCAACTCTCCCGCTTCCGCCTCCCCAAGTGCTGGGATCACAGGTGTGAGTCACAGCGCCCGGCCCCCATGTTAACTTTGCGATCAACTGCAAAAAATGAATCTCAAAGTCTGCACCAACTTTCCGCAGTTGCCCACGATCCATCCATGCATTCAGCGACTTCCTGAGCGTTTACTCTGCGCCAGGTACAAACATGGACGGGTCTTTTCCCAACGTCAAAGGCCCCCACAGGCCTCGGCCAGAGCCTGGTACTGCAGCCTCCAACTCCAGAAGGCAGGCAGCAAAGGCTGGAGGTCCTAGTCACCCATCCCCCAGGAAGCCCTAGCTGCACGTTAACTGCGCGGAGGGGGCCCACCAGTCCAGGCACTCACCGCTGCCGTTGCCGCCTCCCTCGGGCCCGCCGTCTCGGGCCTGCAGCCAGTCCCAGCAGGTCTCGCAGTAGGCCCGGATCTGCTCCAGCACGTGCAGGACGCGCATCTCCTTGCGCGCCAGGCCCTGATCCGGCTGCGAGAAGACGATGTTGTGCAGCGCCGCGTTGGCGCGCATGCGTGCGTCCTTGGCGCCCGGTGCTCCTGGGGCTCCGGCGCGGCCCCCGGCCGCGACCTCTGTGCCGTGGAGGATTTGCAGCAGCAGCGGCAGACAGCCCGAGCGGCGCATGGCCACGCAGCTCTCAGGCGAGCTGGACATGGCCAGCAGCGTGCGCGCTGTATCCTCCTGGTCGCGCGTCGCCAACATGGACAACAGCCAGAAGACCACCTCCACCTGGGGGGGGGGGGTGGCAGGGTCAGGGTGGGGTCCCTCAACTGCCCCCGGCACAACTGGGGACGGATGCGGGGGAACGCCAGGAGGCTGCACACGTGCTTCGGGGAGGCTGGCCCCCCTCACCTGGCATTCCTAGGGTGGCAGCGCACAGCCAAGGGGCTCCACGGGGACGTCTATGGTGCCCCGCTCAGCCCCCGCTACGGGACGTATTTCCCCATCCACCTCGCCAGGCCCCCAGCTTCTCCATGAGCCGCACTCCAGGGGGGCCTTCCTACACCCGAGGGGGTGCTGGATGGAGGCATGGGAGGGCACCACAACTGGAGAGGATGCAGACCTGATCCCCCTTCCAGCCCAGACAGCTGCGCCCGCCCCTGTTCCACCCTCCCCATCACCTTGCTGTTGCCCGGCTGAGGGGTGCCATCCTCAGGGTGTGTGGGGACCTCTGTCTCGGGGTCCTCGTCCACCGGCACCGACTTCACCGCCAGCAAGGCCTGCAGGGAGAGCACCAGGGTCGGGGGTACAGTCCCAGAGCACCCCAAAGAGCACCCAGCCTGCTCACCCGTGACAATGTGGGCGGGGGCGGGCAGGACTCGAGGAGCCCCGTTCTGCCTAGGCCAACACCACCCCTGGGCCCTGACTCTGTCCCACCCGGTACCTGGGGCTCCGTCTGCTGCACTCGGTCCTGCGCCTCCAGCAGCTCCTTGTCAATCTGCTCCAGGCGCGAGGCGCGGATCTGCTCAGGACAACACGAGGGCGAGTGCTGGGGCTGACCCCGCCCCCAGCTCTGACCCCACCTCTCCCCGCGATGACCTCGCTCTGGGCTCCGACCTTGCCTCTCCCTGGGATGACCCCACCCTGGGAAAACCCCACCCTGGGCTCTGACTCCGCCTCTTCCTGAGATAACCCCGCCCCAGGCCCTGACCCTACGTCTTCCTGGGATGACTTTGCCCTGGGCTCTGACTCTGCCTTCTCCCTGATCCGGTCCTGCCTGCTCCCTAGGCCCTGCCTCCTAAGATATGACCCCACCCACTGTCTAAGCCCCGCCCTTACCTAGCCCATCCCAGGCTCTGACTCCTCCCACTTCCCATTTGGGCTCCACCCAGAACCCAGACCTCATCCTTCTAGGCCCCACCCACCTGCTGATCAGGCCATGCCACCTTCCGCTGTCCCACCCCACCACCCTTGTGCTCAGGCTCTGAGCCTCCTCTGACTCCACCCACCAACACCTCCAGCTTCGGGCCCCGCCTCCTGAACCAGACCCCCCCCAACCCAGGAGGCATAAAACTCCTCCCCGTACCCAAGACCCCGCCTATAATCTCTGCACTCTGATTTCCCCACTGGCGCAGGGCCCCGCCTACCGCCGCGCCGCGCCACCCCGCCCACCGCCGCACCTGTGCCCGCTGCACCATCTCGTCCGAGGTGCCGAAGCGCTCCTCCATCAGCGAGCGGATGTGCTGGGCCTCGAACTCAAGCTGCTGCCGGATCAGCTCCATCTGCATCGAGAACTGCTGGGAACGGCAGGCGGGCGGGCCACGGTGAGGGGCGCCCGGGCCAGGCCCCATTCCTCCCCGGGCCGCTTCCCTCACCCTGGGTGGGGCGGGCGCGCTGCCCCCTGGCTCCCCGGCCCGCTCACCGTCTCCACGTGCGGCAGCTCGTCCAGGCGCTTGGACAGGCCCTGCAGCTGAGAGTAGTACCACAGCTTCTCCTTCTCCTCCTTCTCAATCTCATTCAGAAGGAAACACCTGTGGGAGCAAGTCAGCGGGGGCGGGCTCAGAGGGCGGCGCCGTGTGTATGTGTTTGATATTTGTAATCACTTCTTGGCGCTTACTGTATGCCAAGTTTAACAGGCAACATGGCAACGTCTCTCCCGTGGCGCTCCCAGAGCTAGGGTGGGGGTGGGTGGCTATTGAAATTAATTGGGGGATGCAAAAAAAATTAAAGGAGAGAAAACAGTGGGCAACATAGCGAGACGCCCTCTCTGAAAAGGAAAAAATAAAAATAAAAAATATAAAAATGGCCGGGTGCGGTGGCTCACGCCTGTAATCCCAGCACTTTGAGAGGCTGAGGCGGGAGGATGACCTGATGTCGGGAGTTCGAGACCAGCCTGACCAACATGGAGAAACCCCGTCTCTACTAAAAATACAAAATTAGCTGGGCGTGGTGGCGCATGCCCGTAATCCCAGCTACTTGGGAGTGTCAGGCAGGAGAATCGCTTGAACCAGGGAGGCAGAGGTTTCAGCGAGCTGAGATCGCACCATTGCACTCCAGCCTGGGCAACAAGAAGGAAACTTCTTTGTCTCAAAAAAAATAGCCAGTCGTGGTGATGGGTGCCTTTAGTCCCAGCTACTCAGGAGGCTGAGGCGGGAGGGTCACTTGAGACTGTAGCGAGTCATGACTGCACCACCACACACCAGCCTGGGTGACAGCGAGACCGTATCTCAATGAACAAACAAAGGCCAGGAGCAGTGGAGGTGGTTGCGGGCAAATTGCTCGCTTAAGCCTAGGAGCTCGAGACCAGCCTGGGCAATATAGTAAAACTCCCATCTCTACAAAAAGTACAAAAAATTGGCCGGGCACGGTGGCTCACACCTGTAATCCCAGCACTTTGGGAGGCCGAGGCGGGCGGATCACGAGGTCAGGAGATGGAGACCATCCTGGCTAACACGGTGAAACCCCGTCTCTACTAACAATACAAAAACAAAGTTAGTTAGCAGGGCGTGGTGGGGGGCACCTGTAGTCCCAGCTACTCAGGAGGCTGAGGCGGGAGAATGGCGTGAACCCGGGAGGCAGAGCTTGCAGTGAGCCGAGATCGCGCCACTGCACTCCACCCTGGGTGACAGAGCAAGACTCCGTCTCAAAAAAAAAAAAAAAAAAAAAA
>NW_026652290.1:97827667-97874626 GCF_009828535.3 Hylobates moloch
AAAAAAAAAAAAAAAAAAAAAAAAAAGTGCAAAAAATTAGCCAGGCACGATAGTGCGCACCTGTGGTCCCAGCTACTCCCTGACATGGGAGGCTGAGGTGGGAGAATCACCTGAACCCGGGAGTTCGAGGCTGCAGTGAGCCATGATCATACCACTGCACTCCAGCCTGGGGGACAGAGTGAGACTCTGTCTCAAACTATATGTATTAAACAGAAAAAAGAGAGAGAGAGAGAGAGAAAGCAATTCCTCTGGAAATTCTCCTCCTTGAAGAAAGACCGACGGAGGCTGTTCTGCCTCTAACACTTCTCCCTTACTTGGTAACCTCCCTCCAGCTTACAAGGTAGCTTCAGGCTCAAAGTGCCCCAGGTGCAACAGAGGTTTCCCTTAACCCCATGGGAGACATGGCCATTCCCGTTTTACAGGGCAGGAGTCTTAGGCTGGGAGGGTTTAGGGGAGCTGAGTGAGGTCCCACAGCAGAGCACAGACAACTCCGTGCTGCTCTTCAATGGCCCCATCTGACCCCACATGACCCCTCCCAGCTGCACAGGGTGCCCGGACCCTGCCTGCCTCTGCTGGCCCTGGGCCCACGTTTCTTGGGCCACAGCTCTCTCTCTACAAAGACTGCTTTGAGCCCCTCTGGCTCCAGGCCTGGCTGAGCCCTGGCACCGGACACAGCCCAGTCCCTGGCGACGCCTGCGTGTCGCGGACCCCTGGGGACGTCTCCAAGGAGCCTTTCCCTCAGCCAGGAACGTCCCCCATCCTCTCTGCACTCCAGCAGAGGTCAGCAGGGCTAGAGAGGGGGAGGGAGGCCACGTGGGGAAGAAGCTCCGAGGTGGGCGGGGTTGTTCGGTGGGCGGTGCCATATGCAACCGGGTGGGGCGTGTGAGGTGTGGGCGGAGACATATGCTGGTGGGCGAATTAGAGGGCAGAGCCCGCTGGGGACGGAGTCATGCGCCAGCTGCCCGAGCCTGGGTTCCCAGGCCCACTCACCGTTCCTGGTCCAGTTCCTCCAGCAGCCGGATGGTGGCCCGGCTCAGCTCCCCAAAGCTGTCCTTGGAGGGCCCGGAGCCATGTACTGGGCTGCCCTCGGGGGTCCGGGCGGCAGGCTCCGGGCCCAGGGTGGGTGGCTGGAACTTGAGGTTGTACAGGCTGGTAATGTCCATCTGTAGGGCTGGATGGGCGGGGAGAGCGCGGAGGTCAGCGGCCCTGCCTGCCTTTCCCCCCAGCCTCCCCCGCTCCCTCTGCGGGTGGCCCCACCGCTCACCCTTCAGCTGCTCCAGCACCTCCGTCTGCCCCGAGGACACCAGCACTCGGGCCTCCTGCTCCAGTTTTCCCTGTAGGTGCTTCAGGACCTCCTGCAGGGGCGGGAAGGTATCGGCCACTGCACTGGGCTGCCAGGGGCCACCCCCCGGGACCCCAGCCCACCTCCTCCATGTAGGCCCCCACCTTCATGCCCGACGTCTCTGTCTCCAGCTTGGACAGGTGGCTGGAGTTGTCCCTTAGCTCCTGCCTCAGGTGGCTGTTCTCAGCCTTCAAGGCCTCCACCTGCCGCACCAGCTGCTCGTAGGGCGCCACGGAGCTCGCCATCTTCAGCTCCTGCAGCGTCTGGGATCACAGGGTCAGAGGGTTCAGCTGATGGTCTGGGGAGGGCGCGGTGATGCCTTCCGGACAGATGGCCCTGACCTAAGCCCCAGCCCTCCTGCCTGATCCTGGGTTGGGGGTCTCAGGCAGGAGTCACTGGTGTGGACAAGTACAGGCCCATGTGGTGCTGGCCAGGGAATCCGGGGCACAGAGGGGCAGGTGGAGTGAGAGATGGCCCCAATGGGAGACAGAGGGGCCAGCAGACAGACGTACAGACAGGTGAACATCCAACTGACCAGCCGACCGACAGACGATGGGTCGGCCTCTCCTTCCCAGCCCCCAGGACACATCCTGACAGCTGGACAAACACACAGACAGCTGGGACAGCCTAACCCAGCTAGCCGACTGGCCAGCCCAGCACCCCCAGGCTCACAGCCAGAGAGGGCGACAGACAGACAGACGGGACCCTCCCCCACAAAAGCAAGCCTGCCCAGAGGCTGACAGCCAGACACGCGGGGCAGACAGACCACCAGCTGTCCCTGCCGACGGACAATGCAAACGCCATGAAGGCCAGTGGGTGACACTAAGATGTGCAGAAACGGCAGGACAGATGGACCCAAGCCCACCGCCATCACCGCAGCAGCCCCACGCCCCCTCCATCGGTGGCTGGGCTCAGGGTGGCTACCTGTGTGACCCGCACCCCCTGCGCAGCCTTCAGCTGGTCCCTGCTGGCACCGGCAGCCCCTGCCCCATCCCTTGGCTCTGCCAGTGCCGCTAGCTTCTTTGTGCCTCTGGCCGTCCTCTGGCTCCGGCCAGGCCTCCTCCCTCTGTCCAGCTGGCCGGCGCCTCCTCCCTCAGCTCGGCCCTCCCGCCGGAGCCCCCCTTCACGCCCCCCTTCCCTCTTTGTTCCTTTCCCATCAGCGCTCGCCTCCTCCCTCTGCCTTTGTCTCAGACGCACCAATGGCAGCCCATCCCTCTGCCACCTCCCCCTGCCAGCCTGAGCCCCCTCCTCACACCGGCCCTGTCCGGCCCACCTGCTCCTCCCCTCCCTTCTCCACCTGGCCACATACATGTATTCACCCGTCATTCGTTCTCTGACCCCCAGGTGCCCCCTCATCCCCTCCCCTCCCACCCAAATGTCACCAGGGGCACAGCTGAGACAGGAGTAGGGGTGGGGGCTCAGTTCCAGGTGGGAGGATGGGTCAGGCTGTCCCGTCCTGCTCAGGGGACCCAGTGTGTGGCTTGCCATGTCATCTGGCTCCTTCTTGGTCTGTCCTGAGTCTCAGGGACCACCATCTGGCTGTTCCCAGAGGGAGAAACGAGGCCTTAGGAACCGAGGTCTGGCACCCAGACGCTGCCCCAGAGGGGCTGGAACGTCCAGGCTGCAGGCCCGACAAGACCCGCCCCTCTCTGGCCTCAGATTGCCCCTCTGAGGAACCTGCAGGGCAGGAGTGCCCAAGGGCAGGGTGGGAGGGGCACAGGGACTGGAAGTCAGGTGGCAGAGGCTGGCAGCCGTCACCTCCCACCCTGATCCGATGATGTCCAAGGCTGTTCAGGTCCCTGGTGGGGAACAGGCTTGGGGTTTCGGGCTACATACAGGGAGACCCTGGGGTCTGGCTCGAGCCCCATGTTCCAGCTGAGGTCACCATCCCATGCCCAGCCAGGTGGAAGGACCAGATGACGTGCAAAGCAACACATGTCTGCCTCCTGCTCCCCAAACCCAGGCCTCCCCCACATGGCTCTTCTCAGCTGACCCAAGCCAAGCCTCAGACACCTTCCCTCTCCCCACATTCGGTGGTCACTTCTGCATCCTCATCAGACTGAGCTAGTCCCTCCAAGCTCTGCCCAGCGGGATCGTGCCTCCCCCAGCTCCTGGCACCCCTCTGTCAGGACATTCTGATCAGCCTCTTCCTGGCCTCCCACAATCCCCCGTGCACAGCCAGAGGGAGCTTTAAATGTCACAAGTCAGATCCCATTTCTCCCATGCTCAAACACCTTCCATGGCTCCCCAGTGCTCTCAGGATAAGCTCTGACTCCTCCACGTACACCGCGACTCACTTAGAAGCCGGAGGCTCTCTCCTTTCAGGCCTTTGCACGTGCAGTTGCCCTGCCTAGAGCACCTTTTCTAAGTCCTGCCATCCCACACAGTGCAGCTTCTTCCACGAAGCTCTTCTGCCTACTTTTCACCCCCAGGTTGCATCGTGCAGCCTCCTGGGGGCCTTCCTGAGAGATCACTCCCTGAAGGCACCATGACTGGGGGCTGGTCTTATTGAGTGGGCTGCATTTCAGGAGAGGGAGGCACAGGTGTGGGAAGCCAGGCCCAAAGGGGCCTTTCTCCTTCCTTTAATCCAAACCCCCTCTTTCCAGAAAGGGAAACTGACGCCCAGAGAGGTGCAGCAACACCCCTGAAGACACACAGCAGGCCTGCCCATCCCTCCCTCCGATCACCTCAAGGAGGTCCGGATGATGAAGCCCGTGAGTGGGTGTGTGCGCAGGACCGGCTGCAGAGACGCTGACGCCCAGCTCACTGGGACTCAGTTTCCTCTCCAGCTCCCACCCTGGGGAAACGGAGGGTCCAGAGTCTGTGCTGACGGGCAATGCTGAGAGACGGGGATGGAAACTGCGACGCGAGGTGGAGGTCGCGCCCCCTGCCCTCCTCCCCGAGGACTCACACCCGCTTACTTGCAGCTGGGCTGGCGGGGCGCCCGGGTCTGGGGCCTCCTCCCTCTGCGCAGCTCCGCGGGCCCCACCGGAAATCCCGGCCCGGGGTGGCCTCGGAGCACGCGGGCTCCGGGGTCTCCGCGGCGCGGGCAGGGGCTCCGGGGCGGACAAAGCCCGGTCCCGGCCTGGGCAGGCGGCGCCGCTGCTCCCAGCGCTGGGCGAGACCACCGCGAGCGGGGGAGGATGCGGGATGAGGGATGCGGGTGAGACAGCCAATGAAGGCGCGGGAAGACGGGCTGGTGCCATGGCAACAGCCAATGGCGGCCCGGGGCGGGGACCGGCGGCAGCCGAGGGGCGTCGGGCCTCCGCGCGGGCTCGGGCTGTGAGTGCGGGGGGAGAAACCCCTCAAGGGAAGGGGGTGCCCCGAGGACCAAGATTCCTGTGTCCCCCACTTTACTGCAGGGTGCAACGGCCTCTTAAAACCTCCTGCGTCTGGATCTGCAGAATTGGAGAGTAAAACATCAAATCCTGGATGTTACATCAGCATCTTGGGGGGGGAGGGGTTTCCAGGGCAGTGGCCGGGCTGGGGCCAGGTCTGCCCCCACCCCACAGGTCCAGCCTGGCCTGGTGCAGATGCATCAGGGTGGGACAGGGTTCGAGTCCAGGCTGGAGCTCCCTGAGGGTCCTGCCCGGTGGGGACGGGAGAGGGGAGGAGGGGCAGGGCCACTGGGGAGCACCTGCGACGCTGCATCTCCCCACATTTCTCCCTGTCTCCCCAACGGAGCGTCAGGTCCTCCTGTAACTCCGTTGCTCTTCAGGTCCCTCTCTCTGTCTGTCTCCCCCTCTGTTCTCTGTCTCTCAATCTCTGTCTCCATGTGTCTCTGCCCCTGGTCGGTTGCACATATAATTCACCCTCGTGGACCGAAGGCCAGAGAAGGGAAGGGCCAGGGGTCCCAGGAGTCGCCATCTCCAGGTGTCCTGGATCCTCCATGGGTCCCTGGAAGCCATTTGAAGGTTTAACGCACAGAGCCCCTACCTGCAGCTCGGACACAGACTCACAGCACAGAAAGGGAGGCGACTGGGGCCAGAAGACGTGATTTTTTTCCGTGCTGGGCAGCCAGGGCAAATCATTCGCCGCTCAACTCTCATTTTCCTCCTCTGTAAAATGGGGAGGAGGCGGAAGGTTCTGCAAGGGCTGGTGCAGGGAATGACAGGAGATGGGAAGGTCTGAGCATTCAAGGCCCCGCAGACAAAGGCAAGGGAGGACTGTGCTGTTTTCTGTTGGGCCTTGAGCTGAAGACCTGAGGGCCTTGTCCTGGGCCAGCATTGCTGGGGGCTGAGAGCACTTAGGCCTGGCTGTCTGGGAGCCCCCAGAGCTGGATGCAGCTGTACCCACTGGTTGGGTCTGGGGAAGCAATGTAGTGGGCAGACACAGGGAATCTTTTTTCTTTTTTTTTTTTTTGAGACAGAGTCTTGCTCTGTTGCCCAGGCTGGAGTGCAGGGGCTCGATCTCAGCTCACTGCAAGCTCCACCTCCCGGGTTCACGCCATTCTCCCGCCTCAGCCTCCCCAGCAGCTGGGACTACAGGCGCCCGCCACCTCGCCCAGCTAATTTTTTGTATTTTTAGTAGAGACGGGGTTTCACGGTGTTAGCCAGGATGGTGTTGATCTGCTGACCTCGTGATCCGCTCGCCTCGGCCTCCCAAAGTTCGGGGATTACAAGCGTGAGCCACCAGGCCTGGCCTTTTTTTTTTTTTTTTTGAGACGGAGTCTCGCTCTGTCCCCCAGGTTGGAGTGCAGTGGCCCGATCTCGGCTCACTGCAACCTCCGCCTCCTGGGTTCAAGTGATTCTCCTGCCTCAGCCTCCTCAGTAACTGGGATTACAGGCACGTGCCACCATGCCAGCTAATTTTTGTATTTTTAATAGAGATGGGGTTTCACCATGTTGGTTGGGCTGGTCTCAAACTCCTGACCTCATGATCCGCCCGCCTTGAAGGGGATTTTTTTCTGGAGGCTAGGAGGCTGCCTTGAGAAGTGAACAGCAGTGATGAGGAGGAGAGGCGTTATAGGCTGAGGGAAAATCAATGCGTGCTTGGGACACAGGGGGTGTCTGGTGGAGCCATGGGGTAGGGCGCGTGGCGGGGTTTGACAGGTCAAGCCGGGGCAGAGCTGGGCGAGGCTGAAATGGGGTGGGGGATGCAGAACCCAGGGCCCTTGGCTTCAGCTCAGCCTTGCTGTCCCTGTGTCCCCCTGGGCATGTCTCTCTCTGGCCTCAGTTTCCAGTCTTGTTTACTGGAGGGTGGGTTGGATAATCCCTGCCTCTCCCCAAAGAAGAACTAAGTCCCACCTCCCTGTTTAGTTTCAGATGTCTCAGCTCCCCAGGCCTCCATCAGGCAGGGGTTTGGGGGATCCAAGGTCAGTCCTCTCCTTGTATATATAGGGAAACTGAGGCCTAGGCCAGGGAACACGTTGCCTGAGTTCACCTGTGCCAGCTAGGCCTCCGGAGTCACACTGAACCTCCCTCCATATCCCTCTGGGGGTGGCCAGGGCCTGGAGGGCTGAGGGTACATGGGGGCTGAGACCCCAAGACAAGATGCCCTTGGCCCCAAATCTCCAAAACAGTATGTACCTGAACAATCCCCCCCCACACACTAAAATCCTTGACCCTGTAAATCCTTGAACCACAGCCACACTCAGACAGCACTAGACATTTTAGAGCCACAAGAACCCCCCACAGCCCCCTAGGACTTCAGGAGGCTGAGAGGTCTCCCCCTTCTCCCATTGCAGAACGCAGGGCCTAGCCCAAGACCCCGGCCCAGGCTCCTCCCTGGGGTCCTCCACGCCCCCTACTGCTGCTGGGCTGAAGGGGAGGTTCCCTGAAATGCTCACTCCCCCACCCCTGTCCTGTGACACCTCCCGCAAGTCCGCAGCCTGGCACAGAGCTCACTCTTGGGAGTGTCTTTGAGCCTTCAGAGTGTGACCTCGAGCTGTCCCCCCCCCCCTTGATGCCTCCTCTGTGCCCCGGGCTAGAGGCAGAAACAGGGGCGGACCCCATCGGGAGCTGGGTGGGGACAGAGAAGGCACCAGGTCATCGCGGAAGGATAGACACGGGCCCGCCGCCGGCTGGGTGGCCGGGCAGGGCCCTGACCGGTGAGGAGGCCACTGGAGGTGGGGGAGGGGTGGGGTAGGCCGGTCCAGGCCGCGCCCTGAAGCCTGACCGCCGCTATGGGCCTCAGTTTCCCCGGCGGCGCGTCAGCAGACGTTCGCCTCCGTCAGCACCGCGGACAGCTCCCCGGCCCCTGCCCCGCGTTCTCTTGTGCACGCCTCCGCTCCGCAACGAGGCTCCGGCCTCGAAGCGTGACCTTGGGCTCCCCGCTGCACTCCCAAGCCTCAGTTTCCCCTCCAATGAGGGATGTCAGCGCCGCAAAATTCAGACGATTCCGGAGGCTGGAGAAGCGCTGGGGTCGGGAGCGGACGGATACGAACAGCAGCGGCGGCAAACGTCAAAGCAGGCCATACGCTCGCGCCCAGAAGGGGAAACTGAGGCCCAAAGAAGCTCAGGGCGTGGCCCAGGCCCCCACCCTGCGCAGGGCCGAGCCTCCGCAGGATGCCCCCGCAGCCGCCCCCGCCGCCCCCGCCGCCCCCGCTGGCGCAGCCTCGGCGTCGGCGCAGTGAGGCGGGGTCCGAGGGTCTCCTGCAGAGGCCGAGGGCTGGGCTGGGCGAGCGCTGCGCTTGCGCAGACCCGGGGGTGGGGGTCGCAGCGGCGCACCAGAGGGGCTTCCATCCCCGCCAACCTCCCGAGGCGGTTTCCCCGGCAACGGTCTCTACGGCGACGGCACAAGACCCCCGACTCTGCAGCCTCCGCGCTCTCGCCCCGTGAGACCCCGCCGCCGCGCCCGCTGTTCCCGCGGTGTGGACCCCGCCCCGTTCCTGCGCGGCCCGGAGCCCTCCCCAGCGGCCCGACCCCCGCGCCCTACCTGGTCCCCGAAGAAGGCCGAGTGCAGCAGGCTCAGGAGCCCCAGGAGCCCCATGGAGCCGCGGCCGCCCCGGACCCGCCGCGCCCCGCCCCGCCCCTCGGCCGCCAGGGTGGGGGTGCGGGACGCGGCCGGGGCCGCCCTGCGCCTGCGCGGAGAGGGGCGGGAGGGTCAGTCCGCGGGCCCGGGGCGGGGCTCCTCCCGAAAGGGGCGAGGGCGTCCCGTGGGGTCTGGAGGTGCTCGCGGGGGCTGGGGAGTCTCGCGGGACCGAGGCTGCGGAGGGGCGGCGGGAGTTCCGGGGATAGGAGAGAGGGGAGGGGACTCGCGTGGGCCGAGCGGCGCCAGGGTCCGGGTCCGACCACGGTGGGGAGTTCGAATGCGGAGGAGGCTGGGGGGCCCGAGGCGGCGGAGAGGAGGCCGGGTGGGGGTGGGGGCACGAGAGGTCCCACGGGGAATGGGGGTTGCGAAGAGCCAGAGGCGGCGTTGCCCTGCGGCTGCGGTCCGCTGCACGCGGACGGTCACCCTGCGGAAGCTCGGAACCACCCCCGAATCAGCCCGGCCTGGCTCGCTGAGGTTCATTAGTCATTCAGCAAACATCACCTGCGCACACAAGGCTTGCTGGGCGCCGAGCTGGGCGCGCGGGGAGCCGCCGTAAGGGGGCGACACCGAACGTGGACATTCATGCAACAAGCATTTATTAAGCACCTACTGTGTGCTGGGCCCCCTGCAATGAACAAAACAAAATCCCGGCCCTTGGGAAGCTGACGTGAACTAGGGGACTGCAGCGGGCTGGGAGAGACGCCAGCGGGGCGGGCAGGGCATGGGGAGCTGCTGGGGAGGTCGAACAGCCCTGGGGAGTGTTGGGGAAGAGTGCAGCCCGCGAGGGCAGTGAGGGCTAGGAGGCCCCGGGGCAGGTCGCGCAGGCCCTGCGGGAGGTGGGAGCCACCGCGGGCTGTGGGCAGAGCAGGGCCGCGCCCGGCTCCAGGCTCGCGGGCGCCGGCTGGCGGCTGCGGGAAGAACAGGCCGTGGGCGGTGCCGGGAGAGGAGGGCGGAGGCGGCTGCGCGGGTCGAGGGCTGGATGATGGGGTGGAAGATGGGGCCCGGGCAGGATGGGGGCTGAGAGGGGTGTTATGAATTGTGTTAAGTCCCTGGAAACCAAAGAACGAGCGGCCGGAGAAAGGGGCGCCGCTTTAGCAGGGCGGCGGGGACAGGCCACCTCCAGCAGGTGCCTCAGCTGAACCCTGGAGCAGGGACGGAGCCGTGCGGCTGCGGGGGAGGCTTCGGGGCCACCCAGGACTCTTGCTTCAGAAGTCAGGGGAGGGCGCCGGGTTCATTGTAAACTGCCGTCCAGGCGGGAGGCCGCGGGGATGTGAGAAGCGGCGGGAACCAGGACAGGGCCTGAAGGCAGCTGACCCGCAGCGCCGGGGCCAGACCTCAACCTGATGAGGACGGAGCTGCCTGTCTGAGACGGCACGGATGGGGCCGGGCAGGTCTGGGAGAGTCCACGCAGATTCTGGAGCGGGGTGTGGGACCAGAGGGTAGAAACAGAAGCGTGGGGCCGGGCACGGTGGCTCCCGCCTGTAATCCCAGCACTTTGGGAGGCCGAAGCGGGTGGATCACTTGAGGTCAGGAGTTCGAGACCAGCCTGGCCAACATGGCGAAACCCCGTCTATACTAAAAATACAAAAAATTAACCGGCGTCGTGGCGCATGCCTGTGGTCTCTGCTACTCGGGAGGCTGAGCAGAATCGCTTGAACCCAGGAGGCGGAGGTTGCAAGAGCTGAGATTGTGCCACTGCACTCCAGCCTGGGCGGCAGAGCCAGACTCCGTCTCAGAAAAAAAAGAAAAGAAAAAAAAGAAACAGAAGTGCGGATGTGGCCAGAGAGGCCTAGAGACAGAGCCTGGGCCTTGAGTTGGGAGTGGGGCCCGGCAGTGGCACCCTAGGGCTAGTAAGAGGCTCCCACCCCACCTCCTGGACACCCCCCAAATGCTTGTGGACCTAGGGCACCACCTGGCCACCAAGACATGTGTCTCTCTGAACCGGGGGTATCTTTTTGCTTTAAATACTAATACATATTTTCCCTGATCACACATGCTGGATTCCAACTGCAGAAAACCAAGGGAAGTACCCATTAGCAGCCACGTGCTGGCCAGGCAGGGGTGTGTGCAGGGAGAGCTTCTATGGACAGGAAACTTCCTGTAAAGGTCCGGACAGTAAATTTTCAGCGTCTGCCTGGCAGAAGTAATACAGGTATGAATGGGCACGGCTGGGTGCCAGTAAAGCTCTGCAAAAGTGAAGTGAGGCCCGGCACCCATTCCCATTCCGCTTTCCTCAGGGAGGGGCCCTGGAGCTTGTTCCCAGCTAGCTGCCTCATGATGGGCGCGGCCCCACACATCTCTGTGTCATTTGCTCTGCAGATGGACCTGGTAGCTCAAAAGCTCTGTCATTTCTTTTTTTTTTTTTTGAGACGGAGTCTCGCTCTGTCCCCCAGGCTGCAGTACAGTGCAACAATCTCGGCTCACGGCAAGCTCCGCCTCCCGGGTTCACGCCGTTCTCCTGCCTCAGCCTCTCGAGTAGCTGGGACTAAAGGTGACCGCCACCACGCCCAGTTAATTTTTTGTGTTTTTAGTAGAGACGGGGTTTCACCATGTTAGCCAGGATGGTCTTGATCTCCTGGCCTCGTGATCTGCCCGCCTCGGCCTCCCAAAGTGCTGGGATTACAGGTGTGAGCCACTGCGCCCAGCTCCATTTTTTTTTTTTAGACAGGGCCTCGATAAAGACTTCAAGTGTGCACCACGGTGCACCACTAGCACTTTTGATTTCTAATGCTCAGGGTTGAAAACCATGTTGCAGATAAAGCTGTTTCAGCGGGGCATCCACTCATTTCCCACTTTGCTTATCTGAGGCGAAAAGCACCTAACACCTCAGCAATTTTTTTTTTGTTTTTTTTTGTTTGTTTTTTTTGAGACAAGAGTCTCGCTCTGTTGCCCAGGCTTGTGCGCAGCACTTTCGGAGGCCGAGGAAGGAGGATCACCTGAGGTTGGGAATTCGAGAGCAGCCTGGCCAACATGGTGAAATCCTGTTTCGACTAAAAATACAAAAATTAATCAGGCATGGTGGCGTGCTTCCGTTAATCCCAGCTACTCGGGAGGCTGGGGCAGGAGAGTTGCTTTAACCTGGGAGGCAGAGGCTGCAGTGAGCCGAGATCGTGCCACTGAACTCCAGCCTGGGCTACAAAATGAGAGTCTGTCTAAAAAAAAAAAAAAAAAAAAAAGGCTGGGTGCGGTGGCTCAAGCCTGTAATTCCAGCACTTTGGGAGGCCGAGACGGGCAGATCACAAGGTCAGGAGATTGAGACCATCCTGGCTAACACGGTGAAACCCCGTCTCTACTAAAAATACAAAAAAATTAGCCGGGCGTGGTGGTGGGCGCCTGTAGTCCCAGCTGCTCGGGAGGCTGAGGCAGGAAAATGGTGTGAACCTGGGAGGCGGAGCTTGCAGTGAGCAGAGATCGCGCCACTGCACTCCAGCCTGGGCAACAGAGCAAGACTCCATCTAAAAATAAATAAATAAAAAATAAAAAGAATTCTGAATGCTGACAACCGAGACTACAATGAGCCCTGCCTGCACACGCCTTCCCTCCCTCTCCTCAAGCTGGACCTGGGGTGGGCCTTTGAAGCTGGGTCCCATACAAGCTTCTGCTGTTCACGCTGAAGTGAACCTGGCCAGTGCTGCCCAGAGGCCTCCGGCGGCCACCTAGCAGCTAGACTGTAGCAGGATGAGCTGCAGACAAAACTACTCAGACACTGAATTAAAGAAGAGGTTTTTATTCGGCCGGCAGCGTCGGCAGACTCACGTCTTAAGAGCCGAGCTGCCCGAAAAAGAAATTCTTGGCCTTTTTAAAGGCTTACAACTTTAAGGGTGAAAGGGTGGTGATACATCAAGCAAGCCTGGGAAATGTGACTGGGGGCTACACCCATCAGCTAACAGAATAAAAAGTTTTACAATAATGCTTTTTCATACAGTGTCTGGAATTTACAGGTAACACCAGTAGTGTAGGTCAGGGGTTGATATTATTACTTTTTTTTTAACTCCTTGCACCAGGTGGTGGTGCCAAGATTGTCTGGCTATTTATCTTTTGTTTTTTTCCCAACTTTTTGCATTTTCTCTCCTCCTGTCTTGTGAACTAGGCAAGGTGGTGGGAGGAAGGCAGCAGGAGTAGTAGTGGTCTCCTTCCTTCAGACCACACTCTAAACTTTGGACCGTTGGTTTCAAGCCCAGGTGGGTTCAGGTCAGCCCATAGGTGAATTTTCAAATATTCTACATATCTCAGGAGCTGCCAGCCAAGACTCACCCCCACTACTGACTACCCAGCCATGTCCAGTGGAGGGCTTGAGAGGCACAGCTGAGTGAGTGCAGCACTGTCCCACCGGCTGCAGGCCCCTCTGTACCCCACCCAGGCAGGTCCGGTCCCATCGACTCATGCTGCCTGGGGGGCTCACGCTGTACTGGAGCTGAGCTTATAACCCTGGGCCGTCCTTCCTCTGTCCAACCCACCTTTTCTCAATCAGAGAGAAAAACACGGACCCACACTTTCTCCGTAACTTGATTCCAAACCGAGAGGTAAGAACATGAGCAAATCTTATTCTTTTTTTTTGAGGCAGAGTCTACCTCTTGTCGCCCGGGCTAGAGTGCGATTTTTCACCTCCTGGGTTCAAGTGACCCTCCCGCTTCAGCCTCTCAAGTAGCTGAGATTATAGCCACATGCCACCATGCCCAGTTAGGCTAATTTTTTTGTATTTTCGGTAGAGACAAGGTTTTACCATGTTGGCCAGGCTGGTCTCGAACTCCTGACCTCAGGTGATCCACCCACCTCGGCCTCCCAAAATGCTGGGATTACAGGCGTCAATCACCGCGCCTGGCTGCAAATCAGGCATAAATTTGAAGATAGAGCCAGGTGCAGTGTCTCATGGCTGTGATCCCCACACTTTGGGAGGCAGTGGGAAGATCACTGGAGCCCGTGAGATTTAGGCTGCAGTGAGCCATGATCACACCACTGTACTCTGGCTGGGCAACAAATTAAAAAAAGTGGAGAGACATGATAGAAGAGGGCCCACAGGAGGCTGTTGTGGGGCATTTGAGGGTGAAGGTGGGGCTCCTCACATCTCCCCTGCCCTCACCTGCCTGGCTGAGCTCTCACCCTCCTGTCCACTGCCCAAGGGGAGGCCCCCCCCACATCCCTGGGCCGCTCTGCTGGGTGCTTAGTGAGCAAAGTTACCACCTTCCACCTGGGCTGAGGGTGACTCCAGCATTGAACAGGGTTGTTCTCACGATGTTCTCCAACCCAAGTATGGCCATCAGAGAGCCCACAGAGGGCTGCACGGTGCCCCCCACCCACAGGCATGGCCACTTTGCCCTGTTCTTTCAAACATCCTGTGCAAAGGAGACAGAGCTGCCCAGGCCATGGATGGTGCAGCCTAGCCACAGGGCATGGCTCTGTCCTGGATGCGAAGCCCCAGGCTCGGGGGATGGGGCTGGCTGCAGCCATGGAGCCTGCTGGGAGAGGAGACCCCACCAGCGTGGTGTCAGGAGGAGAGTCAGGAGCTTCTAAGAAGCCAGGCAGGGGTGAGAATAGAAGGAAGGGGCTTCAGGTGGCCCAACGGTTCCTGCTGCTGCTTCACTTCCTGCGGGAACCCTCTGCAGGACATGAGGGAAGCCAGAAAGGAGAGTCCAGGCCAGATGGGGGCTTGAGAAGGGGCTGCACTTAGCCCAGGAGTGGCCCCCTCTACGTGGGGCGCCCAGAAGACAGCGTGAGGCCAGGCAGCTGCCCCGAGGTCAAGAATGCTGAGGGGGCCAAAGGGACGGGGCTACACCTGGGCTTGGGCACCCAGCTCCACAGCTGTCCCTGCAGACAGGAGGAGGGGCGGCCGAGTTGGGACGGGGCCGGCACAGCTGTCAGTCTTAGACACACAGAGACCATCCATGCAACACGACCACACACCCCTAAACGTCCAACCTGAACCTCCTCACACCACGAACCTGAACCAGGCCCAGGCCCCTCCGAGAGCCCCGGACGCCGGGAAGAACAAGCTGCGCAAAGGACTGGAACCATGTGCGTCTTTATTAGCTGAGCCACTACTTGAGAGGGATGAAGCGGGAGGAGTGGGTGGCTCCGATGCCAGGCCGGCCGTGCTTTACCGGCTTGTAGGTGATGGAGAACTCGCCTAGGTAGTGGCCGATCATCTCGGGCTGCAGGAGACCAAGAGCAAAGCTGGGTGTCAGGTGATCCTGCCCGCGTCAGGCGACCCCAGCCCACCCCTGCCGGCAGGGACGGCCGCACGCACCTTGATCTCCACCTGGTTGAAGGTCTTGCCGTTGTAGACGCCCACCATGCTGCCCACCATCTCGGGCAGGATGATCATGTCCCGCAGGTGCGTCTTCACCACTTCCGGCTTCTCCATGGGCGGCGCCTCCTTCTTGGCCTTGCGCAGGCGCTTCAGCAGGGAGTGCTGCTTCCGCCGCAGGCCCCGGTTCAGCCGCCGCCGCTGGCGCGCACTGTACAGCTGCATCAGCTGCTCGCTGGGAAAGATGCACCAGGCAGAGTTTTGTGAGCGGCCCGGCCTGGGGAGACCCTAGGCACTCCGGGGGACAGAGAACTAAGGCTTGGTTCTCCCCAGGGACACAGCCGCACTGGACTTGTCACTGTCCATTGTAGTGACTACAATGAACACGCCAAGTCCCTCTGGCACCCCCGCCAGATATGCGCGACTCCCCCCTCAGATGCAAGAGCCACCGTGTGACTGCAGAGATTCAGAGAGAACAAGCGGCCTGGAGACCACAGCCTCAGACAACGTGCTGCAGCGCACAGCTCGGGCCAAAGGCCTCTAAAAACGCAGGGGAAGGCAGGGAGGGCGCGGTGGCTCCCGCCTATGAGCCCAGCACTTCGGGAGGCTGAGGCGGGAGGGTCGCTTGAGCCCAGGAGTTCAAGACCAACCTGGACGACATAGAGAAACCCTGTTTCTACAAATAATTAAAAAGCAAGGCCGGGCGCGGTGGTTCACGCCTGTAATCCCAGCACTTTGGGAGGCCGAGGCAGGTGGATCACCTAAGGTCAGGAGTTTGAGACCACCTGGGCAACACTGAAACCCGTCTCTACTAAAAATACAAAAATTAGCTGGACGTGGTGGTGGGCCCCTCTAATCCCAGCTAATCCCCGCTACTCGAGAAGCTGAGGCAAGAGTATCGCTTGAACCCGGGAGTCGGAGGCTGCAGTGAGCTGAGCTGGAGCCATTGCACTCCAGCCTGGGCGACAGGATGAGACTCCGTCTCAAAATAATAAAAAATTAAAAGATAAAAGCGCAAACCAGATGCCCACCACCACCCTGCCTGGAAAGGACCCAGCGACTGCCACCGCCCTTAGAATCTAAGGAGTCTAACGCTGTCCCTTATTCTAAGTCACGTGGGCTACAGACAGTGGCTACACCTTCCAACTAAGCCGCGGAAAAGTTTGACAATGGGGGGCAGGTTGAAAATAAGCAAAAACCTCAACGTCTCTGGACAGCTTTCTGGGCGCAAGACCACACTCAGCCCCAAACCCGGACGGAGACTGTGCTCGCCCACCGCCGCAAAGGCGCTTGGACCCCCGCCCCGCCGCCCTCGCCCGGACAAGCCCCACCGCTGGCCCAGCCCCTGCCCGCGACCCCCGCCGGCCGCCCTTACTAGGACATGTCCAGCAGCTGGTCCAGGTCCACGCCGCGGTAGGTGAACTTGCGGAAGGTCCGCTTCTTCTTCTGCTCTACTTCTGCCTGCGCGGGCGCGGGTCGGGCGTCAGCGGGATCCCGACACCCACCTCCCGGGGCCACCGGGCCAGAGGACACCGCGGAAGACGCGCGGCGCCGCCTGGGACAGAAGCCCAACAGGGACACACCGCCTCCACCCGTCCCCGGGAATCACGCGCGGCTCCGGGTTACGGGGACCCGGACATGAAGGCCCTGACAGGCCTTCCCGGCCCCGCGTCGTCCCGACACCCACCAGGTCCGCCCCTCGCCCCAACATCCAGCCGCCTGCAGGGTCGGGAGCAAGCCGCCGTAGCCGCGGGGACGAACTGCAGCCCCCGCGAGACGGTCAGAGGTTGGATGGAGCTGGATAGGCCCGACAGAGACGCGCCAACTCGCGGCACTCACCATCTTGCCGGATCCTCAGAAAAGAACGCTCTGGTCCGCGCCTGCGCAGTTATCGCGAGACTGCCGGAGTGTTCCGCCCCCCTCGGCCGTGCGTGCACACGCGCTTCCGCTTTCCCGGCGGCGAACACGCGCCCTCTGCCGTCTGGAGGGCAAAACACAGGCTGCGGGGATTAGAGCAGCCGCCGCCTGAGGTCTGCAGAGCCGCTTCCTCCACGGAGGCGAATTTGGACAAGTCGCCGCCCCTGTCTGAGCCTCGGGTTCGTGCTCCGTCATCTACACCATGGCACCCATCTCAACAAGTATTTATGGAGCGCCTACTGTTTGCTCGTAGGTGCGGTTTGGCGGTTCAGGTCCCAGTGTGGGAGGAAGACAGGAGGTCATTACAGATACCGGAGCAGGGGAACAGGGCCTCGCTGAAAACCATTCAGGCTTTAACAGATAAAATTTTGTATATAAAGTTAGGGCAACATAGTGAGACTGCCTCTACAAAAAAATACAAAAATTTGTGTTTACAAAAATTTGTGTACACACGGACATAAAATAATAATAAATTCCCAGCTACTCGGGAGGCTGAGCCTCGAGCCGAGGAGGTCAAGGCTGCAGTGAGCCGTGATCGTGCCAACGGCACTCCAGCCTGGGCGACAGAGCAAGACCCTGTCTCAGAAATAAAGTTAGGAATATCACTGGGTTTGTTAAGATATGTAAATGTAATATGAATAATAAGGATAGCTCGAAAAGGAAGCGGAGTAACTAGAACTATGTAGGAGTGATTTTTTTTTTTTTTTTTGAGACAGAGTTTCACTCTTATTGCCCTGGCTGGAGTGCAGTGGCGTGATCTCGGCTCACTGCAACCTCTGCCTCCCGGGTACAAGCAATTCTCCTGCCTCAGCATCCCAAGTAGCTGGGATTACAGGCACCTGTCACCATGCCCGGCTAATTTTGTATTTTTAGTAGAGACAGGGTTTCTCCATGTTGGCCAGGCCATGTTGGTCTCGAACTCCTGACCTCAGGTGATCCACCCACTTTGGCCTCCCAAAGTGCTGGGATTACAGGCGTGAGCCACCGTGCCCAGCCTAGGAGTGATGTTTCTATATCTTACTGGAATTAAGTATAAAGTTGAAGGTGACTATTAACTACGACGTGGCACCTGGCTGGGCGTGGTGGCTTACGCTTGTAATTCCAGCACTTTGGGAGGCCGAGGCGGGCAGATCACCTGAGGTCAAGAGTTCAAGACCAATCTGAGGAACCCCAACTCTACTAAAAATACAAAAAATTAGCCAGGCATGGTGGTGGCATTCCTGTAATCCCAGCTCCTTGGGAGGCTGAGGCAGGAGAATCACTTGAACCCGGGAGGCGGAGGTTGCAGTGAGCTGAGATCGCACCACTGCACTCCAGCCTGGGCGACAGAGACTCCTTCTCAAAAAAAAAAAAAAAAGAAAAAAAGCACAAAACCTCTGGGAACCCAAGCTTAGCTGTGGCACTGTCCAGGGAGCTGAGGTCTCCCCAGCCGTCCCCACAGTCCCAAGGGAAGCCAATTACACTGTACTCAGGGAGGGCTGAGTCTCCGTCCTGAGGAGCACAGGACCTGTGTGTCGGGCCCATCCATGTTGCCCATTTTCCTGCAGCAGATAGCGTCCTGGCTGGAAAGCTGATTTTGTGAGTGCTGCTCCTTGGCTGGGGGAGCTAATGTAACGGGAGGGGCTGACACTCAACACCATGATGACCTGTGGCGTGGAGAGACAGCCGCCCCCGCCGGGCCCTCCTGGGAGTTGGGGCAGCAGCTCCTGAGGACATGGGAGAAGGCTCTGACAGCAGGGAATGGAGCTGGCTTCCTGGGCTTAGGCGTTGAGGGGTACTGTCTCAGTGAAGAAACTGCACTGCACAAGGATGTTGGGGGTACCCCTTTTCTTGGCTCTCTCCGAACTAAGTCAAACCTCTCTGTCCCCAAAATATGAACTGGGGCCGGGGGGGTGGTTCTGGCCGTCGCCTGCACAATCTCACGCCTGGCACACTGTAGGCTTCCAGTTTGGGACTTCACGGTCCTTTTTTTTTTTTTCCTTGTTTTGTTTTTTGAGATGGAGTTTCACTCTTGTTGCCCAGGCTGGAGTGCAATGGCGCAATCTCGGCTCACTGCAAGCTCCGCCTCCCAGGCTCAAGTGATTCTTCTGCCTCAGCCTCCCGAGTAGCTGGGATTACAGGCACACACCACCGCACCCGGCTAATTTTTGTATTTTTAGTAGAGACAGGGTTTCTCCATGTTGGTCAGGCTGGTCTTGAACTCCCGACCTCAGGTGATCCACCCGCCTCAGCCTGCCAAAGTGCTGGGATTACAGTCGTGAGCCACCGCGCCCGGCCCCTTTTAAGTCTCGCCTTCCCTGCCAGAGTGACAGAGTATCACTTCCCAAAGATGCCCCTGTCCTAATGCCCAGAACCTGGGGATACGTCACCTTCCATGGCAAAAGATATGATTAAAGGTCTTGAGATGGAAAAGCCTGGAGCCCACATTCCCGGAGAAAACCGGTGGTGGCCACGTCCTAAAAGTCACAGCATCCCAAGACCCACAGGGATGGGCCCAGCTCCCCATTCAGCCTCTGCCCTGAAGCCCACCAAGAGCCAAGGGCAGAGCGAGGGCGCCTCCGCCGCGTTTCAGACCTTTCCCAGGCACCGGAAGGGTAGGCACAGGCCAAGACCAAGGAGGGAAAAGACGGACACAAAGTGGTTTCTAATCCAAACGCACTTCTCTTTATTCAAACCAGGGTCAAACCGGTCAATGGGAAACGCCCTGAAGCCACGTGCCTGGGGAGAAAGGCTTCCTACTAGGTTCGGTTCAGCGCTGCGTGGGATCCACGCGGCTGGCTGTGTGCAACCCCCACAGTTCACCTCAGACACTACCAAGCAGGTCAGTCGACAAAAGCAAGGAATTAAACAAAAAACAGAAACACACTCAGTAGATTTCTTCTTGAAGCTCCCAGAGTTTCCGGACCACCAAGTCCCAACCCCCAAAGCCAGGAGCGAGGGGACTAACAGCGCACCCCCCTCCACCAGTGCCGACGGAAACCCTGTTTTAAATTAAAAAATAAGCCAGTATACATCGTAGAAAATTTCTCTTAAAAATCTCACAATTTGTAAATGTATATTTTTTCTTTAACATAAAAGTTTACAATACACTGTAAAACAAAAGGCTCAGGGAAATAATTTCCAAAAAAAAGGAAGAAAAAGAAACCTGAAGTTCTGAATTAAAGCTGAAGACATTTTTTTAAACCCTGTTGTTGAACCAGTGACTTTTTTTTATTGTGCTGATGGGTTAGAGAAAGAAATATTTAAAAACCTCAGTCCAGACGACACCCACAGCCGCTCCAAAAGCCTCGCGCCCTCCCCCCGCCCCCCCAAGGTTGAGTCGCTACTTTGCCACCACGTTTGTGATTGTCACGAGTTCACAAGTTTGGAATCCTGGGTCTGGGCCGTGCAGACATCGCGGCGCCGCGGGCTAGCGTCGGTAGGGGTGGAACCCTTGCACGTTGTGGTTCTGCCCTCGTCCAAAGCCGCTGCCGCCGGCAGGGGGGCCCCCCGACCCTGGCACGGAGGGACCCCCATAGGAAGGAGGCTGCTGGCTGGGGTCCGAGAAGCCCTGTCCAAAGCCACTCAAGTCCTGCCCGTAACCTGCTGGGGGAGAGAGTCCTGTGAGCTCGGGGCAGTCCCCGGGCGGTTGGCACTGCCATCGAGCGAGGCCACCTGGACGCAGTTCTGCCGAGCCTGCCTTGAATCCACAGGCCCCACAGGGTGGGGGTGGGGCCCTTCTGAGGCCAGCACCTGGGCCAGGGAGAGGACCCCAGGCATGTTCTCTCCCTCAAAAACATGTGAGCAGGCGCACACACAGAGAAAAGCGGCTTCCGGAGCCCTTCATGGCCCACATAACCTCACCGCTTCCCTGTTCAATCCCGAAGACGTGGCTGGGGGGTGAGGGGAGGTGGAGAAGCCTCGGGGCTTGGAGACACACATGGCCAAGGCACGGCCGACCGGGCTTCTAGAAAGCTGGCTCTCGCAGTTTCAGAAAACCCGACAGCCCCTTGCAGCAATACCAGGCCTGCCCCTCCATCGCAGACCAGACCCCACGTTGTCCTTCCCGTCAGGGCACGTCCATTGGTGGCACGTGTCAGGGAAGGGTTTCTGGGCCCAACCTGACTGCTCCAGTGACACCACTGGCTGAGGGGCCAGCACACCCTGCAGCCTGTCCGGCCCACACAGCTGACCTCAGGAGTGTGGACAGCGGCGTCTGCACAAGGACAGAGCCGCTCGGGCTGCTCCCCACCCGCTGCACGCCCTGCAGGAAGCCCCTCCCGTGCCCTCTGGGTTCCCAGTCGGGTGCACGCGGGCACAGGTGGGCGTGGGCTCTCTCTGGGGGATCCTGGGCCCACTGAAGGCTCGTGGCCAATGTCTTGGCACCAGCAAGGACCCCTTCCCAGAGGGCACCACCAGCGTCCACCCCCGCCCGGGACGGCAGAGGAAGCCACGTCCACCTCCCGGTGCAGGCGGGTGGGAGGACCCTGGAGAAGGAGGCGGCACCTACCTAGGCCACATCACTGCTCAGCCTGACCATAAGACTGTAAACAAAGTGTGGGCCGCAGCCCGGCGGGGCTGGAGAATAGGAACCCAGGCCTGGCAAGAGACGAGACCGGGGTGACCAACCCAAGCAGCCGCCACCAAGAGCAGCGGCTGACACACGCCACGCCCCAACCGGGCGCCTCACGCCCCCCTGCCAGTCTCAGACACGCCAGGATTTGGTGGTGAGTGGGTCAAGAACCCACACATGCGGCAACCTCGGCCCAAGGCCTGGGCGTGGGGGCAGGGGAACCAGAGCCATGCAAGGTGGGTAGGCGGGCACCTCGGCCAAACACAGCTCCCACGCCCCGGCCTCCACCAGGCCTAAAGGAAGCGTGTTCACAGGCACCCCAGAAGCCCATGGCCACCTGGAGACAGGTGCCCCATGTTCTCAAACCCTGCTTGTGAATGACCCCTGGTGCTGGAGGAGCTGACCATGGTTGGAGCCCTGCCCACTGAGGCCACCGCACTGGTCCTGAGCGAGGCTGCTGTGACTCCTGGCTCGGTGCAGGGCGAGAACTACAGACATGCAGACCTTGACCCATGCTGACCCCGCCCCCCACAAGCTCCTGCCCCGGAAGCACATGCGCTGCCTGCAGATCATGTCCAGGCAGACCCAAGCCACGACAGCCATCCAGGCCAGCGCCGAAGCCCACGTCCAGGTCACGCCGGCTACAGACCCAGCTTCTGTCCCAAGCAGGGTCTGGACCCAGCGGGAGGCTGATGACGCCAGAAACTGGAACCCACCAAGGGGCCAGTGCACCCGGGACCCACACCGAGGGCCTCGACCTCGAGACAGTGATCACAGCCTCCTGGGACTCACTTCCCTCGACCCAGTCGCCACTCAGGTTCCCACACATGCACGCCCTGCAACACCTGCTGTGCGACGAATGCTCTGCTGCGACAAGACTCCCACGCTCCCTTCTGCCGGGCCCGAGTTGCCACGAGGTCTCTCCAACAACCCCCGCACCCCCCTCCTCCCTCTCCCCTTTCCCACCAGGTAAAGGCTGGGGGGCGTCCAGCAGGGGAGGAAGCAAAAGGCAGGCCGTGCCCAGGGTCCTGGGGCCAGCGGGGACACGGCATGGCAGGAGACCACTTACCATACTGACCATAGGGAAAGTCTGGCTGAGCTGTCGGGGGCTTGCTCATGTCCGGGGCAGCCTGAGACGGAGGCGGTGGGAAAGCCAGAGGTGCTGCCCCGGGAGTGGCCGGTGGAGGAGGAACCCCCGGAGGGGCAAACTGATCTGGCGGTGGAGGTGGAGGCCCGTAGCCAAAACCTGCAGAGCCACAAGAGGGCAAGGCACAAGACACGTTGTGCAGCTGGGGGCAGACCAGCAGGAGACCCACGCCCAGCCCAGCGGGAGCTGCCCAGACGGGACTGCCACCCAAACCCACAGAACGCCCAGGCCTTGTGGAACCACAGAGCCACAGTCCCGGGCCGCCCCACCCCAGGAAACACATGCTCCTGGGAGCGTGGCGGGATGCTGAGCTGCAGCAGGGCCGCCCCGTTCCTCGCGAAGCAGCCGCCAGGTGGGCCTCAGACAAGAACTCAAGGAGCAAGTAACCCTGCAGCAAAATTGCTCTTTCAGAGGGACAAAAACCTGCCACCGTGCCCAGTCCCCATGTTTAGGAAGCTGCCACACAGGCAAGGGCGCATCCTGACGTGCTTGGAAGGGACTGCCATGCTGGAGGTGCTGCCACCCTTGCCCTGTTGCTGGATATCAGGCGGGCCGAGGTTCCACCCAGCTCCCCTCCTGTCAGTCATCTGGCCTACAGGCCTCTGTGTGCAGAGCCTGATCCAGGCCAGAGGATGGAACTGCCTGCTCCTGTGCCACGGCCACGTGGAGCCTCCAAACCCCCGAGACGGGACTAGCTCACACTGTGATATGCCCCAACTGCAAAAACACCCCCAGGGCCCAGGGACCGCAGGTGACATCAGATCATGATACCGTTCCTGCTGGTTGCGTGCTGTGAGGTGCAATCCCTGGCTAGGCAGGTAAGGGACGCAAGGCTCCTAGTAAGGACACCCCACGTATGGCCCATGTCCCTTCTTCTCTACTGGAGAGTGCCAAGACCTCACCCTGGGGGCCCCGTCTAAAATTCTGGATGCGCTGAGGTCAGGAGTTCGAGACCAGCCCGACCAACATAGTGAAACCTGTTCTGTACTAAAAATGCAAAATTAGCCAGGCATGGTGGCGGACACCTGTAATCCCAGCTACTCAGGACGCTCAGGCAGGAGAATCGCTTGAACCCGGGAGGCAGAGGTTGTAGTGAGCCAAGATCGGGCCACTGCACTCAACCCTGGGCAACAAAAGTGAAACTCCATCTCAAAAAAATAAGGCTGGGCGCGGTGGCTTACGCCTCTAATCCCAGCACTTTGGGAGGCCGAGGCGGGCGGATCACAAGGTCAGGAGATCGAGATCATCCTGGCTAACACGGTGAAACCCCGTCTCTACTAAAAATACAAAAAAATTAGCCGGGCATGGTGGCAGCGCCTGTAGTCCCAGCTACTCGGGAGACTGAGGCAGGAGAATGGCATGAACCCGGGAGGCAGAGCTTGCTATGAGCCACAATTGTGCCACTGCACTCCAGCCTGAGCGACAGAGGGAGACTCCGTCTCAAAAAAAAAAAAAAAAAAGAATTAGAGCTTGTGCACCCTCAAACAAATGCCCCCTAATCCTGAAGTACGAGGCTGAGAGACAAAGTCCGGGCTCTGTCTCCTGAGGAGCCTGTGAGAACTGGTCAGGCGCAGACATTCCTGCCGTGAGCTCTCCAACCCGCAGGAGCCCGGGCCACCCTTTAGCCTAACCAGCGAGGCCACAGGCGACGGAGCCCATCTGCAGGTGAAGGGCCTGGTGGCAGGTGACCTGCTGACCAGCCGGCACCCCACCTGTGGCTCTCCCTGTAACACAAGACTCCCCATCGCCCCCGCCCACCGCCTGGCGTCTCTGGAGCAGGCGGGAGGCCCTCTCACAAGGCCCGTAGACTTACTGAACTGTGGCGGGGCACCATAGCCCTGAGGGAAGCCCTGGGGAGGGGGAAAGCCTCCAGGAGGGGTGGACACGATGTAGGAGGTGAACGGTGGGGGTGGCGGGGGGGCTCCTCTTCCCGCAGGGGGCGGTCCGTAGCCACCTGAAACACACAGTACAGGGGTGATGGACAGAGAGCGCTGGATGACACAGCCTGGCCAGTTAGACCCAGGCCCCTCACCCTCTTCCTCTCCAGCACTCAGGACACAGGAACCAGGCTTTGCCGGCTGCCCCAGAACGCCTGGCGAGTCAGCCTGCCATGTGGCTTCTGTCCCCGCCTTTGCTCTATAAACAAGGACTTACCAATTGCCTGTCCTGCCGGCACCCACATTCCTAGATAAGAAAACAGAAGAGGAGGTTGGCACCGTGTCCACCCAGCTGTCCGACGCAGAGAAGGAGCCGCAGAGCATGGACGTCAAGGGCTGGGACCGACCCCAGAGCCTCCTGTGCTTAGAGCCTGTTCATCCTGAGGGCAGCACCCCCTGAACCCTGAGCAGAGAGGCACTCCCCACCCCTTGTAGAATAGGCCTTAAAGCCACTCTCCTCTGTGCCCTGCCAGGTGGCGGGCACTGTGTCTACTGACTGGGGCATGGGCGACCTCCTGGCTCCACCTGAGGACCCCAGAGAAACCTGAGACTTCTAAGCCTTGAGAGGGCAGGGACAGTCCCCACAGCACCTCCGAGTTTCCAACAAGGGAGGCTCCAGAGAAAAAGGTTTTACATGAGGTGCAGGGAAGCCACAGTCTTGGGACCTGGACGAGGCACATCTGGAACCCTGACCCACAACTCGGTCGGGCTGCGGCCAAGCCCAGGGGTTCCGTGGCTGCTGGAAGCTCCGAGGAGGGCAGGCTGACCACACGTGGGCCTAACCACAGAGGGCCCACGGCACTGCAGAGGGAACGGCAGGTGGCAAGGATCCAAAGCCTGCCGGGTCCTCACGGCTCCCGGGGGCAGCACCCCGATTCTGAGCTCAGCTTGGCAATGCCAGCCCTCTCAGGGTTTCGTGCTCAGACCCGCCATGGCACACAGTCGCGAGGTACAGACGCTCACTGCAGCTCTTCCCAGTGACAGTGAGTCCCAGGCCCTGGACGGGCACTTAAGCCGTGGCCACCCCGCTACTGAGGAGGCTGCGGGTGCTGCCCGGGAGCTGGCTCTCAGCGGGCACCTCACGGGGACTCAAGGACACTGTGCCGCGCCAGTTCTGTGAACCACGGCTCTGTGCATGCACAGCAGAGGTGGGGAGGCCGCAGCGACAGCAGAGCCCAGGATGCCCGGGTCGAGTCTGAGAAGGGGGACACTCCCGTCGGCACCTCTGCGTCGGCCTTACCTTGAGGGCCATATCCTTGCTGCCACGTGGGCGGGGGCTGGCCTGCCCAGCCATTGGCAGCGTTGGGCACAACCCGGCTCCCCCACTGGCTGGCACCTGGCTGTCCTGGCGCTTGGCTCTTGCTGTCCCGAGGCTCAGCTCGTTTAACTTCCACCTAAACAAACCGAGCTCTGGTTTAGGGTGAGGCTGCGGGTCCCAGCACCCCCTTCCCTTTAGACACACCCTCGGGTAACTTACAACTACACTTAGCATCTTACAACTTAAGACTAAATACTTAACTATAAACCTTATTTAGGCCAGTAGCATTTTTTTCTTAAAAAATTCTTTTGTGTTGAATTTTTTTGTTTAAAAAATGTTTCTCAGGTACAACAGATGCAACTGTAAGACACACAGAGCCTGCCCGCTGCGGGGCAGCAGGACCGAGCCCAGAGCCCTCGGGGGTTTCGTGCGTGATGAAGGGTCTTTCACTCAAGTAAAATGGCAGCGTCCTCCTTCCTCTTGAAAACATGGGGACAAAAAGGGACCAGGATCTTCCCAGCAATCGGCATCCTCATCGCCCTCTGGACCGCTCGGAGCCCGCCCACCTGTGCTTTTAACTCATACCTGAGAAACACGGTTGGTGTTTTACTTAGATTTTTTAATTTAAAATGTCTAATGGAAGATAAAGACTTACCTTCCCCAGGCTAACGCTTAAAGAATCTCAATTAACTCAAAAATAATGTCAGAGGGAATGGATGTGATAAGAGAATCTTACATTACATCTAACAAAAAAAAAGTAACAAACATGCAATAAAATGGACATTTGGATCAGTAAGCAATCTTCATACTGTGTTCGCTCAGCAGCCCGGGGCCCTTCCTCTCTAGACGTGTCAGGAGCCACAGCCTTCTCAGGAGGGTGCGGGGCCGGGGACAATGGATGGAGCAGGCCTGACCTACTTATTCTAGGCGCAGTGGCTGACCTTCCTTTAATGCCTGCTTGAAAATATGGGCGGACTGACAACAGAAAGATCCCCCAATTCCGGGGCTGCCTCAGCATTTGAGAATCCTGAATTTGTCTTGTTTTTCTGATAAACTGTAATGAGAACAAAGAGACAATGGATCCACCTGGCGTCAGCCTTGGGGTCTCAGTCTGGAGAGCTGCACATCCTGAGTTCAGAATCCCTCAGTTCTGCCCGTTAGAGAACAGACAGCAGCAGCCGCAGAGGCACGAAGCCCCCACCTGCCCAATGCCCCAAGGACCGGCCTATGATGGGAACAGGATCCGTTAGCTCAAGGCAGTGCGACAGCAGGACCAAGGGGCCCGTTTCAAAGAACTTGAATAAGCGAGTCTTCACACACCCTCCTCAGGGGACTGCAGTTCCTGCTTACAAAGCAGAGCGGTCCTTGTACTAAAAAAAAAAAAAAAAAAAAAAAAAAAAATTCTTTCACCCTTTCCTACCTGAATGCAGCAATGCAGTCGCCTGGCATGGAGGGTTAACTACCGCCCGGGACCAAACACTCTACAAATGGAAAACCCCCATAAGGGGCCGGCGGCGACGCCAAGTGCTGGTCCAGCCAACCAGTGAAGGCCGGCGCCGGGCAAGCTGGACTTCAGCGACTGTCTGGCTTGGAAGGCGAGACCTACGCTGAGGTCGCCCAGCTCAGGAGCTCGCGCAGACCACAGTCATGGCTGGGGCGACCCAGGGGCTGCCCAGGGACGGCGGCAGGTGTGTGCACCGTACAGAGCTCTTTCTGCCCCATATGTCAAGACCATGCTTTCCCCAAATTATCAGTGTCGTAGTCCCTTAAAACACTCAGCACAGACTTCTCGAACCCCTGCTTGTACTGTCGTGCACCCATGCAGCCTGCATGCTAATTTTAAACTACAAGCTGCACTGAATGTCAGAACAAGGATTGTGTCTCCTGTTTTAGTTGGGTTCAAATGGAATTAATGAAGTCTGCAACCAAATCTAAACCACGTGTATACAAAAATAACTACACATGCTACTGTTTTTAAAAAGGTTCTGCTATCGAGACCTCTGGCTGGGGTAGAGGGCGGGGGCAGGAGATAAAGAGCACGATGCTCCCTCCAGGACATTTTAATTGAAAAAACAACCATGGCCTTGTCAGAGGGGCTAAGCGCCTTCTGTTAACAGGAGACGCTGCCGCACCAGGGAGGCCGGCTCAGAATCCCACTGGCTGTGTGAGGCGGCCTGGCAGAGCCAGCAGAGCTCCTTGGTTTGAAAGGATCAAGACAGGAATCCTGCAAAAACCTGGACCCCTAAGCTTTTGCTAACTGCAAGAAATTCCACACTGTAGAATTTCTACCAGTTATTTATTTCAGAGTCCACTTCTCAAGAACCTCCAAGGGTCCAAGTAAAACAAGGATTTAGGGACCTCTTTCTGACACACACTTTCCAAGGGCTGGCCTGGGGGTTGGGGGGTGGCCTCCTGTCCCTCTCACCTCTGGGGGTAACACAGTATGAAGATGACACAACCAGAGGTCACTTGACTGCATGGTGGCTGAGTACTACCGAGAGCATGTGGCTGGTGCCGGAGTTCCACAGTAAGTGACCCAATTCAAACAACCAGTCCTTCATGATGTTTCCACTGTGCTTTCGATTTTAAGCGGAACCTCGGCTCTCAAAGGTCCCTTGCTCATCACATTACAGGTCAGTGTCAGACAATGGAGATTTGCAGACATCTGAAGGAGTGGTCGTGGAAACCAAGCCTGAGGCAACGCTGCGGTTTCACTGGAGCCAGCCCCAACACCCACCGCCACAGCCGCCCAGCCTCAGCCCCCTACCTGCCCAGTCCCAGGTCACCCAGAGGGAGGGGCTCCAGGAGCAAAGCTGGGAGACGCCCACCCCGCAGGAAGGGTGCTCGGGAAGGATGAGACCCTCCTCACGTCTACAGACCCAGGCCCACCTCACGCAGCGAAGGTTCACAGGATGAACTCGCCCGACCCTTTCTGTGAAGGAATGTTCCTTTCCAGTGAAACCCCTAAGTTGCCTAAGACTTGGTTTGGTCTTAAGGTAAAATAAAACTACAACTACACACTTTTTTGCCCATGATGTCGTGAAAATGCATGTTGACAGCCTGGTCCACTGATTGTTCGTCCTCGAAAGTAATAAATCCAAAACCTAGCCAACGACGAAGAGTGAATCAAGGTAGCAGGGTGTTGTGACACAAAACAGGATGATGAACAGTATTAGGGACGGGCCGAGGGATCGACCTTGGGTTTCAGCTAAGCTGTGTGTGGGGCGCTGCGGGCCCCTGGGGCAGCTGCCTCCCTCCCCAGGAGCCGCCACTCACTGGACACGGAGTGGACAGACAGTGACGTCCGCACTCCCGGTGACAGCTCTGCTGACTGAGGCCTGAGTCAAGCCTCCGCCCCAGTCACCCGGGGCTGGGGCTCCGTGTCACGGACAGATTTGGAACAAGGAGCACATCTTAGAAAGCAGCAGCGGAGACAGTGGAACAGTGAGGGCCTCCATTGCTACTGGCAGACAAAGCGCCCCCCAGGGGAGGGTCAGAGGCCCGTGCTGGAATATTCTGGCTCTCGCCTGTGGAGACATTGCCAGTGAACCCTGCAGGCCAGGGGTCCGCGTGGAATGCGCCACCTCAGTCAGGGGTGTGCACCGTGGATGTGTGTCTGCTTCTCTGAAACCCAGGATTCTCCCCCTTGGCTTGCAATTTGCTTTGCAGCTAGTGCTGACAGCAGCCATATATCGTTCTAAAGCGTTAACAGTTACAGTATCTATCATAGCTGGTGCCTCGCTAGGCTTACGCAACACCGTTGGGTAAGCCCAAGGAGTCCTAGGAGAGGTCATATTGTAGGCATATATGCATATTCTATACAGGTAGATAAACAATGCACAAAGATACAGGCCACAACGGGTTCCAGCAGGTCAGACTCTGCTGTCAGCAGCAAGAGCGAGATGCACCATGGGATCAAAACAGAAAATTTTAAAGGCAAAAAAAATTTAGCATTTCCCAAACACGAGAGTGGCAGTATAAACGAAGTTTAGTGGGTCTGGGGTGGGCGCGGCCCCCCGGCTAACGGGGCGGGTCTCCTCCTCTAGGCGCAGGAGTGCGCTGGGCTCTCCAGGCCTCCCGGGCTAGGTGGAGCGCGACACCGCAAAGCACACTGTCCTCCCGAGGCGGGGCCCAGGCGGCACTAGCCCCTCCCCAGATGGAAGTGCGCGGCAGACAGCTGCCCAAGACCTCACAGAACAAAGACGGACGCGGGAAGAGCTGAGACCGGGCTGAAGATGGGCCGCCTGCGCCAGAGGCACAGGGTGCGTGACAAAGCACCACACAGCAGGGGACAGCGCAACACGGGCGTGAGGCGTGAATGAGCGCGGCAGAGAAGGGCCGTGGGGGTGGGAACAGGCAAGGGTCCCCGGAAGGAGCAGCCCACCATGGGGCCTCTCAAGCTGAAGAGACAGGGGCCAGGGCTGCTGTAGCTGGGACCAGGCAGAAACAGGTCAAGCAAAACTGGGGGTGGGGAAAGATGGAAACGGGGCAGAAAGGGCAGCTCAGACTGAGGGGACAAAGGTCACTGTGGTTCAGGAGCCTCCCACTGTCCTGAGCACACGTGTGCACCTGAGCGTGACTGTGCACGCAGTGTCTGCAACCAGACAGGAGGAGGAGGAAGAGGAGGAGGAGGAGGAGGAGGAGGAGGAGGAGGAGGAGGAGGAGGGGGGACCAGGAGGGCAAGGCACACAGCGAGAGGAGCGCGGGATGGAGAAGACCTGAGGGGAGTGAGAGGCGAACGAGGCAGTGGCTGGAGCGGGCGGGCCGAGGGCAGACGTGGGAGGGCCAAGCAGGGACCCACACAGACACTGTGTGCCCGAGACACAGGCGGGGTCCCCGACAGGGACATGGTCATGACCTTCAGTCAGTGGAGAGGAAGAGGGAGGAGCTGGCGGGGAGGGGGACATAGACCCGTCTCAGAAGATGCAGAAAGGCCAAGGGAAGGGGACACGCTCTCTGGGAGGACCCGCTAAGCAGCGCCGCGGCGTCTCTCCGGCCCTCCACTCGCCTGACACCCAAGGGACACTTTCAAAGCCCAACAGCTAAGGACATGTGGCCACGTGCTGGCCCCGAAGTGCTCTGTACACCAGTGTGGACTCAGCAACACTCGCCACGTCCCGTCCACACGGGACAGGACAGGACGCGAGGAGAAGGGGCGCCAGCTCTGGGCAGCCGGAGGGGGACCGGGAGGATCTAGAAGCAACCCTCAGATTCCCGCGCACTCAAGTTTCCCAAGATCAGAGGCAGTATTGGAACACAGCATCGGTGATGAAACAACGTATTTAGAAGTAGACATTTTCGCAAACTGCAGGAGTGTCTGAAACCACAGGGCTCGCCTGGTCCGGGCACAGTGCAAGAGGCGCTGGGTCCTGGGGAAGGCGCCCTGAGCGCTGTCTAGGAATGCGGCTGTCAAGAGGCGACATCACCACTGAGGAAGCGGGACAGAAACACCTGAAACTTCGTTTACACCCCACTGGAGCAAAGCCGCTCCCTCCTCTGACTGCGGGACTGGCCTGTACCTGTGTGATATAATTTAGCACCTGGAGAAGAGAAATCTAAAGAGATATCGTTAATCACACACAATTCACAGAGAGAAAAGGAAAAACAGCTTACTTAACATCACTGTACTTTACTATGAAACACTTAAGTACGTCACTAAGCATGTATGTCTAAATTAAGTTACGACTAAGACTTAACAGCGTAACCGACATGGAGGAGGAGCGCTCCTAACCGTGGGGAGGGAGGTTCAAATGGCAAACTATGCTCCAGCATGGCGGGCATGCTGCGGCGCCACCTGGCGCTCGGGGCTGCCCCGACTGACCTGGGCCGGTGGTGCGGGGGCGGCACGGACGCGGCGGGCAGACCCAGGCTGCAGATCTGCTCACGTGGCCGGCCAAAAGCAGCTGATGAACCAAAACCATGCGGGCAGGCGGGACAGACAGCAGCAGCCACGGAAAAGGGGCACAGAAACTGGGCGCCCATCGTCCCAGCTCCACAAACCAGCATGGATGGGCGTGCAGGAAGCTGAGGGGAGGCCCTGAGGTGACTCCTCACCCCTCCTCCCACCTGCCCTGCTGACTTCAGAGAGGGGAGAAAACCGAAAAAAAAAAAAAAAAAAAAAAAAAAGAAAAGAAAAGAAAAAAAAAAAAAAAAAAAGCATGGGATGGATCACGGGCAGTCCAAGCTCCACACGGAGCCAGCTGACCCAGCTGACGACACGAAATGAGACCGGCCACACTGGGAGGACTGGACGAGGGTGAAGGAAGGTCAAATGCAGAAGGACCACACTCTTCCGGACAGTGAAAAACAGAACCCAGGCCAAGACTCATGACAAGTCATAAAAACTTCAAAAGAACAAGCCAAAAAACAATGTGTGACGTCTGACCTCGGGAAGCACAGACAGGCTGAATGGGGTGCACATGAGGAGCCCACGTTTTAGTCATTTGTCTCCAAATCGTCCTTTCCTGAGGCTGTTTGCTACAGCCGCCACCTGTGTGTGCCTGGCGGGTGAGATAGTTTGCCATCTGAGGGAGGAGCAGGGAGAAGGCCGAGGACAAACTAGATCTGCCCTTACCTCGGGGCCTCTGCTTCTCGGCATCATAGATCATGACTACCTCCGTGACCTGGAAGGAGAGAGTGGCGTCAGCCCGGGCACCAGGGCCAGCGCTGCGGGTGCTCTTCCGAGGGCACAGCCTGTTCCCACGAACCCAAACTCTCAGCATAGGGCGCGCCCTCCTTGAGCGGGGGAGGTGCACGGGCCATGGCTGCTCCATGGGGCTGCTGTCTGAGAAAGGCGGGAGCCCCAACACTCCCAGGGCCAGACGCAGGCAGGGAGAAGCAGCTCCAGGGCAGGCGTCTGGATACCCGCCCCCGGGCTGCCCATGACCCCGCTCACGTGTGTGCTGAGGGACGTGAAGGGCCAACAATGCCGACCACACATCCTAGCAGGCGACGTGGGAGCCAGGAGACCCCACAGAAGCCCTTCCCACCAAACACGGGAAGCAAAGGGCACACTCGGCCCGCACTCGAAGTGGCGGGGCAGCCACACACAGCTCCTCTGCAGACCCTGCTCTTCCAGGCCCCACTCAGGGCCTCTCATTCCTGGCCCAGGCCCGTGGCACCATCAGGTACCACCTGATGAACGTGCGCAGTACTCAGTCATGCAGGGCTGTCCTGCTGGTGGGGCATGGCACGAGTCCCAGCAGGACCCTGGGGTGACCACACGCCCCTGCCTCAGGTGACAGGGAGGGCTCCCCACCGGCCCCCTCCGGCCGTCCCAGCTCCCTCTGGCACCAGGCTCAACTGAGCTCGGGCATTTTCCCACCTGCCCACTGGAAAGTCAGCTGTGTGGGGCTGGCTCGCCCAGGCCACACTGAACCCCGTTTCCGTATAACTGCCCCTCTCTGACACTTGACCCCACGGTGTTCACAATGGAATCGGGCGGCCGCCCTGAAGGCTGTCAGGCTGGTTCACTGCCCAACTACCCTACTGGGACATGAAATGGCCATGAAGGCAAAGGCTGGGCTTTCCGTCTTTTCAGAGGGCGCAGGCATTGGGGAAACACGAGAGCGCGAGCTCCCAGCCTGAAAGGCCTGTGCACTGTGGCTCCGCCACTTCAGCCCCAAGAAGGCCGAGGACTGAGCAGAAGCGGCTCTGTCCCAACAGTGCTGCTGGGGTGGGGAGAAACTCACCACTCCGAACTTCTTGAAGTATTCCCTGAGCTCTGTCTCACCACAATTGTGAGGAATTCCGCCGACAAATATCTTATTTGATTTACTGTTATCGCTCCTGGGTCCTTTCTGCTGTTGAAGAAGGGAAGGACAGTTAGTTCACGCAGGAACCCTCCAAACCCTCCCGCGAGTTGCGTAGGACGTAAAGGCCAATCCGCGCTGGTTTTAAGAGTCAGATGAAAGCCAGAGCAGAACACTCCACAAGCCTGCTAAGTCCAAAGACACTGGGCTCTGCTGAGACGCTTTCTCATTTTTCAAGAGAGACCCAAGGAGACAGGGATTTAGCATTTTTGCAGGGCTGAATTTCAGCTAAACTGACACACAGCACAGTGTGTGCCTTGCCTTCAGTTATTCTGAATCGCAACCACTACAAAGTGGAAAAGTGCTTCCGTGTGAAGGCAGGGACTTCAGGATGGCAGGGGAAAGGCAGCAGCAACTATGAAATGAGCAGAGATGAAGCTGGATTTCAGGCTGTAGTTCTCCAGCAGGTGACAGTGATGACTGCGGAAACCTCCAGCAGCTCCAGAGCTGCGTGAAACACTGGCCCAAACCACACAGCCCCTTCTGCCGGCCTCCCACTGGCAAGGGCGCCTGCTCCTGGACACCACTTCCCAGGGCCTCGGCGCTCACTGGGTGGCCAGAGCCAGGAGTCTCGGGTCCAGCTCCTGGGCTGCCCTTGGGGATGGGGTGCTCTCCTCCTGCCCCCACCCACCAACCATCCTTTTTTTTTCTTTCCTATCCAAGGCTATCATATTTTAAGTTGTCCCAACTGCTTTGAATTAAGAGACTATAAATATTTGGGGGTGAGTGCTCGCTGCCGTGACTGTAGGGATGGTTTCATGAGTGTGTGCATGGGTCAGAATCCATCAAGTGGCGCAGTTTACTACATGCCCATTATATCTTAATAAAAGCTAGAGAGACATTAATAACCAGACGGAATATGAACCTTGGATTCCAGTCTGAAAAAACCAGCTATGTGAGACACTTGTGAAACAGTTCTGGAGCTGGGAACATGGCCTGGACACAGATGACACGGGATTCCCTGCAGCCGCTTTCCAGCGTGCTGACGGTGGGTGCGTGCGGGGGTGGCCGTCATTTTAGGAGACGCACCCTCCGGTCCTTAGGAATGGTGTATGTGGACAGAGATGGATATCAATACATATAGATACATTTGGCAAAATATTAATAATGGATAAATCTAGATGGTATATTTAGATATTCTTTGTGTCATTCTTCTAATTTTTCTGTAGTTAAAAAGTTTCCCAATAAAAAGTTAAAAAAAAAAAAGAACTGTTCCAAGAGTTCTGAAGCCTGCAGTAGACGGGATTCTGCTAGAAATGCAGATTCTTGGGCCCCGCCCTGCTGCCCACACTGTGGAGAGGCTGGCACCCGGTGCCTCAGCAGGCCTCCAGGTCTGCACTGTCCAGCACGTTCTGTGGGGCTAAGATCTCTTCCATCTGCACTGCCCTACCAGGCTCCTGGTGCCGGTGTGAGAACTGCAGGGCTGGAGGAAGGTAAGGTGTGGGTGGTGGTGCGATCCAAATGCCAAGGAGACCCCATGCCAGGACGGTGCCCTGTTGGCCAGGCAAGCACCAGGGCCGCAGGTCAGAGAACCCAAGTTGCCGCATCAGGGGATCTCAAGTGGAGCAGTAAAGTGGCCAGCACGAGCTGACACGGCCCGGCCCAGCCCCGGCAGTGGAAGGACGGCCCACCTCTGAGAAGGGCCAGGCAGTGGGAGGGGCAGGCCCGGCACAGAGGGCACACAGGGCACACAGGGAAGATGACTGGCTCCTGATAATCAATGGCATGAGCTATCTTTTTTTTTTCCCTTAAGATGGGTAAGTAGGAATTTTCTTGGCTGTAAGACTCACGGCACCGATAAATCTGGGTGATCCTCAGCTGCTCGAGTGCCAACCTAGAAGACCTGTGTCGCTCTCAATCTTAATGAGCGACAACAGCAGATCGAAGGCACACATTTCCTTTCCATGTGGAGTGGAGAACACACAAGGAGGCCGCCCAGCCCAGCCCCTTACCCATCCTTCCTTCGGCCGTGTTCTCTCTGGCTGCATCCCCCGGGGTGTGCATGGCTTGGGGTCGATCTGTAGGAAATTTCAAATCAGCTGGTTGTGAACAAGAGGCTGTTTCTCTAGGAAAGAAGGTGTCAGCACAACAGCAGCCACAGCACAGCAGCCCGGCCCGCCCTACCCTGCCCCGCCGGCTCCATTCACCCTGTACCCTCCTGCAATATCCAGCCTCAGCACCAAGGCTTAATCCTTCCCAATGAACCCCACGTTCAAACATGCTCTAACGCAAACATCGGTCGGAGTCCAGGAAAAAATGAAGCAGAGGAAGGACAGGCGAGACACAGAGCGGGTGTGAGCTCCCGAAGGGCACTTACGTTTCGGCCGTCTAGCGTGTGCGGTCTGCTGGCCAGCACCGTCCCCACACAGTTTGGGTCTTTAAATTTGACAAACCCAAAGCCTCGAGACTGGTTGGTGGTTTTATCTTTCATGATAACACAATCTACGACTTCTCCATATTGAGAAAAGTAGCTGCGTAGAGTCTCTGCTCAGAAATCAGGAAGAAAACAAACACACAGGGCCAGAGCATTAGGCACGTGCCTGGTGGTGCTGCCGGCACGCACACTCCTCTAGTCCACCAGTCACACACCGAGCGACGCGGCACTGGGGGATTCTGCTCCACACACACTTGAGGTCCTCACGTAAATCAGGGGCTGCCAGTGAGCACAGCAGTGGCCAGCGGTTACAACCTGACTTCGTGGGCGTCCAGGAAAGCAACGTTTAAGGCAAGGCAAACACAACAACTCTGAATGCTGGCAGTGGCCAAGGAGCGCCGACTTTGCTACACACTCTTTCCTCCTGTTCTGAACTCAGTAACAGCCTGGCCAGCCCCCAGCCCCCTGCACTTCCAGACAACAGCTGTCTGCCTCCACAAGCCACCTCAGCCCGGAGCTAGGAACCTGCAGCTTGAAGTCTTCTCTGTAACTTGGGACGGAAATACCAAATTAACAGTCTCAGAGCAAATACACTTACTCTGCCCCAGCCAACTCCAATGTCCCCTGCCCAGAAATCAGAACAATGTCAAAAGGACTTTAAAACATCCAAGACAGTAGTAGCAAGAGGCGGGCAGACAGAGCTTGAAGGCCAAGGTCCTAGAGCCCCGTCTGCAGTACCCACCTGACACCCCTTCCCCACCTACCTTGGGTCGTGCTCCAGTCAAGACCGCCCACGAAGAGCTTCCTGCAATTCAATGAGAAAACATTCAGGATCAAGACAGCGCTCGCCTTAGAAACGCTCCCATCCGAGCCAAGCTGGTCTTAATTCAAGCCACAGAAGCAGTTTACGCGAACGTGCTTGTGCACGTGACAGCACACAAAGCTCACAGCAATGGCGAGTCAGCCTCGCCCATGCTGTCTGCAGACATGAAAGATGATCCCAAGCCTTGCCATGGGGAGAGGACTGTGCCACAGAGCCGCACGCCGACCTCAAGCGCAGCAAGTGACGAGTTCCTGTGACAGGCCACGCTCACCTGCGCTGCTGCCGAGTGGGACACAGGCTCACTTTCCTACAGCTTTTGCAAGTATTTTATAACCAGGAAAAAGAATGTAGAAGTCTAGATCTGAAATGATGCACAGTAAACTAGACGCCTATGCCACATGGCCTCTGAATTACAACCTGGGGCGGGGCTGGGGGGACACAGACAGAAGCCTCCCAATGAGCCTGCACTTACGAATGAACGAGGGGCCCACAGACAAAGGTGAAGACCCTGAAGCACCAGTCTCAGCACTGGCCCCACTTACTTATCCCCGACAAACCCGCGCCACCCCCATTCTGGGGCTGTCTCTTATTGGCAGATGAGAAGGGCCTGAAATTCAGTCTCAGCACTGGCACTTCCTGCCTGCCTCCCACCAAAGACCCGCGCCACCCCCATCCTGGGGCTGTCTCTTCCGGGCAGATGAGCTAGAGCTCTCCCAAGGCGTCTGCCATCGACCCTGCAGCGACGCCCGAGGGCCCACCCACCTTTCCACCTCACGGCCGCTCCAGGTGGCCCCAGGGCCCTTGGCTGTTCGAACTCCCATTGGGGACTGTGCCACCTTGCGTCCGCCATGGCACCCACTGGGCATGTCTGAGACACATGGGCCACAAGGCTTACCCAGGCACGGGGCCTTAGATGTCATTCAAGCTTCCCCCAAACCCAGGAGGCAGGGAAGAGGTGGTTCTATTGGCGACTCTCCCATCCTGCCTGCTTTCCCTGGGAAAGAGGACACGTATTCAGCAATGAAGTCCCTGAGCTGAATCTCAGCAGTGACTCAGTGCCAGCCCATCATCACCCTTGGTCTCCAGAGAGCAAAACACCATGCAGGCCACAGCTCCCACCCGAGCCACAAGAATCCTGAAAGCACCATTCCCACGCGGGGCCCATGTCCCTGACAGCCAACACACCACCCTTGGTTCCCACGCGGGGCCCGTGTCCCTGACGGCCAACACACCACCCTTGGTTCCCACGTGGGGCCCGTGTCCCTGACGGCCAACACACTACCCTTGGTTCCCACGCGGGGCCCGTGTCCCTGACGGCCAACACACCACCCTTGGTTCCCACGCGGGGCCCGTGTCCCTGATGGCCAACACACCACCCTTGGCTTCGGCTTTCAGCAAAAACACGTTACTGCCCCACCAGCACTCAGGAGCAACATGCTCCTCCCCACTCCTGCCAGCTCGCCAGGAAAGACCCCTGCAAGGCGGCTGGCACACTCATCACCTCTCATCAACCATCACCTGGGACCTGGGCACTCAGCCCCCACGAGTTAGCCCCTGGCGAAGTGTCTGCCACGGCCAACCGCCAGGAGCTTGTCTCTGTTCCTTCTTTTTCCCTAAGAAACGCTAATTTAAATTTAGTGTGTGAAAAACAAAGCATGTTCCCATCACAGGAAAGGCACCCACTGCCGTCTTCAAAATGTCAACAAGCAACCCCCCAGCCCCATTCTTCAGCGGGGAGGGCTGAGGCGGGAAGAATTAGAGGCCGGGTGTGCCAGCCGCCCTGTGCTTCCTGACCCTTAGAGACAAGATCTGAAAAGGCAAATTTCAGGGAAAACCATGCTGATCACGCAACAGCAACAGGCTTAGGTTTAGGCCTCATTAACTTAAAATCCTGCGTCTCCCACACACTCTTTGCAATCAGGCCAGGGAGCGTTGAGGTCAGGCCTAGAGACCGTGGGAGGAGCGAGGCCTCCGCGTGCCTCACTCCCCATAGGCTGTGCCCGCGCTGAGTCAGGGCCAGCCCCGCCCACATCCATGCCAGCAGGGCCCGGCACCCAGCAGGAGTCAGCAGCAGCCCCCACCCCATGAAGGAAGGGCCCTCAAGGCTGGCTGGAACTGACTGGAAAAATGCTCATTTACACAATCCTTTGGAATTAAAGTTCAAGCATTCTCAAAAAGCAAACAAACAAAACACACACACACACACACAAAAACCCTGAAAACCAAACCAAACCCAAGTCACTTGAAATAGCCTCTAGTGGCCGGGCACGGTGGCTCACGCTTGTAATCCCAGCACTTTGGGAGGCCGAGGCGGGCGGATCACGAGGTCAGGAGATCGAGACCACGGTGAAACCCCGTCTCTACTAAAAATACAAAAAATTAGCCGGGCGTGGTGGCGGGCGCCTGTAGTCCCAGCTACTCGGAGAGGCTGAGGCAGGAGAATGGCGTGAACCCGGGAGGCGGAGCTTGCAGTGAGCCGAGATTGCGCCACTGCACTCCAGCCTGGGCGACAGAGCGAGACTCCGTCTCAAAAAAAAAAAAAAAGAAATAGCCTCTAGTTAGCACTGCACCCACCAAACAGCCAGGTAACAGGCAGGTGTCCTCCAAGCAGTCCAGTCCCCCTCCACCCCCACCTCGCTGGCAGAAGGAACTCGTCAGACCAGTCCAGTTTCGGTCCTCATTTAAATTTCAAAAATTGTGTATTAAGGGGGAAGGGCTAGAAACGCACAGCTGAGAAACCTGAAACAGGGCCACGGGGTTAGATAACCTGGTATCAATACTGTCTTTCTCAGCTGGGCGCAGATCACGCCTGTAATCACAGCATTACGGGAGGCCGAGTTCAAAACCAGCCTGGGCAACAAAACGAGACGCCAGGTAGGGGCGGGCACCTGTAGTCCCAGCTACTTGGGAGGCTGAGGCAGGACGATCGTTTTGAGTCGAGGTTGAGGCTGCAGTGAGCCGTGATTGTGTCACTGCACTCCAGCCGGGGTGACAAGAGATCTCATCTCTTAAATAAAATTAAAAAAAATAAAAAATACTCAAATAAAACTTAAAAAAATAAATACTTCCTCAATTTTTTTTTTTGAGACGTTGTCTCGCTGTGTTGCCCAGGATGGAGTGCAGTGGCACGATCTCGGCTCACTGCAACCTCCGCCTCCCAGGTTCAAGCGATTCTCCTGCCTCAGCCTCCCGAGCAGCTGGGACTACAGGCGCCCGGCCAGCTAATTTTTGTATTTTTAGTAGAGATGGGGTTTCACCATATTGGCCAGGATGGTCTCGATCTCTTGACCTCATGATCCGTCCCCGCCTCGGCCTCTCAAAGTGCGTGAGCTGCTGCGCCCGGCCACTTTCTCAATTTTGACCACTGTGCTGTGTTCATGTGAGAGAATGTCATTGTTCTTGGGAAACAACAGATGTCTCAGTGTCCACATAAAGGGGACTGTATCGGTCTCCAGCTACTCTCAAATATTTCAGTAGAAACACACACAGTGGGGACGGGTGCAGTGGCTCAGGCCTGTAATCCCAGCACTTTGCAAGGCTGAGGTGGGCGGATCACCTGAGGTCAGGAGTTCGAGACCAGCTCGGCCAACATGGTGAAACCCCATCTCTACTAAAAATACAAAAATTAGCTGGGCTCAGTGGCACGCACCTATAATCAATCCCAGCCACTCGGGAGGCTGAGGGAGGGGTACTGCTTGAACCTAGGAGGCGGAGGTTGCATTGAGCCAAGATCGCGCCACTGCACTCCAGCCTGGGCTACAGAGTGAGGGTCCATCTAAACACACAGACACAGACACACACACACACACACACACACACACACACACACACACTTCACTGGGGGTGGGGCAAGAGGCACCATGTGCCAAAGGGTAAAATGTCAGCCAATGGCGAGTCTGGCAGGGCCAGAGGATATGGGAATTTTTGTAATTTTCCTGTAAGTTAGAAGTTATAAGGCCGGGCGCAGTGGCTCACGCCTGTAATCCCAGCACTTTGGGAGGCCGAGGTGGGCAGATCACCTGAGGTTGGGAGTTCGAGACCAGCCTGACTAACATGGAGAAACCTCATCTCTACTAAAAATACAAAATTAGCCGGGTGTGGTGGTGCGTGCCTGTAATCCCAGCTTCTCGGGGGGCTGAGGCAGGAGAATCACTTGAACCCAGGAGGCGGAGGTTGTGGTGAGCCAAGATCGTGCCATTGCACTCCAGCCTGGGCAACAAGAGCAAAACTCCGTCTCAAAAAAAAAAAAAAAAAAAGAAGTTATATATACAATTATGGCATAAAAGACTTCCATTACTGAAAACAAGACAGAATTTAAGTTTCTTTTGAAATAAGTCTCATTACTTATGAAATCTGAGACAGCAACACATAGCTTTCGTTTCACATAGCTGTGTCTCGAACTCCTGACCTCAGGTGATCCACCCGCCTCGGCCTCCCCAAGTGCTGGGATTACAGGCGTAGCCACCGCGCCCAACCACACTGTGTTACTATTGAAATATCTGAGAGCAGCTTCCAACGCTAAAGCTTCCTGTGTCCATGTTTCTTTTACTACTGCTCAGGAGCCACCGGCTAACACCTTCTCCCTGGTCTACCGACAGAAGCCTCCAGGAAGTCCCGGAAGGCAGGGTCATCTCCTCAGTGGCAGGGACTGCCTCCAGGGCCCTGGCACAAAGTCCCTACTTCTGAGTCTCAGGATGTTTTAATCAATAAAATATGAAAGCTCCTGGCTGCCAACCTCACCAGGTCGTGAGTGAGAAGCCGGCACCCCAGAAACATGTGGGGCCCTGGGCAAGCACCTCCCAGACACTGTCCATCAACTGCCCAGGCAGCAAAACCAACTCTCACACAAGTAAACGTCGGAGTCCAGGGAGCCGGGCACGGGCAGAGGCCAACAGGAGGAGCTGCTGGCTCTCGTGGGCTTGCTACAGGGCTGGCAGTCCGCTTGTCCTCAGCTCCAGGCTTGCTCAGCCTGCACCTGGGCTGGAAGCGTGTGGACCGAGGACGTTAACGGGGCAATACAACACTGGCCTATGCAGATGAAGGGGTCAGCGAGCAATGTGGCTCCTGCACTCTGCCTCTGAGGAGGCCCTGCCTCTGAGGGGCCCGCTGGGTGGGAGAGTCATCACCCAGCTGATGGCATCTCCGACACTGGAAGTCGCGGCTCCTACAGACCTCACACCCCACAAACCCAAAAGGGGTGTTCTCGTCAGTGGGGGAGGCGTGGGGCGAGCTCCACTTCTTCCCTTGCAACCTGGAGTCCGGTGTGCAGTCTGCCCACCGAAGGTCATGATGAACATCTCCCAGCATCTGCAAGCCTGGCACCCTGGACCTGCAGCTCGACACCTGGCAGGTGCTCAATCCACGGTGGCCAGCGCAGCCACCCTCTTCTGCCTGTTAAAGCAAAAGCCGTTTTGGATGGCAACCTCGCTTGCTGAGTGCCATCGAGGGGGGGGGTGGCTGTGCGGTATTTATGCGTGAAGTCCATCTGCAGAGGCTTCCTCTGGCCCAGGCTGACCACAAAGAGCCCTGACCTCCTGGCAGCACCAGAGCGGGCTTCAAAAAGCGGCGGCCAGCCCAGCCCTTCGGGGCCAGCAGCCTCAACGGGGGCAGTTGGCAGGCGACCCTTCCCTTCCTGCTGGGCCGGGGGACCAAGCCAGGAGGAGCCTGCCTCCCCACAGACCCCACCTGGCTCTGGGCTCCGCCAGTCACACTCAGCTCAGTGCACAATCTCAAGAGGCAGAAGCCCAGGCCCAGTGGTGGCTGATGCATGGGGAGCCCTGCTCTTCTTCCAGAGCATCAGGAAGAGCCTTTAGGGACTTTCCTGCCCCTAAGACCAGGTGGGAACCGGGACCACTTCACCCACTGCCTCAGGCCAGTGAGCCCAGCCCCACCCTCCATAGCCTGGCCTCCCTCTCACCAGCAGGGTAAGATGCCCTCCCCCAGCCAACGCCTGCAGGGTGTGGGGTCCACAGAACACAGGAGCAGTCCGTGAACAGGAACACGCTGCTGTGTGCTGAAGGAGCCCATGAATGCCTACATCCTGGGTGCTAACTGGTCACCCTCATCCTCTCCCTGCCAGCCCCACCCTCCCAGGCGGACCAGTGTCCTCCTTGGCAACGCCTGGAGACAAGCTGGAAGCTCAGCCCATAAGCATCTGTCGAATGAGTGGCCTCTGCCAAAAGCCCTGTCACAGCTCTCAGGGATTCTGACATCATGACATGGTGTCACGGGGACCAGGCCTGGATGGGAAAAGGCCTCAGTCCACAGAAGACAGCACAACCTCAGATTGACGGGTCGCACCATGCGCACAGCCGCCCGACCAGGAGCGCCCTCCGTGCGGGGCGGGCGGCAGTGGAGGAGTGTGGACTCCCAGCTCCAGCTCTTCCACTCCCTGGGGTGACCCCGGGCGCATCCCTCAACTCCTCTGTGCCTCAGTCTCTCTGGCAAAGCCAAGGGTTAGAGCCAAGGCTACAAGCACAGCTGGGCACGCTGTGCGCTGCTGCTAGCTCTGGGCCACTGGGGAGCTGCTGCTGTGTGAAGGGCAAGCGCCAGGGGCCATGCTGCTGCCTTTCTAGACACCGGCCTGCTCCAGACCATCGGAGCCAAGGCGAGCCAGTCAGGAGCTCATCCAACCTCACGGCCCATTCACAGGAATCAAAGGAGCCGACACAGGACAAGCCGTCAACCACAAGGAGCAGCTGCCCCCAGCGCAGGGGGAACCAGGCCAAAAGCACAGATGCTCCCAGACGGTGGCTCCCCCCCAGCAGGACACTGGGTGATGTCCGGGGACATTTGTGGTTGTCACGACTGGGGGTACTCCTGACCCGGAGTGACTGGAGGCCAAAGATGCTGCCCAGCACCCTGCAGTGCCCACAGTGCCCCAGAGTGATCCAGGCCAGAGTGCTGGCAGAGCCCAGGAGACCTGCCTCAGAATAACCTCAAATGCACCAAGAGAGCCCCAGAAAGGCCAGCACAGCCCTATGAGGTTCCCCATCACTCCCCACACTGCAACAGCCTCCCCCAGATCACGGCCCTCTCTGGCCTGACCAAGAATCCCTGCCAGGTGCTTCGTGCTCACTCTGCACAGGTGCAAGTGGTCATGGCCTCTAGGGCCCAGCCAGGAGCCCCACTCAGGATGTCTCCTTCCACAGCCACCCAATAAACCCAGAGACCTGCCATGGGCCTGGCTCTGAGCTGCACAGCCCCGGCCACAGTCTTGGGCACCCTCAAAGCTGCCCAGAGGCGGCTTTCTCCTCTCTCCGCTGAGTCCTTCCTCCCTCTGTGACTTCCCTACAGTATTTCCAGGTGTCCCCGTCTTACCATTCCCCAGTGTACCAGATAAAATCTTCCATAAACCTCTCTCCAGTTCCATGACCGTGTGCTGCCTTGGAGGCCAGCAGAACACAACGGCCTGGGCGCTGGAGGTGACCCCTCTGAGCCTCTGTCCTCTCCCCAGGAAGCCGGGCACGGGCCCTATCCCTGACACCTGGCCCACCACCCAGGCGCCCAGCATCCAGTAGCTACTCGACAGGACGCGGCGACCCCAGCTGCACTGTGTCAGCTTCCCAGAATCCAAGTCAGATGCGCTCAACCCAGACTTTAAGATGACTTCACAAGGCCAGGGAGGGCACACTGGAGACTCAGGCCTTCCTGATCGCCTGTGCCCTGAGCGCTGCAGGCCACCAGCTGGTGCCAACCCTCTAACCCTCCCGACAGGTCAGTGCCTGTCCCCCACCCTTCACAAGAGGACCAGGACAGGCCCTACTCCCAAGTGAGGACACTGTCCATCATATCCACCATGTGGGGTCCATGTGTCAAACCCACCATGGTCTGGACAGGGACTCCCCACACCCCACCACTCCTATGCGCTTCCTCCTGCATGCAGCCCCCCTCCTCAAGCTGACTGAAGTCTGTGTGCGTAAGGCATCCGTTATCACCGGCAGGCCTCAGCTGACTCTCATCCCCCATCAGGCTTTACATGGACTTCTAAGCCAGCACAGGTACCCTTGAAACTTGGGACTTCTCAGACTCAAAAGCAGAGCTTCCCCCAAGGATGGCTCCCTAGCCCACCTTCCCAGGGCAGCAGCTGCACGGCCACAAGTGTCCCAGAACAGGGGGCTGCCGAGCTCCAAGTCTCCTGAGGCATTGACCCCGCACCCACGCGCGCGCCAGGCCCAGCCCTCCAAGCGGGGTCCGGCGGGATCTCCTGCCTCCTCCATGGCAGTGGGCAGTGAGGGTTCTGCATCAGGAAGAGGCAGCTCCTCAGGCTGCCGAGCCCCCCCAGTGGGTAAGGGACACCGCAGACCCATGGCGTCCTGAGAGCCGCCATCTGCCGCAGAGAGGGCCTGCTTCCATCCAAGCTCAGCACCCTCCCGCGTGGCACCCACCGCACCTGCAGGGGACCTGCCAGGAGGGCGCTTCGCAGGGTCACAAGCACTTCACCCACATAACAACTCCACACAGCAAGGAAGTCAGAGTAGACCCTGGACTCCACATAGAACATTAGCTGGTCTCCCATGTGAGGTGCAGCCGTGGCAACACTTCGTGCCCACGGAGTCTGACTTAGAAAGCAGTGGACACTCCCGGTAGCCGAGGAGGAGAGCAGGGTCCATGCACTCCAGTCCTCCTCCACGCAGCCCGTGGCGTCCGGGTGGCCTGCAAGCCTATCTGTGCTGTGGGTGGGACCCCTCCAGACCCAGGCTGGAACCCCAGCTGCCCCACTTCCCAAGGGTGTCCATGCAGGGAGGGAAGGGGCAGGAGCCCTCACCTCTCTCCAGCCTCCTCACAGCCACAGCTTGGGTGGAGCGGGCCCACGTTCACCCGCGGCTTGAATGGACCTAACCCAGGTACCCGATCTGGGAGCCCTTTCCCTGCCTCACCCCAAAGTCGATGGCTCCATCCCCCGTGGCCGGTGGACTCCCTGCTCAGGCCCATCTCTGCAATGTCTCCCACACAGGCACACGGACCCTGCCAAGTCAAAGTGCCTGGAGAGAACTCACAGCACGGGCGAGGCAGGGGCTAAGTGCTTTCATCATGGTTCTCCAACGGAAGGTGCTCTTTTGTTTTGTCTGGGGAGGGGGAGAACCCACAAAACGCATTTCCCATCCACAAGTGTGACCTGTAGCTGGTGCGAGAGGGGCATGCCAAGGCAACCCTCTAGCAGCAACCGCTCCTGCACTAGCCAAGCCCAGCGCTGAGAACACAGGGCGCTGCTCAAAGCTAAGGGCACCGAGACATTTACACCAGACCACTAGGAAACCCAACCCAGACTGTTTGCCGGAAGAATGCAACTCTAAAACAACGTCGCTGCGGCAGGAGCCGCTCCTACCAAAGAATGGAGCCGAGCCCTTGGGCACAGCGAAATGAGGTTTCCCGGCCCGGCGGGGTCCGGAGCAAGTCAGGCTCCTATGGGAGGGGACGCCTCGGCTCAGCAAAGATCCGCCGGCCCATCGCCGCCTCGGAAGCGCTGACTCTTCCTTCCGCAGCTCAAGCCCACCCCCGGCGGGGAGGCGCCGAGGCAACGTAAACATAGCAGGCCCCGGCTGACCCGAGCCCCCCGGGCCCTGGGTTTGCGAACTCCTCCCAACCTTACCACTCTGGGGGGGGTGGGATGGGAGCGGGGAGCCCGGAGCCCCGAATGGGATAAGTTGGGCGGTGGCAGAACCGGAACCCTCGGCTCGGCTCGCCACGTGCGCCGCCCGCCAAGTTTGGGCGCGCGCTGGGGGCGCCCCGGACCACCCCCCAGGCCACAGTTCGGGGTCCCCCTGGCCAGGAAGCCGGGAGGCGGCGGCCAGGGCGCCCCGGGCTCCCCGCAGACTCCCTCAGGTTCTCATTCGGGGTCCCCCAGGCCAGGAAGCCGGCAGGCGGCAACGAGGGCGCCCCAGGCCCCCCCAAGTTCCCGTTCGGGGCCGCCACGGCCGGGAAGCGGCGGCGGGGGCCCCCGAACCCCTCTGGCTCCCATTCGGGGTCCCTCAGGACGCGCAATCGGGAAGCGGCGGCAGGGGCGCCCCAGGACACCTCCCCGAGGTTGCCGTTCGGGGTTCCCCCGACCAGGAAGTCTGGAGGCGGCGGCGGGGCCCCCCGGACCCCTCAGGCTCTCCTTCAGGGTCCCCCAGGACGGGAAGCCGGGAAGCGGCGGCGGGGGTGCAAGGACCCCCCAGACCCCGGGCACCCGTCCAGGGCCCCCGGCGCGAAGCCGCGGCGAGTCCGGGTCCCGAGTCCGCCCCCGGCCGGCGTGACCTTGACGGGGCGGCCCCGGGGGGCGGCGTCTGAGGCCGGGCGGCGGGGAGCGGCGGGCCGGGCTCGGGGCGGAGACGCAGGCCCGCGCCGCTCGTCTCACCCGATCTCGTCAGCGCCCGAGTTGTTCATGGCGGCGGCGGCGGCGACGCTCGGCGCTCCCGGGCCTCCTCGCTCGCTCCCGCCTCCGGAAGGTCACCCGCTCCGTCGCCCTCCCCACAGCCGCGGCCCGGATCTGCGCAACGGCGGCGGCGGCGGCGGCGGCGGCGGCAGCGGCGGCTGCCTCCTCCCCTCGGCGCCAACGGTCACCGCGCGTCCCCGCGCCGCCGCGCCGCCGCCCCTGCGC
>NW_026652290.1:97879626-97932665 GCF_009828535.3 Hylobates moloch
TTTCCTTCCTCCTCGGAGGCTCCCGGCGTTGCCGCGGGGCACGCTGGGAAATGGAGTCCCTGCGCTGGCCCCGCCCCTGCGAAGGGAGGATGCGCGCGGGCCGAGCCACGTGCGTGCGTGCGCGCGCGTGCGGGGTTGCGTGCGTGTGCGCGCGTGCGCGTCCGGCGCTCCGGGCTAGGCACGGCGGGCGCAGGCGCGGCTGCCGCTTCCTCTTTAAGTCTCCACTCGGAAGCGGTGGAGCCGCGTGGGGTGCTGGGGGGAGTGGGAGTGTCCCCGCCCGCACCCCAGGCGGGCGGACGGAGCGGGAACGGCACGTGAGCGTCCCGCGCGAGGCTCCTTCCTCTGTCCGCATTTCACAGAAGAGGATCCCGAGGGTCCGAGAGGCTGAGTCACTTGGCCAAGGTCACCCAGTTCGGGGCTGAACTGGAATCAAATCAAAACAATTAACTAAATTCAATGACTATGAAAAGATGTTATTGACCCCCCCAGTGCTATTACTATTAATAGCCAAATACTGTTTTAGTTGCATCTGTTAATTGCATACATCAGTGGTTCTTTTTCTGGGTGACTTTGCCCCCTAGGGGATAACTTGGCAATGTCTGAAAACGGTTTTGGTTGTCACAACTTGAGTGCGGGGTGCTGCTGGCATGGAGTGGGTCGAGACCAGAGATGCCGCTCAGCACCCTGCAGTGCACAGGACGGCCCCCCAAAAAGAATGATACCCGTCCTCCAATGTCAGCAGAAGGAGGTGGAAAAACCGTCTAGGCTGACGGTAGTAAACAGGTGACCCGCAGGGTTTTGTAAAACCGGCTACGTGCTGCCTACTGCTTTTCTCCTTAATCTCACAGCCCATTGACAACCTGATCGTTTGATTTATTCATCATCACAGAATTAAATAAATACAAGGAACAAGGCCGGGTGAGGTGGCTCACGCCTATAATCCCAACACTTTGGGAGGCCGAGGATCAATTGAGGTCAGGAGTTCGAGACCAGCCTGGCCAACATATATAGTGAAACCCCGTCTCTACTAAAAATACAAAAGAAAATTAGCTGGGCATGGTGGTGGGCGCCTGTAATCCCAGCTACTCGGGAAGCTAAGGCAGGAGAAATGCTTGAACGCAGGAAGTAGAGGTTGTAGTGAGCCGAGACCGTGCCACTGCACTCCAGCCTGGGCAACAGAGCAAGACTCCCTCTTAAGAAAAAAAGGGCCGGGCACAGTGGCTCACGCCTGGAATCCCAGCAGTTTGGGAGGCCAAGGCGAGCAGATCACGAGGTCAGGAGATCGAGACCATCCTGGCTAACATGGTGAAACCCCGTCTCTACTAAGTACAAAAAATTAGCTGGGCGTGGTGGCGGGTGCCTGTAGTCCCAGCTACTCGGGAGGCTGAGGCAGGAGAATTGCTTGAACCCAGGAGGCAGAGCTTTCAGTGAGCCGAGATCGTGCCACTGCACTCCAGCCTGGGCGACACAGCAAGACTCTGTCTCAAAAAAAAAATACAAGGAACAAGATCACAAGCAAATAGTACAAAACAAAACACTTTTTTTTCTTTTATTTTGAGACGAGGTCTCACTCTGTTGCCCAAGCTGGAGTGCAATGATGCAATCATAGCTCACTGCAGCCTTGAACTCCTGGGCTCCAGCTATCCTCCCTCCTCAGCCTCCCAAGTAGCTGGGACTAAAACCCCATTTAAAATAAAACTGGCCGGATGCAGTGGCTCATGCCTGTAATCCCAGCACTTTGGAAGTCCGAGATGAGAGGATCGCTTGAGCCCAGGAGTTCAAGACCAGCCTCGGCAGCATGACGAAACCCCATCTCTACAAAAAAAAATAATAATAATACAAAAATCAGCCAGGTTTGGCCAGGCGCGGTGGCTCACGTTTGTAATCCCAGCACTTCGGGAGGCCGAGGCGGGCGGATCACGAGGTCAGGAGATCGAGACCACGGTGAAACCCCGTCTCTACTAAAAATACAAAAAATTAGCCGGGCGTGGTGGCGGGCACCTGTAGTCCCAGCTACTTGGAGAGGCTGAGGCAGGAGAATGGCGTGAACCATTGTGCCACTGCACTCCAGCCTGGGCGACAGAGCGAGACTCCGTCTCAAGAAAAAAAAAAATAATAATAATATATTTTTTAAAATACAGGCAGGGCATGGTGGCTCACACCTGTAATCTCAGCACTTTGGGAGGCCAAGGTGGGCGGGTCACCTGAGGTCAGGAGTTCCAGACCAGCCTGGCAACATGGCGAGACCCTGTCTGTACTAAAAATACAAAAATTAGGCAGGCGTGGTGGTGGGCGCCTGTAATCCCAGCTACTCAGGAGGCTGGGGCAGGAGAATCGCTTGATCATGAGAGGTGGAGGTTGCAGTGAGCCGAGGTTGCGCCACTGCACTCCAGCCTGGGCTACAGTGCGAGACCCCACCTCGAAAAAAAGAAAGAAAAGAAAAGAAAGAGAAAGAAAGAAAGGAAGAAAGAACTAGAAGAGCCTACTTCTCTGCTTCTCCCTCTTCCCCATTCATTTCCTTCCTTCCACCCCAGGGCAAAGGCAACGAGAAAAAGGCTGTGCACATACTGATCTGAATTTACTCCCAGTGTGGCTATAAACAGATCCAACCACGGTATGTAGTTTTGGTCCCCTTTTTTTCGTGTAGTAAAATATATGTGACATAAAATTTTCCATTTTAATGATTTTTGTTTTTATTTTATTTATTTTATTTTTTTTGAGATGGAGTTTCTCTCTTGTTGCCCAGGCTGGAGTGCAATGGTGCGATCTCGGCTCACCACAACCTCCGCCTCCCAGGTTCAAGCAATTCTGCCTCAGCCTCCCGAGTAGCTGGGACTACAGGCATGCACCACCACGCCCGGCTTATTTTGTATTTTTAGTAGAGACAGGGTTTCTCCATGTTGAGGCTGGTCTTGAACTCCTGACCTCAGGTCCTCAGGTGATCTGCCCGCCTCAGCCTCCCAAAGTGCTGGGATTACAGGCGTGAGCCACCGCACTGCGCCTGGTCAATTTTTTTTTTTTTTTTTTTTGAGACGAAGTCTTGCTCTGTCACCCAGGCTGGAGTGCAGTGGTGTGATCTTGGCTCACTGCAAGCTCTGCCTCCTGGGTTCACGCCATTCTCCTATCTCAGCCTCCTGAGTGGCTGGGACTACAGGCGCCCGCCACCATGCCCAGCTTATTTTTTGTATTTTTAGTAGAGCCATGTTGGCCAGGATGGTCTCAATCTCCTGATTTCGTGATCTGCCCGTCTCAGCCTCCCAAAGTGCTGGGATTACAGGCGTGAGCCACCGCGCCCGGCCTAATTTTTGTATTTTTAATAGAGATGTGGTTTCACCATGTTAGCCAGGCTGGTCTGGAACTCCTGGCCTCAGGTGATCCGCCAGCCTTGGCCTCCCAAAGTGCTCGATTACAGGCGTAAGCCACCGCGCCCGGCCCCATTTTAATTATTTTTAGGTGCACAGCTCAGTGGCATTAAGCACATTCCCACTGTTGTGCAACCATCACCACCGTCCTCTCCAGAACCTTCTCATCTTCCCAAACCGAAACTCTGCCCCATGAAATACTCACTCCTTGTCCCCTCCCCAGCCCCTGGCACCCCCCACCATCCTACGTTCTGTCGTTCTGTCTCTGTGGATCTGAGGACTCCAGGGACCTCCTAGGAGTGGAATCACATAGGATTTGTCCTGTTGTGACTGGCTTATTTCACTGAGTGTGACGTTCACTGCAACCTCCGCCTCCCGGGTTCAAGAGATTCTCCTGCCTCAGCCTCCTGAGTAGCTGGGATTACAGGTGCCCACCACCACGCCCAGCTATTTTTGTATTTTTGTAGACATGGGGTTTCACCATGCTGCCAGGCTGGTCTCAGGGGATCTGCCCACCTTGGCCTCCCAAAGTACTGGGATTACACGAGTGAGCCACCGAGCCCGGCCCTGGCTAATTTTTAAAACATTTTTTTTGGCCGGGCGTGGTGGCTCACGCCTGTAATCCTAGCAGTTTGGGAGGCCGAGGCGGGTGGATCACGTGAGGTCAGGAGTTCGAGACCAGCCTGACCAACATGGAGAAACCCCGTCTCTACTAAAAATACAAAATTAGCCGCGCGGGGAGGCACATGCCTGTAATCCTTGTTACTCGGGAGGCTGAGGCAGGAGAATCGCTTGAACCCAGGAGGCGGAGGTTGCAGTGAGCCGAGATCGCGCCATTGCACTCCAGCCTGGGCGACAAGAGCGAAAACTCCGTCTCAAAAAAATAAATAAATAAAAATAAAACTTTTTTTTTGTACAGACAGGTCTCTGTGTGTGGTCTAAGCTGGTCTTAACTCTTGCACTGAAGCAATCCTCCTACCTTGGCGTCCCAAAGTGGTGGGATCACAGGCCTGAGCCCCTGCACCTCCCCCAGGCACTGGGATCACAGGTGGGAGCTGCTGCAACCAGCCTATCAAGCATGTTCTGCGTGCCAGGATCACTGACAGCCCTGTGAGAGGGACGCTAGGACCATGAAGAAATACCTTCCGTTAGTGAACTACCAAAGAGAGAGAAAACAGCTTCTGGCCGGGTGCGGTGGCTCACCCCTGTAATCCAAGCACTTTGGGAGGCCGAGGCAGGTGGATCACGAGGTCAGGAGATCGAGACCATCCTGGCTAACATGGTGAAACTGCGTTTCTACTAAAAATAAAAAAACAAAATTAGCCGGGCGTGGTGGCGGGCGCCTGTCATCACAGCTACCCAGGAGGCTGAGGCAGGAGAATCGCTTGAACCCGGGAGGCAGAGGTTGCACTGAGCCAAAATCATGCCACTGCACTCCAACCTGAGCAACAGAGTGAGACTGTCTCAGAAAAACAAAAACAAACAAACAGCTTCTGACCAGGACATGCCTGTCCTGGGGCAGAATGGGGGTGTCTCCTAGAGGACACGTGGGCTCAGCTTGAGACAGAACGAGAAAGCGGCCTGACCAGGAGAGAGACTGTCGAGGCAGGGGGAAGAGCGTGTGCCAAGGCCTGGGGCTAAGGAGCTGTGCAAGAGGTGGCAGGGACGTGTGGAGGTGTTGAGCAGGCAGTGATGGGGCAGGCAGCTACCCAGACGAGGTGACGCAGGGAAGGCCGCGTGTGGGAGCTGTTTCAGAGGCTGCCTGCGTTCACACCCTGGCTCTGCTGCAACCCGTGAACCTCAACCTCTCCGGGCCTCAGTCTCCCTCATGTGTTAAATGGGCGTAATAACTGCACCTGTTAACCCGTGCAGGGCGCATGGCAGGCAGGCAGGCAGCGCTCAGGGCTCATGACTGTGGCCCCACGTTCAGAGGGGGAAGGAAACCGAGTATCAGAGCCAAGACGCCACCGCAGCGGGCTTGGGGGCCCCCAGGAAACAGGCGGGGGATGTGCTTGACCCTAAGGGGCTACCCTGGGCTGGGGGAGGCCTAATTCCACCCCCGCACACCCCAGCTGCAGGGCCGCCCGAGGCAAGGGCACTGCTGGGATTGAGTCCTGGTATCCAGAACTAGAGGCGCCTTTGGGCAGAGCCCCCCATCAGGGACCCAGGGTCTCAGATGACCCCCAGCCTATGGGGGTGTGACATGGGCTCATGAAAGGGGGGCATCGGAGCTCTCATCCTGGGTCTCCACCCTCGTGGCCACCGGACCACCGGCTTTGCTTCTCAAAGCCTCAGTTTCCACATCTGTAAACTGACAGTTGGCTGCTCTGTCTATGGAGTAGCCATTCTTTTTTATTCCTTAATAAACTTGCTTTCAAAAAAGGAAGGAAGGAAGGAAAGAAGGAAGGAAGGAAAGGAAGGAAGGAAGGAAGGAAGGAAGGAAAGAAGGAAGGAAGGAAGGAAAGAAGGAAGGAAGGAAGGAAGGAAAGAAAGAAAGAAAGAAAGAAAGGCAGACAAACGACAGTCATCATAGAACCTGGCAGGGGCGGTGGCTCACGCCTGTAATCCCAACACTTTGGGAGGCTGAAGCGGGAGGATCGCTTGCGCCCAGGAGTTTGAGACCAGCCTGGGCAACATAGCAAGACCTTGTCTGTATCAAAAAAGGATAGAACTCACTGTAGCATCTTCTAAACATTAAATGATTTTAAACATTTAAAGCACTTCCAACAGCGCCTGGAAGATCCTCAGATTCTGACACCCCAGCGAGGAGGGGGCCTTTCTGCGGGGCTGACAGACGAGAAAACTATGGCACGTAACCGGCAAGGCGGGGATTCCGGTCCCGGCCTGCAGGTCCGCGTCCCCGGGCGCGGGGCTGCGGTGCCCGCTCCGCAGAGGAGGCACCGAGGCTCCTTGGGGAGGGGGCGGCGGGGGCCCCTACCCCACTCCCGCCACCTCTCGCGTGGCCGCCGCTAGAAGCCGCTCCCGGAGCCGCGCGCGTCCTCTCGCGGGTCCGCCCCCCGAGCCTGTTAGACCCGCCCCCGGCCCACAAGGCTCTGCAGGGAGCGGGCCCGGGCGCGGCGCGATCGAGGTCGGGTCGCCGTCCAGCCTGCAGCATGAGCGCCCCCAGCGCGACCCCCATCTTCGCGCCCGGCGAGAACTGCAGCCCCGCGTGGGGGGCGGCGCCCGCGGCCTACGACGCGGCGGACACGCACCTGCGCATCCTGGGCAAGCCGGTGATGGAGCGCTGGGAGACCCCCTATATGCACGCGCTGGCCGCCGCCGCCGCCTCCAAAGGTAGCCCCCGCCCGGCCTGCACCGCCCCAGGGGCGCAGGGGAAACTGAGGCCGGGGCTGCCCCGACCCGGGGGCTCTGCAGCCCACCCTCCCGCTGGGGCGCCTCTATCTCCTCGCCTGGGAAGTGGAGCTGCAGGTGGGGGCACACGGAGGCGTTCACGGGGAGTGCCGCGGGCGTGGGGCCCGCACACATTAGGCGCCGCCTAAATACCAGAAACTTCCTCTCCAGGGGGAGTGAGGCCCCCCGCTCTCCGGATGGGGACCTCAAACGTGAGACCTGGGTGAAACTGGGTGGAACCGGGTCCCCAGCTCCCTGTCTGAGGTCGGGAGGAAGGGGTCGTGCCAGGGAGAGGCTGCCCTTCTGCCTGCCTGGGACAGCAGCCCCGACTCGCCGGCTAAGAATAGCAGCCGGAAAGCTGAGCTCAGGGAGACAGCTGTCCCCGGGGTGGCCCTGGCCTGCCTGGCGTCAGAGGCTTAGGGCTGCTGAGAAAGGACTCCCTGGCCCCACACAGGCCCCATCCAGGGGTCGGGCCTCAGTGTTCCCACCCTGAAAATGGGCACGTCCAGTGTCCAGTGCCAATCAGGATTGAGGGGGGGCCCATGTGTGGCCCACTGGGGACCAGTCCTTCCCCTCCCAGATAGTCTCAAGTCCAGGTCTTGCCTGGCCACTCTTGCAAATCCAACTTTCGGATGGAGGGAGGGGGAGAGAAAAGTAACCAACCCGAGAGATAAGGGACCCGGGACAAACAGCGTGGGCTGGGCTCAAAGTCCAAGGCTCTCGCCTCCCCACAGGCCTGGCCCCAAAAGCGGCCGTCTTCGGCCTCCCTGGCTGGTCATCCTCTCTCTGGCCGCTGGCCAGGGCCCACGCTGTTCCCGCTCAGGACTATTGTGTTCCGCCCGCCTCTGTCCATGCTGGCCCAGGGTGCCCTCCCGTCCTGTGGCAAATGTGACTCACAGCCCAGTCCAGCCCTGCACCCCCTCCTCCAAGCAGACCCCCAACTCAGCCCTGCGCTCCTTCCTCCAGGCAGCCTCCCCAGCCCAGCCCTGCCCAGCCCTGGGCCCCCTCCTCCAGGAAGCCTCCCCAGCCCTGCTCTGCACCCCCTCTTCCAGACAGCCTCCCCAGCCCTGCCCTGCCCTGCCCTGCGTCCCCTCCTCCTGGCAGCCTCTCCAGCCCTGCCCTGTGCCCCCTCCTCCAGGCAGCCTCCCCAGCCCAGCCCTGCCCTACCCTGTGCCCCCTCCTCCAGGAAGCCTCCCCAGCCCAGCCCTGGGCCCCCTCCTCCAGGAAGCTTCCCCAGCCCTGCTCTGCACCCCCTCCTCCAGACAGCCTCCCCAGCCCAGCCCTGCCCTACCCTGGGCCCCCTCCTCCAGGAAGCTTCCCAGCCCAGCCCTGGGCCCCCTCCTCCTGGCAGCCTCTCCAGCCCAGCCCTGCGCCCCCTCTTCCAGACAGCCTCCCCAGCCCTGCTCTGCACGACCCCCTCCAGGCAGACCCCCAGCCCAGCCCTGTGCCTCCTCCTCCAGGCAGTCTCCCCAGCCCTGCCCTGCCCTGCCCTGTGCCCCCTCCTCCAGGCAGCCTCCTAAGCCCGGCCCACCTAGTGATGCCGGGCGCCCTGTGTCTGCCCAGGGGGCCGGGTCCTGGAGGTGGGCTTTGGCATGGCCATCGCAGCGTCAAAGGTGCAGGAGGCGCCCATTGATGAGCATTGGATCATCGAGTGCAATGACGGCGTCTTCCAGCGGCTCCAGGACTGGGCCCCGCGGCAGACACACAAGGTGCCCCTCTGCCCGCAGGCCCTCCAGGAACCCCACTCCTTGGGGTGAGGGCACTGCTTCCTGGGGGTTGGGGGCCTGGGGCTGCCAGAGGTGGAGGAGGTGGTCTTCTCTCTCGGGAGTCCCCCTGGCCGCTCCCTTTCTGCAGGTGGGGAGATCTTGGGGACCTCTGTACCCTGTCATCTCTTTTTCTTTTCCCCTCTTCAAGGTCGTCCCCTTGAAAGGCCTGTGGGAGGATGTGGCGCCCACCCTGCCTGACGGTCACTTTGATGGTGAGGGGTGAGGGGACGTATCACAGGGTGGGCCTCCCCAGCTCCACTGCAGCCCCTCCTTTGCTTGTGGGGGGCCCTCTGATGTGCACTGGGGGGACAGAGCCCAGGTGGGTGTGGGCCTGGCTGTGGGGGCTGGCAGGGCACCGGGGATGGGCATGCTCACGGAGGGGCCCTGGAGGCGATCTCGGGGTTGTCAAGCCTGTGTGGGAGCCCCACCTCTACCGTCTCACTGCACCTCCACCCGCTCGGGGATGAGCCGGGTGAGGCTGGGCGAGGCGCTGAGCCCGGCTCTGACCGAGTGGGCTTCTGTCCCCTGTGCAGGGATCCTGTACGACACATACCCACTCTCCGAGGAGACCTGGCACACGCACCAGTTCAACTTCATCAAGGTGGTTCTCTCTGACTCGCTGGGATGCGGGGGGCCCTCGGGGAAGCCCCTCTGCCCACACCCCACCTCCGTCCTGACCACTGGCCACTCCCTTCCACAGAACCACGCCTTTCGCCTGCTGAAGCCGGGGGGCGTCCTCACCTACTGCAACCTCACCTCCTGGGGGGAGCTGATGAAGTCCAAGTACTCAGACATCACCATCATGTTTGAGGTGCGCCCACCTGGAGTTCCCCATGGGTCTCCAGGAAGTGACCTTGGATGGGGGTGGGAACGGGCTGCTGGAGCCACCTTGCTACCTGGGGAGGGTCCCTTCCTGACCCCCTGGGTGGGCTGGACTGTGCTGGTTCATTTAGAAATCAAAGTCCTTTGCCTGGCGGGGTGGCTGCCAGCAGTGGCTCAGGTCTGTAATCCCAGCACTGTGGGAGGCCGAGGTGGGCAGATCGCTTGAGCCTAGGAGTTCAAGACCAGCCTGGGCAACAGAGAAAGACCGCATCTTAACTAAAAAAAAATACAAAAAACTAGCTGGGCGTGGTGGCGTGTGCCTGTACTCCCAGCTACTTGGGAGGCTGAGGTAGGGGGACTGCTTGAGCCCAGGGGGCAGAGGTTGCAGTAAGCCAAGATCGAACCACTGCACTCCAGCCTGGGCAACAGAGCCAGACCCTGTCTCAAGAAAAAAAAAAAAGAAAGAAACTTAAAAAAAAAAATGAGTCCGGGCGCAGTGGCTCACACCTGTAATCCCAGCACTTTGGGAAGCCGAGGCGGGTGGATCATGAGGTCAGGAGATTGAGACCATCTTGGCTAACACGGTGAAACCCCGTCTCTACTAAAAATACAAAAAATAAGCTGGGCGTGGTGGCGGGCGCCTGTAGTCCCAGCTACTCGGGGGGAGGCTGAGGCAGGAGAATGGCGTGAACTCAGAAGGGGGAGCTTGCAGTGAGCCGAGATCACGCCACTGCACTCCAGCCTGGGCGATAGAGCGAGACTCCGTCTCAAAAAAAAAAAAAAAAGGAAATCAGGCTGGGCGTGGTGGCTCACACCCGTGATCCCGGCACTTCGGAAGGCCAAGGCGGGTGGATCACTTGAGCCCAGGAGTTTGAGCCTAGCCTGGCCAATGTGGCGGAATCCAATCTCTACTAAAAATACAAAAGTTAGCCAGGCGTGGTGGCGGGCGCCTGTAATTCCAGCTACTCGGGAGGCTGAGGCATGAGAATCACTTGAACCTGGGAGGCAGAGGCTGCTGTGAGCCGAGATCGCACCACTGTACTCCAGCCTGGGCAACAGACCAAGACTCCATCTCAAAAAAACAAAAACAAAAAAAATGGAAATCAAAGTCCCTCACCAGCTCAACAACCTCCCATGGCTCCCCAGTGCCCTGTGGTTCAGCCCAAGCCCCGCGTGTTCCCCTCCCTCCGGCCGCCTCCACCTGGCTGTCTTCGCTGGTTCAGCAGTGCTTGTCTCGCTGTTCCCTCCGCCTGGTGGAGGCGGCCTGTCTGAGAAGGGCTCTATGTGGTTGCCCTGGGCCGCTGTTGTGAGAGCCAGCTGGATGCCTGTGGCCCTTGGGGCAGCTTTTCTTCCAAAATGGGAACTAGCGGCCTGTGTTCTTTTTCTGTTGTGATTCTTTGGCTCCACCCACCACACTGGCAAGGTCTGGAGAACTGTGGAGTAGGTGCCCCGGGGGTGGCTCGAGTGTGGAGCTGGGGTTCCAGGACAGCCCGGAAGCTGCTGCCCGCATTGGGGAGCTGGAGATTCCTGCTCTCTCCTGGGCTTCTAGGGCTGCCCTGCCACGTGCCCACAGGAGCTGCAGCTGCCCATCTGGGCCTTGCCATCTGTAAACGCTCTTCAATGAGGGGTGGGCGCCAGGCTGCACGTGACCCTCATGGCCCTCAGAGGTGACCTGGCGCCATCCCCGACCAGGAGACACAGGTGCCCGCGCTGCTGGAGGCCGGCTTCCGGAGGGAGAACATCCGTACCGAGGTGATGGCGCTGGTCCCACCGGCCGACTGCCGCTACTACGCCTTCCCACAGATGATCACGCCCCTGGTCACCAAGGGCTGAGCCCCCACCCCGGCCTGGCCACGCCACACCCATGCCTTCCTCTGTGTCTTCCTGGCTGGGAGCCCAGGCTGTCGCACCAGCCCCGTGCTGATCCCAGCTGTGTGTCACCAGCAAGTTTCCCAGCTTCTCTGTGAGGGTCACTGCTGCCCGCTGCAGGGTCCCCGAGGTGAAGTAAACGCCGGCACTGGGCTTGGCCAGTCGGCAGTGAGTGTGCGACTGTTACTTCCAGTGGCTGCTCCCTCACCTCCCGCCCATCCCACGGACACAGGAAAAGTGGGTGACTCCCCTCCAGGTTTCTGAGCGGCCCCAGGACCCCCCCCCCACTGTCTTGCCCATGGCAGACATCTCCAGCTGATGCCTGATGTCCCTTCCTCAGACGAAAGCCACCTGACCCTTTGCAGCGGGGTCAGGGAAGGGTGTAACTAGGTCAGGGTCTCAGAGAGTGGCAGCACCACGGCCGGGGTGTGGGTGAGACAAGGATCTTTGCCTACCCCAGGCAGGAACCCACTTCTCTGCCCGGCCCGGCACACCCTGAGGCCCCCTCCTCCCGCCCCAGGAGGGGCGTGGCTGCTGACAGCCCCATGCCCCGAGCCTGAGCCTCCCATTTCCAGATGTGGTTTCCTCTCGGGAGGTATCGCCTCCTCCGCTGGGCCCATTGCGGGGGCAGCCCCACCTGTCCGTGCCTTTGTGCCCAGCTGGTCACCCCATGCCTCCCGCTTTGCCCCCTGCATCCACATGGGTGCAGCCCGCCCATCTTCCTGGGGCCGTCCTGCCCACCCCTCCACTGACCTCCTTGACCTGAGAGAAGGCCGGCTCCTGCGCTCTGCGCTCTGGCCCAAGGCTTCTGTTCCGCTGGCTGACGCCCTGTCCCCACCCCAGCATGTCCTGCCTCCAGGCTGCTTGACCCGGCTGGGCTGGGCACCTGTTCCCCACCCCCGCCCCAGTCTCCCAGGCCCCATCCCAGCCTGGCCCATGATAACTGCCAGTCCCCAGAACTGTCTCTGGTGTGCAGCAGGCATGCAAGGTGGGCCGGCAGAGCGAGGTCCCCAGCACCGGTGGCATGTGGCGCTGAACACAGGAAGATGGGACATTTGCTAAATCAGTGCACGTCCCTGATGAGGACTGGACGTCCACGGATGAAGGGGCTGGTGGGGTGGAGCCAGGGTCCCCCGAAAGCCCTGGGTGGAGAGGGTGTCCCCAGAGTGGGGTCAGACAGCCTGTGAGGCTCACAGCCCTGCCCTGCAGCCCTTTGGTTTGGACCAGGTACCACCTCCCCATCTCCCTGGCCCCAGCCCTCGGCTAACCAGCCCATCCCACCGCCTGGAAATGGGCCAGAGGGCCGTGGCGACCTGCCCAAGTCCACACACAGGCCACACTCTGAACCCCAGGGCAGGCTCAGACGGGCTTTGCTCAGCCTGCCTTAAGGCACAGAGGGAGACTGAGTCAGGGCCCTCCCAGGAGGGATGGGTGTGCCGCCTTCCACGCTCGGGACTTTGGGCCACGATGTCCACCCCAGTCTTTGCAGAGCAGCGGGAAAGGACCCTGCTGGCAGGCACAGTGCCCATCTCTGCCCCCGGCTCTGCTCCCACCGCCCCCAACCCAAGGGTGGCACGCCGCAGGGGGTCTGTGATCCCCCCACCTCCCCGGCTCCTTTCTTTTTTTTTTTTTTTTTTTGAGACGGAGTCTCGCTCTGTCACCCAGGCTGGAGTGCAGTGGCACCATCTCGGCTCACTGCAAGCTCCGCCTCCCGGGTTCACGCCATTCTCCTGCCTCAGCCTCTCCGAGTAACTGGGACTACAGGCGCCCGCCACCACGCCCGGCTAATTTTTTGTATTTTTAGTAGAGACAGGGTTTCATCGTGGTCTCGATCTCCTGACCTCGTGATCCACCCACCTCGGCCTCCCAAAGTGCCGGGATTACAAGCGTGAGCCACCGCGCCCGGCCCCTGGCTCCTTTCACCCACACACCACACTAGGAGGCAGCAGCCCGAGGGCAGGTTTATTGACAACCTCACGGGACACAAGCAGGCTGGGGACAGGACGGCGACAGGCTCCGGTGGCGGCGCTACCTGCGATACCAGATCTGCAGCCTCCGCTCCCGCTTGATCTTCCTCTGCAGCTGCAGGATGCCATAGAGCAGGGCCTCGGCCGTGGGTGGGCAGCCTGCGGGGACCTTGCCTCAGTCTCCCTCCCTGCAGCCGGAGCCTGCGTGACCACGTGCACAGCGCAGCCGGCTCGGCTTTTGAGGGGTCTCCCGTGCCGGCCTCTGAAGGTGGAGGCTGGCAGCCCTGGGTGGGCGCAGAGGCCAGGGGCTGGGAGCTGGCGCAGGGGAGGTCCCTGCAGGAAGAGTGGGGTCCTCCCCTGGGCAAGGCCCCACTGCCCTCCACCTGTGGCTCATCCCGGGCTGTCACAAGAACCTCTTGGACAAGACGCTGACCTCACTAAGCCGGCCCCTGGCCCCAGCCCTCAGGACTCCATGGCGGCCAGCGCTCAAAAACACACTTAGCAGTGGGGAGCAGGGCCCGGGGCTGCCCTGGACGGAGATGGAGGCAGGGAGGCTGGTGGAGGAGATGGAGGCAGGGAGGCTGGGTGGAGGGAGGGGAGGTGGCCCAGAACCTGGGTATTCCACGAGGACCCGATGACCCCCTTTCTCAGCCCCAAGCCGGAGCTCTTTGCTGGGGATCCCCCAGTCCCGGCTGCTGCACAGGCTCAGAGCAAAGGGCTTGAGCAAGAGGACGAAGCCCCGGGCCCAACGGGGACAGCAGGAGTGGAAACAGGTGGGAAAGGACAAGGCCACTGCAGGGCCTGGGAAAGGGCGGCCAGGCCCCACCTGGCAGAGCTCTGGCAAGTCCAGGCTGCTCCAAGGGAGGGAGAAGCACAGTCCGCAGGGAGGGAGGGAGGAGCACAGTCCCCAGAGAGGGAGGAGCACAGTCCCCAGAGAGGGAGGAGCACAGTCCCCAGGGAGGGAGGAGCACAGTCACCAGGGAGGGAGGAGCACAGTCCCCAGGGAGGGAGGGAGGAGCACAGTCCCCAGAGAGGGAGGAGCACAGTCCCCAGGGACACATCCTCAGAGAGGAGGACAGTCACCAGAAGGAGGACACATCACCAGGGAGGAGGAGACATCGTCACCAGGGAGGGAGGAGCACAGTCCACACTCGCAACCTGCCCCTTTGGTCTGCACTGCAGGGGAAGACGCCAGGGGCATGGGCTGAGCTCCTGACCCTGGGATGGACTTCTCTGTGCTGACGAGAGTCACGGGGAGGCCCAGGCTGCCCTGTCCACTGCCCCCAGGTAACCTGAACCATGCAGAATGCTGAGCAAATCAATGCCCTTTCCAGGGAAGTGGAATCCAAAGTCAGAGCCTGTTCCTCCACTTTTGAGAGGTGCCGGGACATGCCTCTCGCTTGCCCAACTCTCCAGACTCAGGACTCGGGGCTGGGCTCTCTGCGCATGCGCTAATGCCGCAACACAGGGTGGCCAAGAACAGGACCTCTGTCCCCTGTCCCACACGAGCGCCACCTCCAAGCCTGACTACCGCTCCGGGGGGGTGGCCCTCGTGGGACCACGTGAGGCGCAAGAGTCCCAAGGGATCACCAGATAATAAAGAATGTTCCCGGTGCGGTGTGAATTTCAGGTATGCAGCCAATACTCCTTTTTTTTTTTTTTTTTCTGAGACGGAGTCTCGCTCTGTCGCCCAGGCTGGAGTGCAGTGGCGCGATCTCGGCTCACTGCAAGCTCCACCTCCCGGGTTCACGCCATTCTCCTGCCTCAGCCTCTCCGAGTAGCTGGGACTACAGGCGCCCACCACCACGCTCGGCTAATTTTTTGTATTTTTAGTAGAGACGGGGTTTCACCGTGGTTCCGATCTCCTGACCTCGTGATCCGCCCACCTTGGCCTCCCAAAGTGCTGGGATTACAAGTGTGAGCCACCGCGCCCGGCCCAATACTCTTTTTTAGTGTCACTATAGCCCAACTATTGTTGGGATATATTTATACTAAACAATTACTACTAATTGTTTTCCTGATGGTCAAACTCAACCTAACCTCACAGACAAACTGAGCCTCCCACGTCTGCATTTGCCAAATCCGGCCACCCCGGGTCCCAGGGAGTCCTGCGTGCCCTTCTGTAAGGCTGAGGGCGCGGGACGGTGTCTTGGCCTCCAGGAGCCTTCTGTCTTGGTATTTCTAACTGCAGGTCTTTGGTTTCTGTCAGGCAGGACCATATGAAACTGCTGTAAACCAGGCGAGTGTCAGGAATTCCACTCAGCCTCCCCTGCTCCCTCTGCTCCCTCTGATGCCTGAATACATCGCCGACTTCTCATAGGGCACACGCTCCTCTAAGAGGCAGAGCCCCAAGTCGGCCCGTCTGTAGGATGGGGAAGCCCGCTGTCTGCTGGGGCTGTGGGACTCCCTCACTGGGCCGCCGGGCGCCGTGTGGCACTGGCCCTGTCCCCAGCTCCATCCCGGCCTACCTGGGATGTAGATGTCCACGGGCACGATGCGGTCACAGCCCCTCACCACCGAGTAGGAGTAGTGGTAGTAGCCTCCTCCGTTGGCGCAGCTGTGGGAGAGGTGCCGTGAGGGGAGTGTGCTGAGGACCCGCCTGCCCACCCTCCACTCTCCCTCCTCACAGCTGTCGGGAGGCACCGTGAGGAGCACCTGCCGAGGACCCACCCCGTCCACCCTCTCTCCACGAGGCCTCACCCCATCCCCACCCGCCTTCAACTGCAGGCCGGGCACCAATGAGGCTGGAACTTGTCACGGAGAAGCAATGAGCAAACACACACAGGCTCCCAGAGCCCCTGTGGAACCAGTGGGGCGCAAGCACACACGTGGCTGATAACTCGGGGAAAAGTGCTCCCCTCCCGAGGGGGCTCCTGACCATCGATTCCCAGGGCTGAGAAGTGTCAGATCACATGTGTCAACAAAAAGCCACTTCAAACAGCCACAGTGCCAACACCCAGCCCCTGTCTATGGGGCGGCTGAGCCTCACGGGAGACCCTCGCCCGATTCTGGCTCTGTCAGCAAGGTGCTGGGGTCCACCCGGGGCAGGCAGCTGGAAACCCCAGGCGGCCACACAGACTCCACTCCCAGCACTGCTTTCCACAGCCGTAAACATGGACATAACCTGAATGCCCAGCAGTGGGAGATGATTATGAAAACTCTGGAATATTCTAATTAATTGTTTAGAATTAGATTAGTAATACGTCCACACAGTGGGATATTATTCAGCCAAGAAAAGGAGCGAGGCTCGGACACAGGCCACAGCGCGGATGCACCTTGAGGACGTCACGCTCAGTGAGAGACGCCAGACATAGAAGGCCACGCAGTGTGTGATCCTGTTTCTGTGAAATGTCCAGGATGGGCCCATCCACAGAGACAGGGAGGGGAGGTGTGGGCACCAGGGCTTGGAAGGGGATGCAGAGTGACTGCTGATGGGGACAGCAGTTCATTTGGGGGTGATGAGAATGTTCTGGAATTAGAGGTGGTGGCCTAAAAACCACTGAACTGCTCGCTTTAAAAGGGTAAACTTAGCAAGACCCAATCTCTACAAAAATTTTAAAAATTAGGCACAGTGGAGCACATCTGTAATCCCAGCACTTTGGGAGGCTAAGGTTGGGGGATCGCTTGACCCCAGCAGTTCAAGGCTGCAGTGAGCTATGACTGCACCACTGCACTCCAGCCTGGGCAACTCAGTGAGACTCTTGTCTCTAAAAAATAAAAATAAATATTGGCCGCACAGTGGTTCATGCCTGTAATCCCAGCACTTTGGGAGGCTGAGGTGGGTGGATCACGAGGTCAGGAGATCAAGACCATCCTAGCCAACGTGGTGAAACCTCTTCTTTACTAAAAATACAAAAATTGGCCAGGTGTGGTGGCGGGCGCCTGTAATCCCAGCTACTCGGGAGGCCGAGGCAGGAGAATCACTTGCACCTGGGAAGCGGAGGTTGTAGTGAGCCGAGATCGCGCCACTGCACTCCAGCCTGGGCGACAGAGCTAGACTCCGTCTTTAAATAAATAAATAAATAAATAAATAAATAAATAAATAAATAAATAAATAAATGTTTTAAAATGTTAGGAGACTAAATACCTTTCAGTGTTATGGTGAAATGACTAAAAATGATGGCAAGGCCAGGCATGGTGGCTTATGCCTATAATCCCAGCACTTTGGGAGGCCGAGGCGGGTGGATCACCTGAGGGAGTTCAAGACCAGCCTGGCCAACATGGTGAAACCTCGTCTCTACTAAACATACAAAAATTAGCTGGGTGTGGTGGTGCGTGCCTGTAATCCCAGCTACTTGGGAGGCTGAGGCAGGAGAATTGCTTGAACCTGGGAGGCGGAGGTTGCAGTGAGCCAAGATCATTCCACCACACTCCAGCCTGGGTGACAGAGCTAGACTCTGTCTCAGAAAAAAAAAAGAAAAAAAAACTGATGGCAAGTTAGAACGCTGAGATTATAAAACTATCTACAGCACCTGTCATCACTTATGTGTGAGTAAAGCAGAGAACTGGGTGGAATGTGGGGTCTGCTGCGTGGGGGTGGATGGGAGGAATCGTTTTGGCGAGAGGCCCGCCAGCCCATCTGCCTGGGGTGGAGGCACCGAGAGGGTGAAGGGCAGCGCCGGGACCACGTGGGATTTCACTAAATGTAAATGACACTTTTGATAAGCGCCATTAGGGCACAGCCAGGCCAGCACTGACGCTACGTCCGTCCCTGGAGACGCCCCGCCCTGCACTCACCTCCCCATGGAGATCACGTAGCGCGGCTCCGGCATCTGGTCGTAGACCTGGAAGAGAGGCGGGGTCCGTGCGCAGCTCACTCTGGGGGCGGCCGGGCGGCGGGGACGAGGCCTACCTTGCGAAGCGCTGGGGCCATCTTGTTGGTGAGTGTGCCGGCCACGATCATGACGTCGGACTGGCGTGGGCTGGCGCGGAAGACCACGCCGAAGCGGTCCATGTCGTAGCGGGGTGCGGCTATGTGCATCATCTCCACGGCGCAGCAGGCCAGGCCGAAGGTCATGGGCCACAGAGAACTCTGCAGAGGCCGGGCTCGGGTCAGACGCCACCCCCGGAGCCCCGCGTGGCCCAGCATGAGACTCCACGTGGAACACCTAGAACCCCCGACTCATGTCCCGGGGCGGCAGCCGGCAGAGGTGACAGGCACAGAGGCTCCTGCAGGTGGCCTCCGGGCCCCAAGAGTTGTAAAGCGCGCCCCACCAGCCACATTCAAATAAATAAAATAGAAATGGGTGAGACCTGTCTTCATCACACAGTTCCTCGAACCCAGTGTATCCTAAGTCCCACCATTTCAACAGGGGTCTCCAGCCACTCTCTGAGCGCGTGGGCTACAGGCGAGTAGCGCAGGTCTAACCGGGAACTCTCTCCGTTAACGAGATCTGGGTCCGCATACCAAGTGCGACGCCTCCAGGAAGCCCTCTCAGATCTCCTGGGCCACTCCCTCCCCGCTCCTGCATCTCTGTGGCTTCTCATTTCCCCCATGGTTCTGGCTCTCCCTACACGCGGCTCTGAGACCTGGCAGGGGCCCTGCTGCATGTGTTGGCGGGTGACAGGGCCAGGCTACAGAGCGAGGCAGGGCTGCCCGGGCAGAAATGGCCAGGCCCACCTGCCCGCTAGGAGCCTGTGTTGGGACGGCCCCTGGCCATGTCTCAGGTTCCCTCTATTAGAAACTATCCTGCAGTGGGCATCCTTGTCTCGACCACTGCGGCCCTGGCAGGACGTTCGTCGTGGCATTGTTTAGGAAACAAAAAACAAAAGGAAACAGTGAACGTCCATCAATGGGGGACTGTTGAACCCGGGCTGTCGCGCCAAGTGCCGCAGGAGCTGGAGGGAGCTGCACGTGCTCACGCTGCAGGGGGATGGCAGGGGCTGCGTGGGGGCTGGCGCCACAGGCAGGGGAGGCTTTAAACAGATACTGAGAAGGATCTACTGCCTTCACACGCACTCCTTTTAACTTAAAACACTGCTTTCACCTTAAAAGAGAAACAAGAGGAACACACAGAAGCCAGAAAGAGAATGACGGAAAGGGAGAGGGTCATCTCAAGCAGGCTCCGAATCCTCAGATGGAACCACAGGCCACCAGGCCAGCACAGGGGCCTCCGGGAGGGTCCACCCTGCTCCACGGCTGCAGGGGTGTGTGTGCATCAGTGAGTGTGCCTGTGTGCATGCATGCCAATAGGTGCACATGCATGTGTCCACACAAGTACGTGTGTGCATGTGTGTGGGTGAGTGTGCATGTGTGCATATATGTGCACGTGTGCGAGTCTGCGTGTCTACACGTGTGCATGTGTATGTGTGCGCATGTGTGCGTGTGCACATGAGTGCGAGTGTGCATGTACGTGTGCATGTATGTGCATGTGTGCGCACATGTGTGCATGTGCATGTGTGCGCACACGTGTACGTGTGCGTCAGTGTGCGTGTGTGCATATGTGCATGTGTGTGCATGAGTGTGCGTGTGTGGTGCATGTACACACATCTGTCCATACATGTGAGATTGCATGCACATGTGCACATGTGAGTGTGCATGCATGGGTTGTGTGTGTACGTGTCTGTACGTTTGTGTATGTGTGTGCCTGTGAGTGTGCAGAGAGGCCCTGGTGCTTGAGGACGGCCTGCAGCTCATAGTACACTCACCCGGCGGGCCCAGTTGACAAGGTCATCCAGCTTGGCCACCACATACTCGCCCCGGCTGCTGGGTTTGGGAGCCACGGCTCTGGCCTTTGGCAGGGCAGGCTGGGTGCTGGCACAGAGACACACGGACACAGGAGGCGTCAGCCACGCAGGTGCTTCCCAGAGGCGGATGCCAGCCCCCACAGCCGCTGCCAGAGGCCTGGACCCACATGAGGTCAGGGACTGGGATGTGCGACCCCCTCCCTGCCCCATCCAGGCACCCCAGTGGCTGCGGCACTGATGCAGAAAATGAGGCAGGGATGGGGGTGGGGCGGGCGGGGGTACGACCTCCCCCAGAAGGCCAGCTTCACCTGCTTGGGCCATCGGTGGCCACGCTCTGATGGACACCTCGTGCCTGCACAGCTGTGCCCACGCTGGAGCTGCCGGGAGATGGAACGTGGGTCAGTGGCTATCCCAGGCCCCTCCAGCTCCCCCAGCCGCACTCACTGTTGTCCTGCCTCTCCCCTCCCTGCTGCGAGACTGCTCTCGCCTCTGCCTGTCAGCACTTGGGCCGCTGGCCAGAGCCCCTGGGGCCGTGTGGCCATCGCCCTGACCCCCAGTGATGGCCCAGACTTGAATGGAATTTCTTTTGTGAGGTACCCAGCAGGTCAACAGTGTCCAACCAAGGACGGTCCCAGGATCATCCGCAGAAGGAAACTGGCACCAGGCCCTCCACACGTGACCAAGGTCAGATCCCTGGGTACACGCCCTCACCACCCCGTCAGTTGCCTGGGTCTCCAGGAGGCCTGCCCCTGGCTGCCATCTGCACAGGGCTCACAGAATGCCTTCCCACCCCAGGTGGCGGTGAGCTCTGACGGCACTGAGCCGGGCCCACAGGGTTTTCCTCCTGACTGTCCAGCCTTTGCCACTGCGTGGACTGTCCCAGGGAGGGTCCCGGCACATCACGGGCAGCGTGCAGACCGTCACCTGCATCCTGTCCCTAACATGCCACGTGACCTTCAACAAGGCCCCCCCCCCCCCACCCCCTGCCCCGTTCGTCTGTCGCTGCTGAAGGCCCCTCCCAGCTGAGGGCTGGAGACTCAGGCACTCACCGCAGACCAAGGATCCAGAAGCCGCGCAGGCCAGGAGCTGCAGAGAGGACCACAGGGGTGGGGACAGTGAGCTGCGGGCAGCACCAGGGACCACTGAGTCAGGATCCCTGGAAGGACCGCAGGGCCGGCCTCCAGGCACTTCCCCGTCAGGCTCCTGCCCACACGGCCGAGCTCTGACCCCAACTCGAGTACCACTTAACAAACGTTAGGTAACGAGGGGGTTTTCAGAACGTGAGCGAGTCTTGGTCCCCTGCTTGAGGCCCCATGGCCCCGGAAGGAACCCAAACGCTGCCCCGTCTCCCCGCCCTGGTGATCTTCACTGGCACATGCCGCTCTCCTGTGCCAGGGCCTCCGCACTGGCTGCTCCCCTGCGGGGGACACCCCGCCTCACACTTGCACACCGCTGGCCCCTTCTCATGAGGCAGGTTTCAGCTCAGATACCCGGGGCGTCCCGCCTACACCAGCACCCCAGGTCCTCCGGTTGCCGGCACCCGGTTCTATCTCCATCTATGCGTGCTTGTGGGGTGCCTGTCACTCCAGCAATGCCAGGGCCTCCCTGGGCACCCAGTGCTCATCCTGGCCTCAGCTGTGCATGACAAGCGTGTGCTGGGTGCTCCAGGCCCTAGCTGGTGCGCGGGGGTTTCCCACGTAGCTCAGCACAGGCCCCATCCTCCAGGAATCTGCAGTCTGCTGAGCAGGGAGGGCGCTGCCCACGTCAACCTACACAGCAAAGCACCCCTAGAAGAGCCAGCCTCAAAGGAAGCGCAGAGGAGGGAACACGCCTGCACGAAGGCTCCTGGGAGAGCCTTCCCAAGGCGAAGGCTGAGGCCAGAACAGGGCCTTGCCACACCCCGGGGCACTCAGCAGGAGGAAATGCCTGGAGGTGCAAGGAATCCTGGCTCGCAAGGAAGAAGCCAGAAAGGCAGGTTTGGTGCTGGTGACGGCTAAACTATGTCCCTCCACCCGACCTGCATCTGAAGCCCTAACCCCAGGACCTCAGAATGTGACTGCTTTTGGAGATGGGGTCTTTAAAGGGATCATTAATGCCTGGGCATGGCGGCTCACGACTGTAATTCCAGCACTTCAGGAGGCTGAGGCAGGTGGATCACTTGACGTCAGGAGTTTGAGACCAGCCTGGCCAACATGGTGAAACCCCGTCTCTACTAAAAATACAAAAATTAGCTGGGTGTAGTAGGAGGTACCTGTAATCCCAGCTACTCGAGAGGCTGAGGCAGGAGAATCACTTGAACCCGGGAGGTAGAGGTTGCAGTGAGCAGAGGGTGCGCCACTGCACTCCAGCCTGGGTGACAGAGGGAGACTCCGTCTCAAAAAATAAATAAAGGGTCATTATAAAGTACAGTGAGGTCATGAGGGTGGGCCCTCATCCGATATGACTTATGTCTTGTAAGAAAAGGTGATCAGGACATAAACACGTACAGAGGGAAGACGCAGGGAGAAGACAGCCACGGGCAAGCCAAGGAGAGAGGCCTCAGCAGGAACCAACCCTGCTGACCCCCTAGTCTTGGCCTTCCAGCCCCCAGAACTGTGAGAACATCAGCTTCTGTTTAAGCTGCCCAGGTGATGGTACTTTGTTGCTGTGGGTGAGGTGAGGCCTGATGGAGAGGCTGTGGGCAGCCTCCAGGGGCCAGGGCCAGGGTTTGATGCCCCTGAATGCAGCGATCCATGGGGCCTTCTCCTGCCTCTGAGCCCCTCCCTCACCCCAGCCTTAGCCTCATCCAGGGTTGCTGTTTCCCATGGCCCCGTCCAGGCCGCAACTCTCTGAAGGACACAAGCCTGTGACCTACTTCTTGGCATGCCTGAGGCTGGGCACAGCAGACAGGCTAACTGCCCAGCCCCAGTCTCCGGTGGGAGCTGCCCCACTCCAGGTGTCAGTTTCCCAAGCTGAAAATTCAGGACTTCGGATAAGCTCCTAACAGAGGAAATGCTCATCTGAGAGCCTCTGAGGTGATCTGTGGGATTCTGTGCCTCTGGGTCAGGGGTTTTTTGTTGCTGTTGTTGTTTTTGTTTTTTTGAGACGGAGTTTCACTCTTGTCGCCCAGGCTGGAGTGCAATGGCACAATCTTGGCTCACTGCAACCTCCACCTCCCAGGTTCAAGCTATTCTCCTGCCTCAGCCTCCTGAGTAGCTGGGATTACAGGCGCCTGCTACCATGCTCAGCTAATTTTGTATTTTTTAGTAGAGACGGGGTTTCTCCATGTTGATCAGGCTGGTCTTGAACTCTCGAACTCAGGGGATCCTCCCACCTCGGCCTCCCGAAGTGCTGGGATTACAGGCGTGAACCACCATGCCGAGCCTTTTTTTTTTTTTTTTTTTTGAGATGCAGTTTCACTCTTGTTGCCCAGGATGGAGTGCAATTGTGCAATCTCAGCTCACCGCAACCTCTGCCTCCCGGGTTCAAGCGATTTTTTTGCTCCAGCCCCTCCAGTAGCTGGGATTACAGGCATGTGCCACCACACCCAGCTGATTTTGTATTTTTAGTAGAAACGGGGTTTCTCCATGTTGGTCAGGCTGGTCTCGAACTCCGGACCTCAGGTGATCCGCCCACCTTGGCCTTCCAAACTGCTGGGATTACAGGCGTGAGCCACCGTGCCATGGGCTAGGCATTCTTAACAAGGGGCCTGGTGAGGATTCAGAACTGTGAATTTGCTTGGAATAAAAAACAATATGTCTTTGTTGTCACCAGCATCTTATGGAAAATTAGCCCTTCATTCAATTCTCAGCGTAGGCTGGGTGCCGTGGCTCCCAGCACTTTGGGAGGCTGAGGTGGGAGGATTGCTTGAGCTCAGAAGTTTGAGACCAGCCTGGGCAACATGGCAAGACCCCCATCTCTACTAAAAATACAAAAACTAGCCAGGCATGGTGGCACACACCTGTGGTCCCAGCTACACAGGACACTAAAGTGCCAGAATCGCTGGAGCCTGGGAGGCACAGGTGGCAGTAATGAGCCAAGATGGCACCACTGCACTCCAGTCTGAGCGACAGAGGCAGACCCTGTCTTAATTAATAAATACAATAAAAAATTCTTAGCATAGGCAACAAAATACGGCAGTATTAGCAGGACCTGTAACTTTTCACCAAGAGGAATCACAGATGTTTCCTAGCCATGGTGCAGGGGCTGCAGACGTTGCCGTATCATCAAAGCCTCATTTCAACTCCTCACTCCTTCCAAACCACAGTCGTAATTAGACCTGCCGCTAGATCGCGTTCATAAGGGAAGCACTTAGATTACTAAGTCGCCAATCAGGTTTCAAGACAATCTTTTAATAACTGCCTCTCCGTGTAACTGATTTCCTTGCAATTCTATGGATTTTATTCCATGCATTTGATAAGTTTATCTGAGCAGGGCTCCGCAGGCTTCAGCGCATCCCAAAAAAGTCCCTGGAGCAGGACAGGCTCTGCGAGAGGCCCTTACCTCCCAGGGGTGGGGAGGGAGGTGGAGGGTCCAGCAGGGTGGCGTGGATGCCCTGGGTCCTGTTCCTTCCCAGGCCCGGCCCTGTGACCTCCAGGACCTTCAATGGGCCTCAGTTTCCCAGCCTGTCAGGCAGGCCCCGCTTTCTCCAGGACATCTCAAGGGCAGCCTTGCAGACCGTGCCCTGGTCTCGGGGACGTGAATGGGGACCCTCCAGCCTCCGCCCCGAGCGCCCTCCTGAGGCTCGGGGCTTGCGTCATGACCTGCCGGGCCTCGGTTTCCCCGACCGTACCCTGGACGCAATAGCGGAGACCGTTCATCGCAAGCCGGGCGGGAGCCCGAGAAGCGGCCGGCTCGGAGAAGCCCGGAGAGGACGGCGGCCACGACGCCAGCACCGACCCCCGACGCCACCACGGCACCCGAGGCTCCTCCGGCCCCAGACCCGCGCGGCCCCACACCCGCCGCCGGTGCCGCGCTCACCTGACAGCGCCGCCATCTTGGCCTCGGCCTTCAGACAACCTCTGAGGTCCGTTCTCCTTAGCGCTCCGGGTTCCCGGGACCGTCGCCCAAACCGACTCGGAGCGCATGCGGAAACCGGAACCTGGAGCCGGAAGGTTCCGCTGCGCTTTTCGGCCTCCGTGGTCGTGCCTGCGCCGTGCACCCCCGGATCACCCGAGACGGAAAGGTCATCGGAGTGTGCACATGGGGACCGCGGGTCTACGGCGGACCGACAAAAACAGAGGCGACACTCATTTTCTTGTTATTCCAGGAGGGCAAAAGTCACCCCGCGTCCCTGGGTGGGCTCGAACCACCAACCTTTCGGTTAACAGCCGAACGCGCTAACCGATTGCGCCACAGAGACGGCGCTGCTCCCGGGCCCCCGGGGACACCTTATAAAGGATATGGGGGCCTGCTGACGCTAAACGAGTTGCGCCTGCGCGGGTAAGGCGCAGCGCGGGACGGAGGCCCGGCGAGAGCGACCCCTACCGCCCAGCCGAAATAGCTCAGTTGGGAGAGCGTTAGACTGAAGATCTAAAGGTCCCTGGTTCGATCCCGGGTTTCGGCAAAGGTTTTAGCGCCCCTTGCGATCATTAGTGTCTTTTGTTCAGGACTGGTCCGGCTGCCTCTTAGCCATCCCGGGCCCCTTCCTGGAACACCACCCCATTCTGCAGAGGAGGAGTCGGGACATGGACTCATCCCAAGGTAGGGAGCCTCAGACCTCACAACCCCAAAGACTCCTTTTCCAACCCCTAAGAGGTCATGATTTCAGCTCAAACTTCCCCCTTCCCTGACACACCCTCGATTTTCCATCTTGCTTAAATTGATAAGTTTACAATCAGTACTAATTATATAAAAACTAACACTAAACGCCGAAACTAGCAAAACAGAGTTTGCAGAATGCTTTCTGCATGCATATCATTTAATTTTCACAATTCCACTGGAGGTTTTGTCTGCCTGTTTTATGATTACGAAAACAGAGGTGAAGGCCGGCGCGGTGATTCACGCCTGTAATCCCAGCACTTTGGGAGGCCGAGGCAGGCAAATCACCTGAGGTCAGGAGTTCGAGACCAACCTGGCCAATACGTAGAAACCCCGTAACTAAATCCCAGCTACTCGGGAGGCTGAGGCAGGAGAATCACTTGAATCTGGGAGGCGGAGGTTGCAGTGAGCTGAGATTGTGCTACCGCACTCCAGCCTGGGCGACAGAGTGAGACTCCATCTCAAAAAAAAAAAAAAAAAAAAGAAAAGAAAGGAAGAAAAAGAAAAAGTAAAGAAAACAGAGGCGCAAATTAGGTGAACACAGGTGAGTAGCAAGACTGGGGGCCCCTTGAGGACTACAACAGGTGTTTACTGAATTTGTGCCATGGGCTGGGGACCCGCTGCTGAGCAAAGCCAGGCCTGGTCTCTGCTCTTGGGCAGCTCAAAAGGATTGGAGGGGCCCAGCATGGTGACTCACACCTGTAATCCCAGCGCTTTAGGAAGCCGAGGCAGGAGGATCACTTGAAGCCAGGAGCTTGAGACCAGCCTGGGCAACATAGCAAGACCCCATCTCTACAATAAATAATAATAATAAAGATTTGGAGGAAAAGCTGACAGGAACCTAAGAGGTTGGCAGGTGCACAAAACCCTCTTCCTTCTATAGTTCTCATAGCTGCCCGTGCTGTAGAGTTTTGGTTTTATTTTTATTTAGTTGTTTGAGATGGAGTCTTGCTCTGTCACCCAGGCTGGAGTGCAGTGGCAAGATCGCAGCTCACTGCAGCCTCCACCTCCCTGGTTCAAGTGATTCTCCTGCCTCAGCCTCCTGAGTAGCTGGGATTACACGCACACACTACCATGCCCGGCTAATTTTTGTATTTTTAATAGAGACAGGGTTTGTTGGCCAGGCTGGTCTCGAACTCCTGACCTCAGGTGATCTGCCCACCTCGGCCTCCCAGAGTGCTGGGATTCAGGAGTGAGGCACCACGCCTGGCCATGGTTTTGGTCCTAAATTTATATAAATATTTTTAGAATAATTTAGAGTTCTGAGTACCCCATGCCCAGTTCATGAGTATGATACATTTGTCACATGATATATTATTACTGACCAAAATCTGCACTCTATCCAAGTTTCCTGGGTTTCCTCTATTGCCTTTTCCTGGCTCAGGGCTCCATCCGGGACCCTACGTGGCACCAAGTGTGGTGTTTCCTCAGCTCCTGGGACCGTGGCCGTTTCTCAGGCGTTCCTGTTTCTGATGCCCTGCACAGTTCTGAGGCAGGACTTACTGTGGAACATTGCTCATTAGGGATTTTGCTTGTGCATTTTTTTTATACAGTCAGGGACAGCAGAGTGCCTCCCCTGTCCCTGGCGTGCCATGCCGGGGTCATGTGTCAGCTGCCCTGGACTCTTCCTGGGAGGAACAATGAAGCCAGCCCAAGGGTTTCTGGCGGCTCTTAGCCCTAGTGGTGGTGGTGGGGGATGGGGTGGGGACTGCAGCTGAGCTCAGTGGGGGCCAAGGGGGATGGTCCTCGGGCCGCTGGGATGACAGGGCCCCTGGGATTGTGTCTGCTGTTCAGGCTCTTGCCTTCCTATGGGGTCTTTTTTTTTTTTCAGACGGAGTCTCGCTCTGTCCCCCAGGCTGGAGCCTTGCTCTGTCCCCCAGGCTGGAGTGCAATGGCACAATCTCAGCTCACTGCAACCTCTGCCTCCTGGGTTTAAGCAATTCTCCTGCTTCAGCCTCCTGAGTAGCTGAGATTACAGGCACCCACCACCACACCCGGCTAATTTTTGTATTTTTAGTAGAGATGGGGTTTCACCATGTTGTCCAGGCTGGTCTCAAACTCCTGACCTCAGGTGATCTGCCCACCTCGGCCTCCCAGAGTGCTGGGATTATAGGCGTGAGCCACCGCGCCCGGCCCCTACAGGGTCTTCATGTTCAACCGGGGCTGCTCTGTGTGACCAACAGAACGGCGATGATATTCATGTGCGGCTGCTGTGGCTCCTGGGCCGCTGACCCAGAAGCAAGCTGGCCATTACAGAGGGCGGGCACGCAGGTGGCTTGACCCATGTGGAGGAGAACCACGGCCTCCTTCCCATCCCTTGCCCCGAGCGAGGCTCCTCAGACCCCCCACCCCATTGGAGCCTTCCGATGATGTGGCCCCAACGAGCATCTGGACTGCAGCCCCACGAACCACCCCAGAAACCCCTGGCCGGGCTGCCCTTAGATCCCTGTCCCACAGAAACTGTGTGGAGAATATTCCAGGCGCTGGGTTTTGGGGTGGCATTCTGCTGCAAAGGGGGCTGACTGATGGGTGGACTGGACGGAAGGGTGAGGTAGGTGGGGAGGAGAAGAATCTGGTTCAGGAACTCGGAGCCCTGGAGGACACCCCTGAGACAGGGAACATGGAGGAGCTGGTTTCATGGGGTGGAGGCAGGACATGAGCAGAGGGCAGGCAGCAGTTCCAGAAACAGCTCGGGCCAGTGAGAGGGGAAGGACCCAGAACGGGGTGAGAGTGGGAATTGGGGAAGGTGAGGAGGGGGCGTGAGGCTGGCACAGGGAGGGAGGCAGAGAGGCACAAGAACTCAGGCAGGCCAGCTGCAGTGGCTCTCGCCTATCATCTCAGCACTTTGGAGGCCGATGAGGGAGGATCACTTAGCCTCGGAAACACAGCAAGCCCCATTTCTACAAGAAGCACAAAAATTGGCCGGGCATGGCGGTGCATACCTGTGGTCCCAGCTTCTTGGGAGGCTGAAGTGGGAGGATCGCTTGAGCCAGGGAGGTCAAGGCTGCAGTGAGCCACGTTTGCACCACTGTACTCCAGCCTGGGCAACAGAGCCAGACCCTGTCTCAAACCAACCAACCAACCAACCAACCAAAGCAAAACAGAAAATGCCTCAGGCAGTGGGGCCCAAGAGAGTGAGGTTTCTGTGGTTTGGAATTCTCACTGCGTGCCTGTGTTGCCCCTTTAAGATGGATGAAGTGCCCCGTGCGGCCAAGGCCTCCTTGTTGGAAGTGATCAGACAGGTGCGGCTGCCCCAGTGAGGGGGACCCCAATTCCCCTCACACTGCTGGGAACAAGTGAGACCAGCTTCGGAAAAAGCATTGGCAGGGACATAGGGGTCTCCGTGGCTCAGTGAAGGGGGTTGGGGAGCGTGGGCCAGGTGGTTGGGGGGCTGGCAGAAGCATGCACCCAGGCTCTGAGACACCAGCTGGGCCAAGCCAGAGAGGGAAGAGGCAGGGGTCAGGGGAAGGACGCCATGGTTTCTGGACAGCAGTTTTCCATGGAGCACCAGGCCATGTGTGGGGACATCTGCGGTCATCTCGATGGTAGAGGCAGGAGCTCCTGGCACGGAGCCGCTCAGCACCCAGCAGGACCCAGGACGCCCCACCCCAGTGACCCAGGTCCAATGTCCTCAGTGCCAGGGACAGGCTCAGGTGGGGCTGCAGGGTTGGCTAGCTGCCAGGAGAGGGGCAGAGCGTGCAGGCTTCTGAGGGCAGGGCTCCTGGCGTCTCCCTGCGTGTGCACGGGATCAAGCCTGTCTTCCCGGGGCTCCGGTGGCAGTCGAGGCACGCCAGCCATGCCGTGGGGAGGGCGAGCCCAGGAACACCCATGCTGGCATCCTTAGGGCCCCGGAATGCTCCTCACTGGCTGTGCTTGTGAGGTCAGCACCCCTGACTCCCACTCAACTGCCTGGCTGACAACCCAGAGCACCCACGACCCCCCCATTACTGAGGGAAGCACCCAGGCCGAGCCTGCCCCAGCAGCCTTGACACCCTCATAGCCCAGGGCAGAGGGTGTGGGCGGGGTGGGAAGCACAAGGGGGCCTCTGGCACGTTCTGGTTCCACCTGCTGGGCAGGGCTTTGCTGCAAGATAGGTGCTCATTGTCATTCAGGCTGGAGTGCAGTGGTGTGATCTCGGCTCACTGCAGCCGCAGCCTTGACCTCCAAACAAGTTATCCTCCCACCTAAGCCTCCCCAGTAGCTGGGGCCACAGGCATGAACCCCACTGAGGCCCCTGGCTGCTGTTTATTTTTTTGAGACGGAGTCTGTGTTGCCAGGCTGGAGTGCAGTGGTGTGATCTCGGCTCCCTGCAACCTCTGCCTCCCGGGTTCAAGCAATTCTCCTGCCTCAGCCTCCCGAGTAGCTAGGACTACAGGCGCCCACCACCACGGTCGCTTTTTTTAGTAGAGGTGAGGTTTTACCATGTTGGCCAGGCTCGTCTCGAACTTCTGACCTCAGGTTATCCACCTGCCTTGGCCTCCCAAAGTGCTGGGACTGCAGGCGTGAGCCACCGCGCCCAGCCTCTGGCTGCTGTTTCAACAGCACCCTAGGCCCGCCAGTGAGGTGGGAATCCACCCCAGGACCAGGCCGTGTCCCTGGGGATGGCAGGGTCACTCTCCTATTTCCAAGCTTGGACAACCCACGCAGTGGGATCTGTCTGGGGGTTCAGAAAAGACAGAACAGAGGTCTGGGAGATGTTTAATTCCACCTCGAACAACTTGGCAAGGTCAGCAGACAAGCAAATGGGTAAAAGAACTTCACAACAGCAGAAAAGTTCCAGCAGGGGTGCGTGATTCCCACAAAACCGTGGCGATGTGTCCTACCCTCAGGAACCCACAATGGAGGGCGGCTCGGGGGGATTTTCCATGAGGCAGTGCGAGGCCCGTACAAGCAACGCTAAGCCCCGCCTCAGGCGGTGGTACTGGCCGCCCCGAGTCCCCGAAAGAGCAACCAGCAGGGGACCAAGGCCGACGACCCTGACCCCTGCCTCCTCTGGGGTCTGCCCCACTGCTCGAGACAAGACAGACCCCAGCGTGCGGGCAGGAGGCAGAGCTGCCAGGCCAGGGCCGGGTTTCCTGGTCTCGGAATTGAGCAGAATCAAGCGAAACAAAGGCCAGTGAACACCGAGTTCAGAGCAGCGGCCGCCTCTGGCACCTCCCGAGTCCCAAGGGCCCAATACGAGAGTCCTTGTGGCTCCGTCCTGCTCAGTGACCTGCATCCGAGACAATCGTGTTCCAATCTCCTCTCCGGTGGCTGTGGTCAGCTGGGGAGGGCCTGGGGGAAGAGGGTCACAGCCCCTCAAAGCAAGGCCTCCAGCTCGGGCCAGATGCAGCCCAGCCAGTGGGGAGAAAGCAGCCCCCAGGCCACTGGGCCCTGGAACCCTGGAAATTTCACCAGCACTGCTGTCTAGGCGCAGCCTGGAGCATCCGCTGAGAATGAACAATTCATCGTCTGTGGCTTTGCTCTTAACAGCACATCTGACCCTGCTGGAGCCTGGCTGAGCCCCACGGAGTCACAGCCTTCAACAACCTGCGGCCTGGGCACCGTGTTGTGGACCAGAGCCGAGCTGGCAGCCACATCCTGGAAGCCGTTTCTCCAGACGGGAGCGCGGTTGGGCTTCCACACAAAGGCTGTGCTTCTGCGATGGCGGGCACAGGACAATGCATTTTCTCACACCACCCTAGGGCTCCCACAGTGACCCTGACTGCTGCGGCCACCCTGGGACCCCAGCATAGCCATCCGGGCCGACAACTGACACGGCGGTGACTGGCCATGCAGTGACAACACAGTGCAGGGAAATTCACTCAGGACAGGCCAGGCGGGCGGGGGAAGTGGAGGTGGTCTGGCCCATGGCAGCCAGGGCATGTGGCTGCACGCTGCGGTCCACTCACACACAGTGCGGAGCACCGAGGCCCCTGGAAAGGTGCGTCAATGTTAACGAAATGGATTCTCCAGAAGTATGGAAATCAGGACTGCCACGCAGGAGAACGCACAGACAGGTCCAAACGCAAATGTGCCCCCGAGCCCTCATCTTCAGACACGCTCACACACACTGGAGGCGCCTCCACCGCCAGGCCCCGCTGACAGCACAGCCAGCTGCTCCATCACCGACGGCGCCGGTTCCGCTCTTCAAGGAGCTGGTTGTCAAATAGTTCTTTTTCCCTTCAGAAAACAAGAGAGTCTTCATTTTAGTAATCATTGTGTGTTAAAGAATATGAGAGAGGACTGGGTGTGGTCGCTCACGCCTGTAATCCCAGCACTTTGGGAAGCTGAGGCAGGCGGATCACAAGGTCAGGAAATCAGGACCATCCTGGCTAACACGGTAAAACCCCAACTCTACAAAAAATACCAAAAACAAAAACCAAAAAACAAAAAAAACAGCCGGGCGTGGTGGCGCATGTCTGTAATCCCAGCTACTTAGGAGGCTGAGGCAGGAGAATCGCTTGAACCTGGGAGGTGGTGGTTGCAGTGAGCCAAGATCACGCCATTGTACTCCAGCCTGGGCAACAGAGCTACATTCTGTCTCAGATTTAAAAAAATAATAAAAAAAAGAGTATGACAGAGAGTCTGGGCACGTTGGCTCACGCCTGTAATCCCAGCACTATGGGAGGCCGAGGTGGGTGGATCACAAGGTCAGGAGTTCAAGACCAGCCTGGCCAAGATGGTGAAATGCTGTCTCTACTAAAAATAATAAAAATTAGCCGGGTGTGGTGGTGGGCACCTGTAATCCTAGCCACTCAGGAGGCTGAGTCAGGAGAATCGCTTGAACCCAGGCACAGTGGGGGGGTTGCAGAGGTTGCAGTGAGCCGAGATTGCGCCACTGCACTCCAGCCTAGGTGACAGAGTGAGACTCTGTCTCAAAAAAAAAAAAAAAGAAATATATATGTATGTGTGTGTGTGTGTGTCTATATATATATATATATAAGAGAGGGCAGTTGTTTGACGAGGACAGAGCTGCAGTTTGTAAAGATGAAGAAGTTCTGAGATGAGCAGCGGTGCCGGCTGCATAGCACTGTGAATGTGCTCACCACCATCAAACCGTACACCTAAGAAGGTTAGGATGGTAACTTTTACATGATGTGTATTTTTTTTTTTGAAACGGAGTCTCGCTCTGTCACCAGGCTGGAATGCAGTAGCACAATCTCAGCTCACTGCAACCTCCACCTCCTGGGTTCAAGCGATTCTCCCGCCTCAGCCTACCAAGTAGCTGGGACTGACTACAGGCACGTGCCACCATGCCTGGCTTTTTTTTTTTTTTTTAAGTAGAGACGGGGTTTCACCATGTTGGCCGAGATGGTCTTGAACTCCTGACCTCGTGATCCACCCACCTCAGCCTCCCAAAGTGCTGGAATTAGGGGCGTGAGCAACCGCACCCAGCCTTAGCAATGTTTTAAAATATTTATTTTTAGAGACAGGGTGTTGCTCTGTCACCCAGACCAGGGTGCAGTGGCATAATGGTGACTCACTGTAGCCTCAACTCCTGGGCTCAAGGGATCCTCCCACCTCAGCCTCTCAAAGTGCTGGGATTACAGGCATGAGCCACTGTGACTGGCTAAAAATAATTTTTTACGAAAGAGTATGAGATGCCAAATTGTCCTTACTAAGTGACCTCCCTGTAAAGGAAAATTATAACAACTGCTTAGCTAGCAACCCCTCTCAGGAACAGGGCTGCCCCGGATCAAAAAAGATCAACAACAGCTGCTGGCTCTGATGTGCGCCCCAGCAGACCCGGAAATAGGGGAGAGCACACCAGCCACAGCGCCAGACAAAGGCAGGCCTGAGAAGGACAGCCTTGGGAAGAGTGCAGAGCGGCTCATGGTGCAACTCGAAAAGGACAAGAGGGCCTGGGAAACGTCGTGCAGGGGGCGGGGACTGGGTCCCAGGACACCCAGTGTGTGACCCAAGACTCAACTGAGGCCAAAGCTCAAATGCGATGCTGCTCACTGGCCTTGTTATTTTGACCACATCCCCGGCATGATAAAATCATGGCCTGTGTATTCAAACCAATTAACTTCTCCATCACAGCAGCAGCACCGTTCTCACAGTTCACTGGAGGTTTTGATGGTACCTGGAAGCCGTGATGAACTCCTAACGGGTTTTGATGTCGGCAACCCAGACTCAAAAAAAAGAAAATCAGGAGGATGGAAGATTTCCACAGATGGGAGTGAAGCAGTGAAGAGGCCTCTGAGACGGAGGGAGAGGACAAACCAGCAGGCTGGGTCCAGGTGTCCTGGCTCTGACCTTACCCCCCCCGGACCTCACTTATTCTTACAGCAAGCATGACGGGGGAACCATGAAGATCCAGCAGAAAACACCCAGTTTCTGTATCCAAAGGCCTCTCCTGTTCTGGTAAAGCCAGCTGGGCCAACACTTCCTAAACGAGGCCAAATTCCACCTTTGGGCAGCTCTGCGCGGGTGGCCTGCCAATGCCACCGAGGCCCCACACCTCCTCCCTGACCTCTCCAGCGGCCCCTACTGCCCTGCCCAGGGAGGACATGGGGCTGGTGAGGGAGTTCAGTGTCTTCACCACGAGTCTCCTGTGACTGTGGGCCCGGGAGACGTCGGTGGCTGCGCAAGCCGCCCTGGCCGGGGACCCTGTCCTCGACTCTAGTTGAGTCTTCAGCCTGTCACTGCCCCGTGGGCCCCGCCTGGCTCCCAACAAGGCCTGGCCGCGTGCCCAGAGACAGGATTAGGTGCTCTGGGGGCCAAACATCCAAGGGCAGCTAAGCACACGATGTGAGAGAAACATCTTGATCACAGCATTCTTCTGGCTGCTGGAAAGTACCGGGCCCTGCTGCTGCTTAATCTTGCTGTATTTCTCACACAGCCATGGGGCTGTGGAAAGAGTGGAGGAAAATTCAAAAAGCAAACATCAGCCCCTGCAAAAAGAGATTAAGAACAGACATGGCCCAGGCACGCGCCCATGGCCCCGCGGTGCCCATAGCGACCAGCTGGGAGACCCGGGCCCAGCCTTCCTGGGGGGCAGGAGTGACCCACAGGGCGAGTTCAGCGTATGTGATCAGCTCACCACCCAGCACCTGGGCCACCTCATGAGGGAGAGGGGCTGTGGCAGCCTGGTGTCAAACTGCCCGTAGATGTGGAAACAGAAACTGCAAGGCAGAGATGCAAGTGGCTGGAGATAGCGCCGGGAGCAGCCTACCGGTAGCTCAGTGAAGGCCCCTTGATGTACTTCTCCTCGGCCGTCTTGTAGTCCACCTCGTCCACTGCAGAGATCGCACAGATGATGGCCTGTGAGAGGGCACGGGACTCAGCAGCAGCAGGCACTGCCCAACTGGTCCCACGTGGCCCGCGGTTAAGAAGGCCGCAGGGAGCCTGGGTCACCAGGTTCCTGCCTCCAGACATGGTCTAGCTCATGGTTCAGAAGGTGCAAACCTAGTCCATGAATCCCTGCTTGAAATGATGTTTCTTAAATAAATCAGTATTATCTTTTGGACTAGAGACAATAGCTCAGATCACTAAAAGCAGAGAATAAAAGGCAAGACCCAAACCCACAAGTGCATTTCTGAAAAATTTTAAGTTTTTTTTGGTTGTTGTTTTTTCTGGGACAGAGTCTTGCCGTGTCACCCAGGCTGGAGTGCAATGGCACAACCTCAGCTCACAGCAACCTCTGCCTCCCGGGTTCAAGTGATTCTCCTGCCTCAGCCTCCCGAGTAGCTGGGATTACAGGCACTTGCCGCCACGCCCGGCTAATTTTTGTATTTTTAGTAGAAACGGGGTTTCACCATGTTGGCCAGGCTGGTCTCAAGCTCCTGGCCTCATGATCCACCTGCCTTGGCCTCCCAAAGTGCTGGGATTACAGATGCGAGCCACCATGCCTGGCCTTAAGTCTACTGTAAAAAAAAAAAAAAAAAAAAAAAAAAAAGAGTATCCTGAATACACAATACATACCTGACATTAAGAAATCATCCCTATTTTTGGCTGGGCGCGGTGGCTCACGCCTGTAATCCCAGCACTTTGGGAGGCCAAGAGGGGCGGATCACGAGGTCAGGAGATCGAGACCATCTTGGCTAACTCGGTGAAACCCCGTTTCTACTAAAAATACAAAATATTAGCCGGGCGTGTTGGCGGGCGCCTGTAGTCCCAGCTACTCGGGAGGCTGAGGCAGGAAAATGGCGTGAACCCGGGAGGCGGAGCTTGCAGTGAGCTGAGATCGCACCACTGTACTCCAGCCTGGGTGACAGAGAGCGAGACTCCAACTCAAAAAAAAAAAAAAAAAAAAAAAAAAGCTTGAGGGTTTTTATGCTCCAAAAAATAATTCCAGGCAGGTTATGGGCACATTAGAGTTCATTATGCTATTTTCTTTTTGGGTCTATTTGAAAATTCCCATAGTTATAAAGTTAAATAGTTTTGAGTATGTTTTTTTTCCCAAAGATGTACACATATGCCCAGCAATGTCCTCTCTGAAATTTCAGATACAAACTTCAAAATCATCTATATTTGCTCTTCACCAAGCCCCAAATCCGCAGCTGAAGTTCGAAATCACAGTCTAATTTGTGTGTTTAACTTACCACAGGTTTATCAGAGTATGAGGCGCATTATCCACTTACAGTTTTTCAACTTATAATGGGTTTATCTGGGTACTAAATGCGATTCTGACTTGGGAATTTCCAACTCGCAGTGGGTTTCCCAGGTCTGACCCAGCGAGGCTGGGGAGCATCTGTGCGCCCCCGGTGGGGAGGGAGTTCGCACCCCCTGGTGCTGACAAGCTTCTAAGCGGCTCCGTCTCCACACGGGGTCAAGCGCACGCACTCGCATTTCCCAGCACTGACGGGATGTAAACACAGGAGGCCTCCGTGCTCCATCAGCCGCCGAACAGCCAGGGAGCAGGGGCGAGCACCGTGGCAGCCTCCTTGTGCAGAGTTTTGGAAAATCCCAGCGCAGGCCCCTCCCTGCCCACGTGACACACTGGTCCGCGGCTCACCTCGGGCAGAAGCACGTCCAGAATGAACCGGATCCGGTCGCCGTTGGTGCGCCGGAGCACCTTGGCACCCACCTCCTGGTAGACGCCCTGCAGGTACTTCACCACCAGGTCCAGCTGCCCCTCATCCTCCAAGTAGGTCTCCACACAGGTCACGTACTGGCTGGAGTTCAGGAAGGACTGCAGCCAGCGAGATGGCTTCCTGCTCTTCAGGATGGCCCGCAGGTGGCTCTCCGCGCCCTTGGCCTTCACGATGTACTCCACCAGCTTCTGGTTGGCCCGGTCCCGGGCGGCCCGCGAGCGGTCGGGGAGCACTTTCCGGCAGGGCTGCCTCTGCCCCAGGGGCCACCCCACCACGGGCTCCTCGGGGCTCCCCTTGCTCAGTTGAGGAAACTTGGTCCCCAGGACGTCCTGCTGGATGGATTTTCGGACAGGATAGCCTGCAAAGGAAGCACCTGTCGTGGGACCAGTGCGTGCGCTGCCTTCCTCAGGCGGCTGTGGGTCAGGGCCGATGGGAGGCTGCGACATGGCAGGGGTGGGGGCAGACCCTAGAGCTCGAGCTCCTTGTCAGCACGGGAGTGGAGCGTTCACACTCCTAAAGACACTTCCTCTGCTGGGACCCCTGGCCTTGACCCTCACTGGGCCCTGCAGCCAGGTTTAACCCTTAGAGCAGAGAAAAGCGCCTGCCCGTGCAGCACTGCCCAAGCAGAATCAATTCAGCCACGTCCACTCCTCCACCAACTAGGAAGCATGGAAAACTCCGCTACTGTCGATAAAGGAAAATGCTGGATCGACAGTGAAGTGGTGGCCAAACATGCCGGTGTTCGTGCTGCACCGGGTCTTTTTTTTGAGACCAGGTCTTGCTCTGTCTCCCAGGCTGGAGTGCAGTGGTGCAATCACATAGGTCACCACAGCCTTGAACTCTCGGGCTCAAGCCATTCTCCCGCCTCTGCCTCCCAAGTAGCTGGGGCTGCAGGAGCGCAAGCCACACGCCCAGCTCATTTTTTTCTATTTTTTTGTAGAGACGGGGTCTTGCTCTGTTGCCCAGGCTAGTCTTGAACTCCTGGTCTCAAGCAATCCTCTTGCTTCAGCCTCCCAAAGTGGTGGGATTACAGGTGTGAGCCTCTGCACCCGGCCTACATTCTTAACAATATCTGATGTGTTCAGCCACCAGCCACAGCAGGGACAGGCTGGATGTGGCCCATGGGATGAGGGCTCCAGGGCAGGCTGGGGAAGCTGCGCCAGTGGACACCAGCAGCCCCAGGTCCCAGGGAACCTCAGGGGTCACATCAAAACCTCACAGGGGTTGAACAATGCTGTGTGGCCGTGGACAATGCCTTGACCCCAATGTCCCCTTCCACAGCTTCAGACGTACTTGACCCCAATGTCCCCTTCCACAGCTTCAGACATACAAGATTGTTTTTTCCAAAGGGCTAAAAGGCTGACCACATTTTCCAAGATGTGCCTGTAGACTTACTTATATCAGCCGCGTAATATTCCAGGAAAGAGCCAGCAAAAGACCCGCAGCCTGCAGGGGGTGGAGGGGAGAGAGCATTGTGTAGACCTAAAAGGAGTCCCAGGAAGTGTGTTCCAGGGGCCGGCCCGGCGTCTGTGTTTAGGAAATAATCAGGCCAGGCCAGAACCCCAGCCCACCCACAGGGAATGCCCCAGGCCCATGGAAATATGCCCCGCCTCCAGGCAGCTCAGGCCCAGCCCCTCCGAGGGGTCTTCAGAGGCTGGACGCCTGCTGCCTGGTTCCACCCCTCCCCAGCACCCCACGTACCTAACCGGACCCTGTAGTCGGTGATGAGGGAGACGCACCAGCCGATGGCCTGGTCGAAGTCCTCCCTAGCTTGGTTCTACAATAAGACCCGGGCAGCAGGTGTCAGTGGGAGGCAGTGCCAAGCACCCTGGGTTCAGAAGCCACGCAGAACCCAGGGACCAGCCTGGTGTCCAGGCTGCTCACGCTCCAGCCCACACCTCCGATCCTCCCTGACAAAGGGGGCTGGCAGATGCCTCACACAGGGATCCCCTGGTAAATGGGAAACGCACCAGGCACAGGTCTGGGCCCTGAGCTGCTCAAATAGTGGGCATAGGGGACATGATGGCTTGGGCTGATCTGAACGCATCAACGCTGCAAACACCTCCCATGTGGCCACTGTGCCACATGACAGGACATGAAGTCCTGGAAATAAGCTCCTGTAACAGGCGTTTTTTTTGGGAGCTGTTGCCTGCAGCCAGGCTAGGCCAGCACCTGGAATGCTCTCATAGCACCTGGGCTGGCAGCAGGGTGGGTCCTCAGAAAAGGACACAGCAGTCCCAAAGATGCCACAAAGCCACGACCATCACACAACGACCCAGGGAAGACTCTGGAGCCGAGGGCCACTAGGGGCACGGAGGCATCCCATCAGCACATCCCAGGGCCAGGTGGATGCCGCTGTCTGCCCACCCAGCAGCCCCTGCACTTTCCTAAAGCACGGCTTCCCCAATATCATCCCTCAGAAGCCACGGTGACTACCACTGAATCAAGTGGGCTTCGGGACCACCACACACCTGAGTCACAAGCAGATGTGAACGCACTCTTAGGAAGAAGAAGCAGGCACCCTGCACTCTCAGAACCCAGGGTTTTTGATATAAACAGCAGCCCTTCTGCATTTAAGGCACGGAGCTTCCTGCTCTTCTCCTCACCCCACACCTTCATCCATTTTTAGAAAGTAACTCGGTTCCAGCTGGGCGCGGTGGCTCACACCTGTAATCCCAACACTTTGGGAGGCTGAGTCAGGCGGATCATGAGGTCAAGAGTTCGAGACCAACCTGGCCAATATGATGAAACCTTGTCTCTACTAAAAATACAAAAATTAGCCGGGTGTGCTGGTGTGCGCCTGTAGTCCCAGCTACTCGGAAGGCTGTGGCAGCAGAATTGCTTGAACCCAGGAGGTGGAGGTTGCAGTGAGCCGAGATCGTACCACTGCACTCCAGCCTGGGCAACAGAGTAAGACTCTGTCTCAAAAAAAAAAAAGAAAAGAAAGTAACTCAGATTCCTGAGAGTGGAAAAGACACCACCACGTTTTCTTTTTTTCCAGAGGAGTAAAAATAACTGCACTGAGTTGACGTGTTGGTGCTGAAAGTCGCTACAACAAAATGAGTATTTCCAGAGGGGAAACAGACATTTCTGAGTTAGACAAATCCCTTGCAGTTCATCGACAGCACGTGATGAAAGCTGGCTGCAGATCCAGGGAGCAGGAAGCCGCTCTGCAGCAAGCCATCTGCCACGTGGTATCGGCCAGGCTCATTGCGGCACTTGAGGGCCCACAGGGCTCTCGACGCTGAGCTAGAGATGCCCCCAGCCGCAAGGGGCTGGCTACCGAGGCCCCTGTGCCATGGGGTGGACTGAGACAGTCGGCTGGGGAAGGCAGTGGCCTTGCGCAGGGGCTCTCTGCTGCAGCCTTGCCTTGTGGCCCTGGGTAAACTGTCCTCGCCGGAGCCCCAGCTTCCTTACATGTAAAGCGGGGAAATGGGGCCGCAACTTCCCAGGACAGTTGTGAGAATTCAGCGCAGTGACTGAGCCCACGATCTAACTCTAACGGCCAGAGCGCAGCCTGGCTCTGTTACTTCCCACAATCATTCACACGCGTACACCGCAGCCATGGATTTCAAGAGCTACACATAGAGGACACATTTACTAATCACAAAGTAAACCATTTAAAGCACAAAATATCATCCACCTACCAGAAGCGTCTGTTTCTCTTTACAATCAAAGTGCTTTAAACTTTTAAGAGACACTGTGAAACTTGAAGCAGAGAGAGGGAAAAGTTAACATGAATGAACTTCCTCTAATAAGCCACAAACCTTTCCCTGCCTCTGATTAAGATCAGTGGAGGCCGCTGGAGGCCCCACCAGCCCCAGTTTATTTATGGAAGGTGACCATTTCCCCAGCTGCGAAGAAGCCCCCAACGCACCATGGTGGGTCCAGTGACTTCAGCAACACTGACTGGGCCCTGCCAGGACAGGCTGACCTTGGGGCCTGGGTCTCCACTCCACACCTCCCACCCCTCGGGGGCAGCACAAGTACCAGATGACAATGGTTCTGCGCATTCGACTTGGCGACATGCAGTGCGATGGTTTTAAAGGCTGCTTTCAGCCGGCTGATCCATCCACGTGTGTTTTCATCCCATGACTAAGGAACGACCAGGTAACCCAGGGGCAAACTCAGGTGGACGCAGGGATGCTGTCTGCACACCTGCATGGACCACATTTGGCTAGTTTGTGGGAAACGGGGCCCCAGTGAGTGTCTGGTTGGGCTGCCTTTCAAAGCCAGCAAATCAAGTTGTGAAAACTGGGGTGTCTGACCAGACCCTTCACACACAGCCTTTATTTTGACTCACCCTTCCCAGTGAGTGAGAGGTCATAAGAAGGGCACACCTCCAGTGAGACACCACTAGCCCTGCCCGGGCCTGGACTCCTGCCGGGGTCTCCCCTCTGCCCCTCCGTCCCCACGCCCGTTCTGACTCTGAGAGCGGCCAGCCTGCCCCCGCAGGCCCATTCACAGAAACCAAGAACAGCGGGTTACCCTTTCATTTTCGGGTTCATGTGTCCTTCGATGTACAGCACACTTGCTTTCTTATCTCTCTGCCTGACGCTTTTGACCTGTTCACAAATCCAAGAAAATAAAACGTCAAAACAAAAGAGATCGTGGATTTTAAATATTTTTTTGTGACATCACATGATACATCTAACAGGCGTTGACCCCAGCTCTGGGGGTGAACCCAGCGAAGTCTCCTGCAAGGAGGCGCTGAGAAACAGCCCCATGCTCTGCCACACACATCACTTGAACGCTTTCCCATCTGAGCGGAATCAGCCAGTTTTGTTTGGGTTTTTGAATAAAAAGAACCACAGCTACTGCTGCCAGCTGCCTCTTTAAATAAGCGTCCTGAGATTCTCCAGTGGCTCAGCACGGCAGGTTTGCCCTCCTCATGCTCTGGGTGAGTGGAGGAAGGGCAGAAAGGCTCGGGAGCAAGCCCAGGCCACACGGGGAGAGGCAGGGACTGCAGGGCGCTGCCACCTCCACACAGCCTCGCCAGTCCTGGCCTCCCGAGGCCACCGTGAGAAGGCAGTGAGGAGCACCGGCGACCAGTGCCTCCAGTGGCCCTTCCGCCCTGCACTCTCAGGGAGGCTGCCTGCTCTTATGCCCCAGGAACCTGTCACATCAGTGACCTGTTAACCCAGCAGGGACCCCAGAAACTGATGAAAACAAGGGAAAGACTAGCAAGGTGAGGGAGCGGAAGCCAGTGCCAAGGAAGGGCGGAGGGTCCAGAAGCCCGGCCTCCATCACTGCCGGCCAGTAGGCGACACAAGGGGCCCAGCTAGGCCATAAACGTGTTGAACCTCCCCAGCAAACACCACACAGATTCAACTCCAGGTTTCCTGGAACCATAATCAGTCACATGCAAGGAGCCTGGGTGACTCGGGTGAGGTCAGTCATTAGAGCAACAAAAGCGTCTCTGGATTACTGCAGGGCCAATGCCTTTTGGCATTTGTCTCTTAGGAGGATAAAGGGAAAAAAGGGGTAAAATATGAAGGAGAGGTGAAGGCCAGGACAGCACCTGTGCCCAGGACAACAATCAAACTAATAACCTGCAACTTCCAGGCCTGCAGAGACGGAAGCAGAGAATCTGCCCCAGCTTGAACTCATCACCTACACCGGGAACTTGGACAGGATTTCAAATTCCTGTTTGTACACATGCAACCAACCCCACCACAAAATCCAAATTAATGAGCTCTAATGGGGGAAAACGGGGTGAAATGCACAATATTTAAAATGAGCAAATCACAATTTTTTTTTCCTTTTTCTTCCCCCCAGAGATGGAGTCTTGTTCTGTCACCCAGGCTGGAGTGCAATGGCACGATCTTGGCTCACTGCAACCTCCACCTCTTGGGTTCAAGCGATTCTCCTGCCTCAGCCTCCCGAGTAGCTGGGATTACAGGTGCATGCCACCACGCCCAGCTAATTTTTTGTATTTTTAGTAGAGACAGGGTTTCACCATGTTGGCCAGGCTGGTCTCGAACTCCTGACCTCAGGTGATCCACCCACCTCGGCCTCCCAAAGTGCTGGGATTACAGGCGTGAACCACTGCACCTGGCTGCAAATATTTTTTTCGAGCAGGTCTTTCTAAGCCTGCTTGGTGAAAATGTGGCCTATAAACTTAACACCATTGTGCCTTACTTTGGGTACAGGCATCTCCTTAAGTCTTTTGTATAAACCCACCAACTTTTCCCAGGAAAAACAAAACAATGAAAACATTTATCCAGATCAAATTATCAAGAACTAAGGATGGGTAGAATAAAAATTCATGAAATTTAAGTAACTACATCTTAGAAGACGGAGGAAGCTGTTCTTACCACTGCTGGCCAGGAGGGGTATTTTTTATATTTAAGCCAGACTAGCATTCCTACTTCGAACGAACGTGGTTCTAGAATTTAAAGAAAAAAGAAAAACAAAAAAAAGAATAGACAAGTCAAATCCATATCAAGCACCGGGTGTAACAGCCTGAGAAAACACAGCGCAATATTGTTGAAACCTGACTTTATGTCATTCGCTTAAAAGATGAGGAGAATGTGAAAGGCAGATTCACATACCCCACACTACTTGAGTCTAACCACCAATGATGAGACAGTGAAACCAGCAGCTGAGTGGGGTGCCGCACTGGGTTCCCAGCTGCGACAAACCCACCGTCGGGATGAGAGGGGTGCCATGAGGCGCGGCTGGGGCTCTGTCCTATGTGCACGACTTTCATAACTCTAAAATAACCCCGCTGGAAGACACTTTTAAAGAGCATGTGGCACAAAACAGAGGTGAGGTAACAGCACGCAGAGAAGACCCAAACACAAGGACTGAGATTCTAAAGAGGATTCTGGGAAACTACAGTCAAAAATGGGAAAATTATTTAAATCATAACTACAAACTACTTTTTTTTTTTTTTTTGAGACAGAGTCTGGCTCTGTCCCCCAGGCAGGAGTGCAGTGGCACCAGCTCGGCTCACTGCAAGCTCCGCCTCCCAGGTTCCCGCCATTCTCCTGCCTCAGCCTCCCGAGTAGCTGGGACTACAGGCGCCCGCCACCACGCCCGGCTAATTTTTTTTTTTGTATTTTTAGTAGAGTCGGGGTTTCACTATGTTGGCCAGGATGGTCTCGAACTCCTGACCTCGTGATCTGCCCACCTCAGCCTCCCAAAGTGTTGGGATTACAGGCTTGGGCCACTGTGCCCAGCCTACAAACTACTTATGAATGAAATATTTTCAATTCCAAAAAAACGAGTGAATTATTTAAAATTTTAAAACTAAAGTAAGGCCGGGCGCGGTGGCTCACGCTTGTAATCCCAGCACTTTGGGAGGCCGGGGCGGGCGGATCACGAGGTCAGGAGATCGAGACCATGGTGAAACCCCGTCTCTACTAAAAATACAAAAAATTAGCCGGGCGTGGTGGCAGGCACCTGTAGTCCCAGCTACTCGGAGAGGCTGAGGCAGGAGAATGGCGTGAACCCGGGAGGCGGAGCTTGCAGTGAGCCGAGATTGCGCCACTGCACTCCAGCCTGGGCGACAGAGCGAGACTCCTTCTCAATAAAAAAAAAAAAAAAAAAAAAAACTAAAGTATTAGAAAAACTACTGGAAACAGTCTGTCCTTAGACACACAAAGCCTGTGTCCGACCGCACTGTGGAAGGAAGGAAGTGCCGTAGTCCATGAACACAGATCAAAACCTAAAGGCCTATAAAGTAACCAACGCGACCAGAGGAAAAGGGAGGCCCACTGGGGTGAGTGTCTGCTGTGAACGTGGCACAGAGTCCTTTCCCCGGTGAGGGGCATTTAGTCTTTAAGAGAAACTTCCAGGCCCACGTGGACAAACAACCAATTCAGAGGCCGGTCAGGGAACCCTCAGAAAGATGCCCAGCCTGACAGGTAGGAAACAAAACCAAACGGGAGCAAAACCCAGTTCCCATTGCAAGCAGGAGAAGAAAGGCAGCACCAGGCTCTGTGTGTCCCGGTGACCCGACCCCAGTGGGGCAGCGTGGTCAGAAAGGGCCCTTCCCAAGGGCACTGTGCTCTTCCTGTGTGCGAACGGATCCTGCAGAAATGATTTCCTGGAAGTCCCCGACGGGTGTCCCATAGCACCTGCCGTCCTGGGACCATCCAAACAGGTGCCCAATGGGTGGGGCAGGGTTTGGTGAGTGGTGACTGCTCACCCCAGAGGAAAAGGATCAGAAGAGCATGTGGAAAACTGTTAAAAAGTCTGACCATTAGCATTAGGCAAAAAAAGGGAAAATGTGAGACTGTAATGAAGCCCTTTCAATGATGGAAAAGCAGTCAAACAGTGTGGACGAAAAAAAAGAACGACACAACAAGGCCACAGGCACGCGAGTGTGCGTGGAATGGTGCTCCCGAGGCTGCACGCGCACCAGCTTCCTGGCCGGGGGTGGGGAAGCCCAGGGGAGAAGCCCCCTCACCTCCCTGTGTTATTTTTGCAACATCCTGTGAATCTATAATTATTCTGAAACTAGAAGGTTAAAGAAAAGAAAAACAAGACTCGGTTAACAGGAATGGTTCCTGGGCGAGTCTAAAGTGGGGCTGGTTCTCGTGACTTGGTTTGCGAAGCTGACCTTCTGTTCACGGCTGGCTCAGATCTTTGGGTCTCTCATTTCTAGTCCCTTCCACGTAGATGCTCAGAGGCACCTAAAGGCAGGTTTTCCTCTGGTGCAAGCAGCTACTTACAGGAGGGGCGTGGGAGCAGTTCTCCCTCGGGCTGAAGACCCGGCCTCCCTGGACAGCCCCCCAAACGCCATCACCAACGGAAGCCGCGAGTCAGTACGTGGCCACACCCAAGCAATGGCGACACAGCCCCTCAGCTCACTGGGCCGTTCCCTCATTCCCAGCAAGGGGACAGGAGGACAAGGGCTTGAGGTAAGTGACAGGAGTAATGCTCTAACAGGGAGGGCTGGGCCATCTCTTCCCAGGAGTCCCTCTTCCCTTTGTGTAGGTTATTCTTAAGATAGAGGACTGAAAACCTGGCACTTCTGAAGGTCCCTTCCAGGTCTCGGTTCAGTGGGAGAGAAATGAACTCGCAGGAGACCTTTTGTGGAGAATGTAGGGCCCGGTCTCAGAGCCCCGCCGCCGCTGCCTTTGAGCGCACCGTTAGGACTGCAGGCGCACCCCCTGGTCATTTCTTACCATGGTATAAAAGGACTCTTGGTGGCTCCTCGTCTTCCTCATCTTCCTCCAGGATAGAACGCATGGAATTAGACCCCATGGACTCTTCGGAAGACTGGCAGTCTGCCAATAACGTGATATTAGACTTTCGTTGTCATCGTATTGTCTTGATGACTCATCCCAAGAAAACATTTCATGACACATGACCATCGATGCATACAGAAAAGGTTCCATGCTATACACAACTCCACACTGCCAAATTCAAATAGAGTGCGCTTCTATTAAACTACATTTTAAAGAAAAACGCAAGAGGGAGGGAGGGAAGGAGGGAGGGAGAGAGGCCTGCAGTGAAGGGAAGGCGGGCCATAAGCAGCAGCCACCTCAGCCACAGAAGCTGCGCGCACTCTGGATGGGAATCCCTTTTGTCCCAGCCTGGCTGCCCCTTCACATCTGAAGCACTCAGTGGATACGCAGGGAGGGGGCCAGGACAGGAGCTGACTATGGAACAGGGCAGGGGTGTGGATACGCAGGGAGGGGGCCAGGACAGGAGCTGACTATGGAACAGGGTAGGGGTGCGGTCACTTTGTCTTCAGAGCATGGCAACCTCAGTTCCCTGCTGCTTCCAACATGCTAAGGAGATGATGACCTCAGGAAAGAAGTTCAGAGTACAGACTGAAATATCTACGCAGTAAGTTTGTAGCGAGTAGATTTCCAGACATTTGATCATGCGGTAATTAAGATTTCTGAACTAGCATTTAAAAAATTAAGGATGCTACAATGTTAAAAGGAAAAAGTCACAGTGCTTGCCTGCAACCACACCACACAAAAATATATCTGCACAGGAATTCTTAAAAAGTCAGTCTTTTGAGTGACTGAATCACTTTTTTTTTTTTTTTTTTTTTTTTTTTTTTTTTTTTTTGAGACGGAGTCTCGCTCTTTCACCCAGGCTGGAGTGCAGTGGCGCCATCTCGGCTCACTGCAGGCTCCGCCCCCGGGGTTCACGCCATTCTCCTGCCTCAGCCTCCCGCGTAGCTGGGACTACAGGCGCCTGCCACCTCGCCCGGCTAATTTTTTGTATTTTTAGTAGAGACGGGGTTTCACCGTGTTAGCCAGGATGGTCTCGATCTCCTGACCTCGTGATCCGCCCGCCTCAGCCTCCCAAAGTGCTGGGATTACAGGCGTGAGCCACCGCGCCTGGCCTGAGTGAATCACTTTTGAGATTCCTGCCCAATTTAACAGGAATGCGTTATTGCTTCCGTCAAAGAGTTAATCCTCGGGGTGCAGCCGCAGCTGCGACCTCAGCACAGCCACAACGCTCCCAGCCCCACCGCAGACAATCGTGGTCCGCCGCCCCTCTCTGGGCTCCCCACTCACTCAACTCCCTTCCCTTCTAAACAAAAGTAAGAAGACAAATATTTAGAAGTTGAAGCAATTATAGCCCAGTGGGGAGACAAACAAAAAGGAATGAGGAAGTCTCTGCTCTAAGTCTGTTTTGGCAACGATCTCACTAAAATCTGGTCAAAAACACCCACGTGCCTGGCTCCCAGCCTGGCTGCGGAGGGGCAGGACTCCACCCTCTGCGCTCTCCTCCTCCACAAGAAACTTTTACCTTTCTCCAGCTTCTGGGAATCCGGGCAAGGAGGACATCTGGTTTCATCCACAGAGGTGTGGGAGGGAGGCGGGCCGAGCCTAGCGGTGCTGCGCAGGGTCATAGACTCTCTGGGCCCCGACCCCGGCCCAGGGGACGGTGCGGCCCCTGCTGCCCTGGGCTCCAGCTGCCCGGCAGGCGGCCTCTGGCTGCCATCCAGGCGCAGCCTCTTTTTTGCTGGGCATTCTCCAGGCTCTGAGTAGGCCAAGGGCTCAGGGGCTGGGAGCACAGTGAGGCTGCCCAAGGGCAGACCAGGGTCGCGTCCCTCAGCGTTGGCACAGGGATCGTCCTCCCTGACCCCGGAGGGCAAGGATGGGGCTGCCCAGCTGCCTCCTTTGCTCCCCATGTCTCTCTCCGCGTCGTCCTCTGAAAGGGAAGATCCACTCGGGCACAAGCTAGCCTTCTGCGCTGAGTTTCTTCCCCTCTTACTCGCAAGAGTCCAATTTCTGTGGTGGATTCTGGACGCGCTCTCATCCTGGGCACCACCTCCAGCTGGGAGGACCGACGGGCCTCTTGGGTTTTCACTTCTCCTGAGCCCCTTCTTGTGCTCCACTATGCACTCGGGGTCCTTTTCACAAGTGAACGAACTTGACGGGCTTTGTTGCACGCATGGCCTCCTCCTGTGAGGTCTGGAACTGCCCAACACGTCTCCGCGGGGAAGAGATGAGGAGTTCGAATCACAGGGTGAGGAGACGTGTTCCATGGGCTTCCCTCGCAGAGACCGGTTGGCTCTACCTGTCCCTGCAGAGCTTTCTTGACTCCAAATGGGCCCTTCGCTCAGAACGTCCAGAGCCACGCGAAGAGACCGTCTGTAGGCCAGTTCTTCCAGGGGTGCCGCAGGCACTTCACTCTGCGAGGCTGCAAGGACCGAACATACACAATGTCGGTGACATTCGCTACGCAGGCACTGCGGTCACGGCACCGCTTTAGAAGCCCGCTTGTCTCATTCTGACGGCTGGTTTCATACCTAAATCGCTGAAGGGGAGGACTCACATTTCTCACCTACATTTTCCCAAAAAGGGGACGAGGCTACAGAACAACAGCTATTCATTCCGGGATTCCAGGCTTCATTTTTTTAAAAACCAAATTTACTGACCTTAACTTGCTTGGCTAAAAAGATAAATTCCTCCAAGTTACAAAACAATACCGTGAACAAAATGTATTCCAATGTTTTGCAAATCCTGTCTCAGCCTTACAATTTCAAATTCAATCAGGGTCAATAAAAACCAATGCCAAGTAAATAAAGAACTCTGCTGGCAACGTGTTCTTGGTGGGTGTGGGGGTCGGTGGCAGCAAGGAACAGGAGATTTAAAAGGCTCATTGTGGGCTGGTACATTTTCAGTACTTCTTTGCAAGGGCATTTCAAAGCCAGCAAAGAGCATCGTGGGCCTCTGGTTTCCAGCCCAACCTCCCTGCTGCAGTACTTTTATTTATTCATTCCGACATACAGATACGGCGCTATTTATTTGAACAAGATGCTGGATGTAATATCACAACTCAGCGGGCATAATGCCTCAATCAGAACAGTATTCTCCCCGTTGAATATTAAAGGCACCAACAACCAGCCAGCCCCCCAACACAATCTGTGCCAACAAGGACGACGCCATCCAAGATGATGGTCAGCCCTGCCTAAGTTATGCAGAGATGGATCCTGCTTTAAACAAGAGCTGTTTTTCGGAAGACACAGGAAAATAGACCTGATTTTATAAACATCATTGGAAGGAATTCCGGTCCATCTTTTCACAAGAGGAACAATTATTTGCAAATGGGATAAACAGTTCCACTTTGAGGAGAAGAAAGGCTGGCAGGTTTGGGTTTGCACAACTGTGGCTAGGGGGCAGGCAGTCGCCAATGCTCCTCACTTGTCATGTGTGTGCATGACCAGTCCCCGGCTGGGCTCAGGCAAAGCTTTCCTCACCCACAGCGTGCAAAGGAGGTGGGTGCTGAACTGAAGGCCTGGGAGAAAGCGCACCCGGATGTATAGGAAGCCGAGAGCTCCACTTCCAACCTGCCTCATGCCCCCCATGACAGTGCCTCAAACAATGGGTGCCACCAACCCAAGTGCCAGGCCACCCGTTCTCTCCCTTGGGCTCCGCTCTGGAATTTTAAACACAAAACCAACTGCTTCTCAAACCTTGGGCTGAGACCAGACTGGCCAGGCAGCAACAGTACCACAGGAAGTCTTACTACAGGAAGAGGAAAGGAAAAAGGAGAACCTCCCGCTCATGGCAGCAAAGTCCTTCCTCGTCTTGTGTACTGGAGGCCACGGAGGTAATGAGATGACCTTGATGCTCACCACTGACCATTCTGGGCGTCAAGAATACGAGTGGTTCTAGGGGCAAATTCTGGAAAGGTTTAAGAAAGCAAATCCATTTTTCCTTCTCCTTCAGCTCAGGGGATTCGCGTTGCCTTGTTCACATGGTGAACAGGGTGAATTTTTTTACCCAGAAAGCTGAGCCTTCACATTCTCCCAAATGACCTCTTATTTTATGAAAACCTAGTGGCCACTTAAAAATACGCTCTTACCTAACGAGGACGCAATGGCTTCAATTTGAGACTTCTCTAGGATCGCAGCTTCAGTGCTTTTCACCTGAATTCTGCAGAGACAGAATGGACGTTACACACCACCAGCCAACGCCACCAAGACATTTTCAAACATGTTTTCCTTTAGATAACAAAAGAATTAATTTCATTTTCCTCCTCAACCTTCCACTTAAACCAAAAGTCACAGCCAACTAGGAATTCATCCGCCTGAGGTTAGAGGCAGCAAGAACCCTGGTGAATGGTTTTTTTTTTTTTCCTTTTAAGACAGAAAAAATTGGCTGGATTTAAAAGTAAAAATGAATTCAAATTGTGACTTTTATGAGGCAAATCCTACTTTCAACTGCACAAATAACTCCTTTGTTAGATTTTCAGAGTAGATGGTAATGTCACTAAAAGCTGTTTACAGCCCAGCAGGTGTGTTTTGGTTTAAAAGGATGTGCTTTCCTTTTAAACTCGAGTATTCAATTACGTTCCCAGCCGCAGGAAAGTGTGAGCTAGGGACCAAGCGAGCTTCCGAGGCAGCTGTGAAGATGCAGGCAGGAAGGAGTGGGGCAGGGGGAGCTCCACAAGGAAGAGCAACAGGGGAGCCAATGGCTTGGACTGAGCAGGATCAGTCTCCTTGCTCTCTTCAGAACTGCGAATTCTCACGACAGACGCGCCCTCGCCACAATCACACAGGACTGACCGCGGCATCAGAATCGCCGTCATTCTAGACGATCTACACGTTCCTAGTGCCAGACGTGCCCTCGCCACAATCACACAGGACTGACTGGGGCGTCAGAATCACCGTCATTCTAGACGATCTACACCTTCCCAGTGCCAGACACTCACGGAGCAGAACAATGCGCCGCCTGGTCATCAGTTATTTGCCTTTTGAACGTTAAACACTAGTTTAGAGTGACAGGCTCAAAAACCAAATATTTCAAAATTGATGCGCCTGTCACAGACGTTTCTGAAAAAAGACACACAGATCTCTGGGAAGGAAATATCCCTATTTTTCTGGCATGGCACTGATTAAGAAATAGTCAAAAAAAAAAAAAAAAAAAAGGAAATATCCCTATTTTACCCACAAATAGGGTCTACCCTGAGTATAATTTACATGTATTCAATGTTTGTACCAATCTCTCCATAGATATCACAGAATGCCTCGTTTGGATCTTCAGCTTCCAAACTGACATAAAATCAAACTAGTTGCTTTCTCATGAGGTTATTATGAGCATTAATGAATTACATAAATGGTGAATAAGCCCATTAAGAGTGGGCTTCAACTGTTTTGGGGGAGTAGGGGATTGAAGTATCAGAAATCTACACAGTATTAAAAAAACAGTATTAAAACAACACAACACTTAACTTTTCCTCTAGGGAGAGGATTTGAACATCCAGAAAGTGTTCCTTTTTTCTCTTATTTTTTGTTGAAGTCTCGGTTCGGGCCAAAACCTACATTTAAAACAAAAGAAGATGCTTGTTATTAAAACAGCTGATGCAGTCAGAAACAGTGGCAAAATTTAGTACAAATGCAGCAGGTAACCCTGAAGGCCTATAACCATGGGATTTCAGATATTTGGTCCAATCCCCATTGTTTCACAGACGGGGAAACTGAGGCATGAGAGGCCAGTGGCAGACAAAGACAAGGACCCAGGCTTTTGCATTGCAGCTGAGCACTGTCTACTGAATTGCTGGAAAGCATCCCCTGAACACGACCATAATTTACTATCACAGTGCTGCCTGCCAGATCTTTCCTTGAGTTAGAGCCTTACATGCCTTTTTATAGCTGATTCTCTCTTTTTTTTTTTTAGTGTGGAAAAAAAAAGACATTTCTGGAAGTGTAACCCTGGAAGCACTAGACCAAAACCCCATTAAATGGGGAACGAGAATCAGTGCCAACCGTTCTGGCTCAATTATTTCACTGAAGCAAATCCTAGGTATCTCCTGATAAAGATTTTACTTGTCACCCAAAAGTCATTTCTAATTCCTGACATTACAGAATAATGGCTGTCACCTTTGCAGGCCATAATCGCTTTTCCCATCGGCAGAGGACATACTTGGCATCCGCCATCATTTACACTCATGTGGCAAGTGGCAAGTGGCAATGATTTGGCACAAAGAAAGTACTCCCAGGTCTGACGCCGATGTGCCCTGCAACAAAATTTGCACGATGGTTTATACAACTGTTTGCTTGCGGTGTTAACACAGACACAGCCCTCAGGGGCAAAGGTTAGCTCGACTTAGCCTCAAGTAGATGGTTCAATTCCACAATCTTGCATTGAGAGGCTCAATGCCAAAAAGCAGACTGACAAACAGAAACGACGGGGCTCGGTACCCAGGGAGGTGCCTGCATTTTTTCATAAATAAAATACAGCACAGTCCCTCCCAAAGGTTCTGTCTAGATTATTTTTTAAAGGCTCCTGAATAAATCATCTGCGTGCGGAAGACCTGCCTCCGACCTCGGCAGGAGAGGCATTTTACACAATCAAAGCTCACAACCCTCCCCAATTTGGGGAGTTAACAGTTGACCACAGCACACACACAAAAAATAAGACCGGAAAAACGACTGCTCTTTTGGCTGCCATGTCCCTGAAAGAACGGGGACAGCTGCAGACCGTTCATAGCATCAATGGGAAGGACTGGCTTGCCTGTTGACAGAAATGAAAAGGAGGTTTGGGGGTGCGGGTGGAATTTACCAACAACGGAGCGGGGCGTCCCCGCAGCAGGGAAGAGGGGGTTCCCGGCAGAGGTGGGGGTGGCGTTTCCAGCAACAGAGGGGATCACAGCAGCAGCAGAAGTAGGGGTCCAGGCAGCAGGGACAAGATTTCATGGCGGAGGGAGGGTTGTGGCTTGCAGGAACGGAGGATTTAGGCAACAGAGAAGGGGGTCACAGCAGAAGCGGGGGGACTCAGGGAGCAAGGATGAGGGCTCACGGAGGAGGTGGAGCGGAGGGTACAGGTGGCAGGGATGGGGGATTTCACGGTTGGGGAGGGAATCCAGGGAAGCAGATGGGGGTCCAGGCAAGAGATGGGGTTCACGACAGACGTGAGGGGGATCCAGGGAAGGAGATGGGAGTCCAGGCAGCAAGGATGGGGAGCGGGTCCACGCAAGAGATGGGGTCCGGGCAGAGTGGGGTGCCCACGGCGCCAGGGGCGGGAAAGG
>NW_026652290.1:97932675-97937268 GCF_009828535.3 Hylobates moloch
GGGGCCCACGGCGCCAGGGGCGGGAAAGGGGGTCCGGGCAGAGTGGGAGGCCCACGGCGGTAGGGACCGGGCGCTCCCGGAGGAGTCTCTAGGCCGGGACCGCCCCTCCCCCCAGGCCCAGCCTCTTCGCCTCAGCCCCGCCCGGCAGAACCCAGGGAACGCATCCCGCGGGCTCACCGGGCCCCCGGCTTTCCCCAGCGCGGCGCCCCAAGCTCGGGCAAGGAGGTCGCGGCGGCCCCAACAGCGGAGGACCCGCCCGCCAACCGCTGCCGTCCGCGCCGCCCGCGCTCACCGCCTTCGCCGCCGCCGCCGCCGCCGCTCCCCGCGGGGCCGGGGGCGGGGCTTGCCTCGCGGCGGCGCCAAGCTCCGCCCCCTTCCCCTACCGCCCAATGGGGCGCGCGCGCTCCTAAGGATCGCCGGCCCCGCCCCCTCTAGCGTCCAAGGCAGCGCGCCGGCCCCGCCCCTTCCGCCGCGCGTCTATCCTTTTTTTTCCCGCGAGTCCTGCCTGAGGAGAGCGGTTGGCGGGGCATGTGTGGCCGCTCCCGGGCGCCGCCCTCCCGCGCTCCCGGCCCTTTGTCCTCCAGTCAGACCCCGGACGCCGCCCTCGCGGGTCTCGGTGGGAAAACAGGCTCCCCTGCCCGCGGCGACCCCTGAGAGACCCTTCCAGAACTTTCGAGAATCTTCCAGGTCCTGAGGCACCTCCCATCCCGGGAGCTGCGCGCTACGGACCCAATTCCGGCTGATCCCAACCGATCCCAAAGCCGGGCATCCCCGCAAAGGCGTCATAAGCTTCTGAACTAGAGCAGGCCCCACCCCGGGAGGGTCCCAAGACCCCAGGGGTCGCCGGAAACAGCCGCGGGTGGCGGGAGCCCCGGAGCAGTCGCTCCATCGGTGTCAGGCCTTTCCCTGAGCGGTTTTTGATTTCGTTTCAGACGGAGTCTCGCTCTGTCACCCAGGCTGGAGTGCAGTGGCGCGAGCTCAGCTCACTGCAGCCGCCTCCTGCTGGGATTACAGGTGCGCGCCACCCCGACCGGCTAATCTTTGTATTTTTAGTAGAGAATACTAAATGGTGATCAGGCTGGTCTCAACCTCCCGACCTCAGGTGATCCGCCTGCCTCGGACTCCCAAAGTGCTGGGATTACAGACCTGAGCCACCTCGCCGGCCCCCACAGGTCTTTAAAAGCAAAGGAGGCCGAATTGGCGGATCCTTTAAGCCCAAGGATTCGAGACCAGCCTGGGCAACATAGCGAGACCCCATCTCTATAGAAAAGATACAGGCTCACTCCTGTAATCCCAGCAGGATGCCGAGGCAGGCAGATCCCGAGGTCAGGAGATCGAGAACAGCATTGCCAACATGGTGAAACCCAGTCTCTACTACAAATACAAAAATTAGCCGGGCGTGGTGGCCATGCCTGTAATCCCAGCTATTCAGGAGGCTGAGGCAGGAGAATCGCTTGAACCCGGGAGGCGGCAGTTGCAGTAAGAGGAGATCGCGCCACTGCACTCCAGCCTGGGCAATAGAGTGGGACTTCGTCTCGAAAAAGGAACAAATTAAAAGACATAGCAGCATTCGGCACGCACTGGCCCCGACTTTTCAAGGGGAAGGGGCGACAGCAAAACCGGCTCTAACTTCTTTTTCCTTCTCACACTTGCGGAAATAGAAGGTTTGTGTCTTCGGTCGATCCCAGCAACCTCAGCGACTGATTTTTTTTCCTTTGTTGAATTGAGAATTTTCACCTTTCACTTGTTTTTTATTTTTATTTACATTTTTGAGTCGAAGTTTGGCTCTGTGGCCCAGGCTGGAGTGCAGTGGTGCAGTCACAGCTCACTGCAGCCTCAACCTCCCAGGCTCAAATGATCCTTCCACCTTAGCCTCCGGAGTAGCTGGGACCACAGTGCGCACCAGCATATGCCTGGCTAAGATTCTTATTTTTTGTAGAGAGAGGGTCTTGCTTTGCTGGCCAGGCTGGTTTCGACCTTTTGGGCTCAAGTGATCCTCCCACCTCGGCCCCCCAAAGTGCTGGGATCACGGGTAGGATCCACCTTGCCCAGCCAAGTCTCAGTTTGTCTATAAAATGGGTGGTGGTCTGTGGGTGGTTGGCAAGAACTATGTCTCTGAGATCATCCTCTCACGTTAAATCTGAGCTGGCGGTGGCTCAGGCCTGTAATCCAAGCACTTTGGGAGGCCAAGGCAGACATACCGCCTGAGGTCAGGAATTCGAGACCAGCCTGGCCAATATGGAGAAACCCCCATCTCTACTAAAAATACAAAAATTAGCTGAGCCTGGTGGTATGCACCTGTAATCCCAGCTATTTGGGAGGCTGAGGCAGGAAAATCTCTTGAACCCGGGAGGTGGAGGTTGCAGTGAGCCGAGATCGCGCCAATGCACTCCAGCGTGGGTGACAGAGCAAGACTGACTCCGTCTCAAAAAGAAAAAAAATCCCGAGCTGGCGTGTGACCTGCTTCAGCCCAGGGAATACAGCAGAAGGGGCGCTGTGCCAGATCCAAGCCTCTGCCTCAAGAGGAGTGGGGCCCAGTGCGGTGGCTCCCGCCTGTCACCCCAGTGCTTTGGGAGGCTGAGGTGTGAGGATCATATGAGCCCAGAAGTTCGAGACCAGCCTGGGCAACATAGTGAGACTCCGCCTGTACAAAAACAAAAAAGAATTAGCCAGGCATGGTGATGCACACCTGTAGTCCCAGCTACCCAGGAGGCTGAGGCAGGAGGATTGCATGAGTCTGGGAGGTCGAGGCCGCAGTGAACCGTGATTGCACCACTGCACTCCAGACGACAAAGCAAGACACTGTCTCAAAAACAAAACACTGAGCGTGGCAACAGCTCACGCCTGTAATCCCAACACTTTGGGAGGCCAAGATGGGAGGATTGCTGGAGCCCAGGAGTTCAAAGCTCCTATGAGCTCAAATGAGCTATATGTTTTTTGTTTGTTTTAGAGACAGAGTCTTGCTCTTGTTGCCCAGGCTGGAGTGCAGTGGCGCAATCTCGGCTCACTGCAACCTATACCTCCCAGGTTCAAGCGATTCTCCTGCCTCAGCCTCCCAAGTAGCTGGGATTACAGGCACACGCCACCACGCCCGCCTAATTTTTGTATTTTTAGTAGAGACAGGGTTTCACCATGTTGGCCAGGCTGGACTCGAACTCCTGACCTCGTAATCCACCCGCCTCGACCTCCCAAAGTGCTAGGATAACAGGCGTGAGCCACCGTGCCCGGCCTCTGGCTCTGGTATTAAACAAATTAATGCTTTTAAAGTACTTGTGCCAGTGGTGGAGTGTTAGGTGTTATTAAATGTCTTCTCTATTCGTCTGTGAGTTCCCTGAGTCCTATTCCCTTCGCCATTGTACGCCCAGTCCCTGCCACTGAGCACTCACTCAAATTTTGTTTAAAGAATGAATTTCTCTCCTAAACCACGGAGATTCGCAGTTGCAGTAAAGGGTCGGCTTCTAAGGCAGCACAAAGGCCTGGCAGGTCGCTGCAAGAACGTCCTTTCACAGGCTCCTTCCGGCTCGCACGTCAGTTATGGCTTTAATTAAAACGTTTCCCCTTCTGCTGGAAATGTATCATACACAATTCCCTCTGTTACTCAAGACGTTGTAAAACAACAGTCGCTATCGTATTTTTGGTAACCAGACCACTATTGTGGGACATTTCAGTGATTCCTGATTTTTCCATGATTTAAATAAGGCCACAGAAAGCAACTCTCGTATGTAAATCTTGGTGCACCTCTGATTTTATCCTTACAATAAATCCCTGGAGGCAGAAATTGCTGGGTCTGAGGGTCTGGACATCCTCAAGGCATTTGACAGATAACGTCAAGTTGCTTTTCAGAAAGGTACCAATTCACATCGGCGGCAGCCCCGTATTACCATGGCCCATCTAACACCCTGCATGAGGGCCGGGCGTGATTATTTCTCTCATCTTTGTTAATTTGATGATGGGTGAAAAATGTATTAAGTTTGTTACTGAACCATGAACTAAATCAAAGATTAAAACACACAGACACACACCTAGTGTGCCAGCCTGAACCAGAACTGAATCTATATTTTCTAAAGTGATTGAACTGTAACATCAAAATAGCCTCTGAACTGAAACTCAACCAGTGTTCCAACCCATTCAAGTCCCTAATTAGGCCATAAGGGGACCACACTGGAAACCTTGACCAGACCTTGACCTTGTTAACACGGAGCTACGACCACCAGCTTTGACGGGCCCCACTGCCAAGGAGCTTTACAGATGTCCAATTACCAGCCCCCTTCACACAAGCCAGGTTTACATAGGAAATTCAGAACACAAGAGAGAGGGCTGTCACTGGTGTTTCTGGAGATCCAGGGGCTCCACGGAAGTCAGGAATGTCTTGGGGAGACCAGGATAACTTGAGCCCAGAAGGTCGAGGCTGCAGTGAGCCGACGTTGCTCCACTGCACTCAGGCATGGGCTATACAGGGAGACCCTGTTGCTACAAAAAAAAAAAAAAAAAAAGAAAAGAAAAAGGCCGGCCGGGCGCAGTGGCTCACGCCTGTAATCCCAGCACTTTGGGAGGCCGAGGCGGGCGGATCACGAGGTCAGGAGATCGAGACCA
>NW_026652290.1:97992268-98035317 GCF_009828535.3 Hylobates moloch
TGGAGACAGACGCAACGGCCAGACAGATGGGGAACAGCAGAGCCCCGGGCATAGGTATGACCTGCTTGTCCCCAGTCCCACACACAGCCAGGCTGAGCCAAGCTGCCCTCCCCACCTGCAGTCTCGGGGGCCTCCCTCGGGCTCTGCCCTCACTTTGAGGGTTGCTTCCACAACCTTCCCTGCAGGATTCCCCTCAAGAACAGGCTGGGGTGGGCAATCAGGGAGGACTTCCTGGAAGCGGCAGCTGAGGCTGGGGCAGAGAAGGACCCGGGGCACTGGAGGGGGAAGGAGAAACGTGAGCAGAGTCTTGGCAGGCCTGGTCAGACGGACATGCCCAAGGGAACAGACAGTACCAGGACAGGGGACCCTGGTCTGAGGGGGGCGATAGCCTGGCCCCCAGTGGAGACAGCCCCTCCCAACCCTGGCGGCAGACAGGGAGGGTCGGCAGGTATGCGAGACGCAAACCTGGGGGACTGCCCATCCCCTGGTGGATGTGAGGACACCGTGGGCTCAGGAAGTGGAGTGACAAATGGGCTGGACTCGCTTTCCCACACGAAGGGTTAGGACCAGGGAGACAGCCAGGGGACTGGGCGGCCCAAGGCTGCCACCTGGTGGCAGCTCCTCCTTATGACAGGGCAGTGGCGGCTCAGGCAGGTTGCCTGTGGGAGACCTCAGGCTGTGGGTACCCACGCACCGTGCTCTCTCCAAGGCTAACCTCGTGGGGGACAGGATGACAGGCCAGAGCTGGACTCCACCCAGACAAAGTCCCCTGCAGGAAGAACAAGGCCCCAGGGAAGCTGATTAAGCACCTTGCCCGGGATGGGGTCTCAGGCTCCAAGTTCCACAGGAGGCAGATGGGGAAGGAGTGTCAGGCACGGGGGCCCAGGCCGCAGGGAACTCCAGCCTCCTACAGCAGAGCTCTGGGGCTCCCTGGAATCATTGCCAGAGATATCCATGAGGGTGATGTGGGGATCCTCTAGGGCAGGGCCCATGAGACCCAGGCTGAAGAGATGGCATAGAGGAGGGGGCCCTGGAGCAGGGGCTTTGATGGACGAATAGGAGTTCTCTCTAGGAAGAGAGATGCTGACAGGCAGGGCCTCATCCCAGGCAGCTGGAGATGGGTTCCTCACTTGGGAGCAAGCTGGAGAACCCAAGCATGGTCGCGGATGGGGAACCGAGGCTGGCTTGAGCCCTGCTCCATCACCCACCCCCACACTGGCTGCACCGGTACGCACGGGTCTAGAGGTGGCATGGGGTCAGCACCAGCTGCAGAGACATGGCTGCATTTATTGTTCCCAGCCCGGCGAGAAGGTGTTCCCAGAAAGGTTCCTCGGGTCACCTGCCCACCCAGCCTTGGCTCTGGGCTGCCATGTCCCCACGGGGGCAGGAGAGAGGCACAAGTCACAGTCAGGCAAGGGAGCCTCGGCGTCCTGGGCAGTGGCTCTTGGGGCCCCTCCGGTCTTCACCTGGGACCCTCGGTCAGGCTGGGGCAGCATCCAGGAGGCGAGGCTGCAAGGTCCGGCGGTGAGCGCAGGTGGCAGCAGGCAGGCGGGCCGCGCAGGTTCCAAAAGGAGCTCTCGAGTTGGCACTGGGTGAGACCAGCCCTGGGGCCAGCAGGGGAATGAGTGGTGGAGCAGGGGGTTGCTGGGCACTGGGGTGGGCCCCATCTCCTGTCCTTCCCTCGTGGCTGCTGGAAAGGCCGCCTCCCTGGCTCAGCATCTGAAAGCAGGGGGTCAAGGGTGAGAGGTGAGGCGTAAAGGGGCCACCCTGCTGGGCAGAGGCTCACCCAGGTCAGGCAGGGACAGGCAGCCTGTCCAGGCCCCTCAGTCCACCAAGGCCTAGCCTCCCTCCCCTGGCCTCCTGGGTCCTGCTCAACTGCCCACCCTGGGGGAAGGGGCCCCCAGCCAGGAGGCAGAAGGAACCTGGGAGGGGTTCCCAGGATGGAGTCAGACCATGGGGAGGGATCCCAGTGCCTCCTTCCCTGGGGGCTCAAAAAATCAGCTGTCCCCAGAGGCTGCCCTGTCTCCTGGTCTCCCAGCCTCCATGCCTGCCACCCCCCAACAGGCCAAGGTTCCCCCAGCAGCCACACTGCAGCGCAACATACCCATCATTCCCTGCCCAGAACCCTGCTAACCCCTGACACCTGCCTTGATGCCCAGGCCTACCCCAGTCCCGCCCGGCATCTGCCCAGCCCGGTCTCTGTCCCTGCTGTTCCCTCGGCCTGAGACGCTCTTCCAGAAGCCAGCCCCATTACACAGCAGGAAGAGGCCCTCCCTGACCCTGCCCGCTCAGAAGCATCCTGCAGTCAATTCTCCACCTGACTTACACCTCATCCCTCAGGGAGGGGCCCAGATCGAGCACCCACTACCCTAAGCCCTGCAGCCGCTTTCCTGTCTTAAAGAAGCAAGAAGGCTGACCACGGTGGCTCACGCCTGTAATCCCAGCACTTTGGGAGGCCGAGGCGGGCAGATCACCTGAGGTCAGGAGTTCGAGACCAGCCTGGCCAACATGGTGAAACCCTGTCTCTACTAAAACTACAAAACTTAGCCGGGTGTAGTGGTGAGCACCTGTAATCCCAGCTACTCAGGAGGCTGAGATGGGAGAATTGCTTGAACCTGGGAGGCAGAGGTTGCAGTGAGCAGAGATCACGCCATTTCACTCCAGCCTGGGCAACAAGAGCGAAACTCCATAACAAAACAAAACAAAACTTAGGTCAGGTGCGGTGGCTCACACCTGTAATCCCAGCTCTTTGGGAGGCCCAGGCGGGCGGATCACCTGAGGTCAGGAGTTGGCGACCAGCCTGGCCAACATGGTGAAACCCCATCTCTACTAAATACAAAAAGGCAGGCGTGGTGGTGGGTGCCTGTAATCCCAGCTACTCGGGAGGCTGTGGCAGGAAAATTGCCTCAACCCCGGAAGCGGAGGTTGCAGTGAGTTGGGATCGCGCCACTCCACCTCAAAAATAAATAAATAAGGCCGGGCGCGGTGGCTCACGCTTGTAATCCCAGCGCTTTGGGAGGCCGAGGCGGGCGGATCACGAGATCAGGAGATCCAGACCATGGTGAAACCCCGTTTCTACTAAAAATACAAAAAAAATTAGCCGGGCGTGGTGGCGGGCGCCTGTAGTCCCAACTACTCAGAGAGGCTGAGGCAGGAGAATGGCGTGAACCCGGGAGGCGGAGCTTGCAGTGAGCCGAGATCGCGCCACTGCACTCCGGCCTGGACGACAGAGCGAGACTCCGTCTCAAAAAAATAATAATAATAAATAAATAAATAAATAAACATTTAAATTAAAAAAAAAAAAGTTGTAAATGGAGGCTGGGAGAAGGGATGAGCCCTGCCCAGGGGCGCCGTGGCCTGACTACCGCTGTCAGCTGTGATTGCAGGGACCACTCCATCGCTTGGCCAAGTCCCCAGGTCCTGCTGAGCCTCCAGCCCAGCCTGCCCACCCAGGCCCCAGAGCTGGGGAAGGGTGCACACCATCTCAGATTCCGGGACTCAAAGACCGTCTCCTCGTCGCTGTCCAGCGAGGCCATCTCGGTGGGGTCCTCAGTGTTGGCAAGGAGGCCGTATCGCCTCCGCTGAGGCTTCTTCAACCTGGAAGTAGGTCCAGGCATAGTCAATGGCCCTTCCCCGCCAACCCTGCCTCCTCCTTCCCTCAGGACCCTCACTGCCGTCCTCTACTGGACACCCAAGCCCTGCTGCAGACCTCCCTGGTTCTGCTGTGCCTGTTTCTTTCATATCCTAATCGCCAAGTGATTACCATTCACTCCCATGGCGATGACAGTAAGAAGACACGTGCCCTAGCAGGCCCTCCCATCTCCCCTGCGCCAGGACCCCAGGAGAGGCACGCTGATGTCACTCCCATTGCATTGATGAAAAGACTGAGGCTCACACAGGGGTGAGACTTCGCCAAAGACAACAGAATGGAAAGCTGTCTCAGGGCCAAGCCCCTGGTGGCCCCAGCAGCCAGGGAGGCAGGGAGGGCGCGGGACACAGGCAGGGGAGAGCGCGCAGCAGGTGCTTCCACAGGAAGAGGTGTGGAGCACAGAGGAGGCTCTGCACAGGGCCCATAAAAAGCAGCATGGCGGGGCGCAGGTGCTCACATCTATAATGCTAGCACTTTGGGAGACCGACTACGAAGGATCACTCGAGCCCAGGAGTTCAGACCAGCGCGGGTAACACGGCGAGATCCCATCGCTACAATAAAAACTTATATAAAAAATAAAAAGCGGCTTGACTTTGCCAGGGTGGTGATGGGGAGGGATAAGATCCTCGCTGTGTCGCTCCCACCCGGGACAAGCAGCCACAGTGGGTAGTCAAGAGCCCAGAAGAGACTGGACCCACAGGCCAGGGAAGCCGGGGTGGCCTCAAGAGGCAGGAGCCCCTCCTGCCCAGGGGCTGCCTATAGCTGGAGGCCCCTGCGAGGGTCTGGGGACGCAGCTGTACCTCCCGGGCTGTGGGAGCACCCAAGGCGGCACGCAGCCGACCCTGGCGACGGCCCAGCTTCAGTGGGTAGAAGCACAAAGGACAATAATCGGGACCCCACGGAAAGGCCGTGGCGGCAGGCGGAAAGATGAGAGCGAGGACCGGCATCCGGCGACAAGGAGACAAGGAGGACCCCTCGCCCCGCCAGGGCCTGACCCCTGCCCGGCATGCTCCGGCTTGAGTGGCTCCACCTGGGAAACGGACAGCGTCACCCCCGAGTTAGGAGGCGGCGGCGCTGGACACCTCAAACCCCAGGCGCAGTGAGTCCCGTGGCCCCTGCACCGCCCACACCACGTGACGACCCCGCACAGCGCCGCCCACGCCCACTCCAGCAGGGAGGGGAGGACCCCGCGGCCCGGCACATGACGCACTAGGCGCGCGCTAATTGGCTACGGCTGGGAGACGGCGCCCGCGTGCGCCCGACGCACCTGAACGCCCGGATCAGGAAGTAGAGCGCGGTCAGGCCGCAGAAGCCCAGGATCACGTAGAAGGAGCGCGTCAGCGCCGAGCCCGACGCCCCCGGCGGACGCGCGTGCGTGCTGTTGTGTGGCGCGCCCGGCTGGCTCCCGTTCGTCACGGCCAGCGGCGGCGACAGCGTGACCTGCGCGGGGCGCGGCGGCGAGGCCTCTTCGGCACCGCACGGCAGCGCCGCCAGCAGCAGCGCCAGCAGGAGCAGCAGCAGCGACGGCGGCTGCAGCACGCGCGGCCCCATAGCCCGGCGGAAGCGGTGGCGGCGCCCCGCCCCTATGCGCGCTGTCAGTCAGGCGCGCGGAGGCGATGCTGTCCAATGGGACGCGGAGGCGGAGCTTGATGCCGGGCCCCGCCTCGTGAGCCTCGGAGCTACCCACAGTGCCCCGCGCGCCCGCCGCTGAGCTTGCTTGGCCGACCCGCTCCAAGGGGTCAGGACGGAGCCCCGGGCAAGGCGCAGCAGGGGGAGCCCAGGATTGCCAGCCCGGTGTGTGTGTGTGGGAGGGTGCGGCTTCCGAGGAAATCGGGCTGGCAGCGGGGGGACGGGGCGGACGCCGACCTCAGGACCTCGGGCCGCTCATTCCCACCCGCTTCGGGGCGGCCCCCACCACTCCTGCCCCGGCCTCACGGACACTGAGGACGCCTCGGCCGTGTCCAGGGCCCAGGAAGGAGGCGCCCCGGTCCCCAGCCTGCTGCAGGGGACCCGGGGCCCGGCACAAGACGGGGCCTGACAGCGTCTGCGCGGCCGCCGCTCCCCTGAAGCCGAGTGCGCCTCAGATCCCGCGGGACTGGAGTCTCCGCGCTGCGAACCCCTTCAGTGACGAGCCCCCCGCGGTCACTGCTTGGACAATGACCCTTGCAGTCTTCCCTGTCGGGTCCCGCTCGTGCGCTGAACCGAGGTCCGCAGGCTTTTCTCCCGGTGGCCCCGCTCCGCCGACAGACCCCCCCTAAACCACAGACTCGGCTTTCTGGGTGCACACGTGGCCCTTTATTCGAATCCGACTTTCACAGGGCTCCACATCGTTGTGGGCAAGGACTGGCCGCCCCGTAAGCCGCCAGCGCACCGCAGCCCGTGCTCCAGGAGAGACTCGAGGCCCTGAGCCCGCACCTCACTGGCGAAGCGCCTCCTGGAAGGAGGAGGGAGGGAGGGAGAACAGGCCCGGGTTCCAGGTGGGGTACCCGGCGCTTCCGAGAGGCGCTGCCCTACACCCAGCACACACCGAAAGGCGCCCGCCGCGGGGCCACAGGTGCGGGAGAGCAGAACTCACTGGAACACCCAGGTGCCCCCGGGACAGGGCTCAGCGCCACATGCCACTCTTCCCGAAAGCACTTACAGGGGACAAGCCTCCGGGGCAAGCGGCTGCGTCCAGCTCTTGTTCCAGGTGAAGTCCCTCCTGGGACACTGACCCCAGAGGTCATCGCTGCTCTCAGGCCACCCTTCCCCGAGTCCTGGCCGGGCCCCTTCAACCTGCCAAAGCAAAGGAGCGTTACTCCCGACGTTCTCCACGGGGCTCACAGCTGCCCCTCCCGGCCTCCCCGGAAACAGCCACAGCCCCTAGGAAGGTCTCAGGCTAGTCAGGGGGCTGTGACCTCAGGCTCCATCACAGGCCAGCGTGCCCAGGGCGGGTCTGCACCTTGGGGGCGCAGCCAGAGCCAGCTACCCGCATGGGATGGAGCTACGTGGGCCAGTGTGGGCTCTAGAAAAAAACTAATGGCGGTAACAGACATCAGAGAAAGCTAAGTTAAGAGTCTGACTTAAGAGGTCTGGAAAAGACAGTCAACTGATGAGCAAAAAATCCAAAAGGCGGGGGCGTTCACTGGTCTCCAATCCTAAGCTTAAGGGACCTCATCTATGAGCCAGGCATGACTGGGCCCAGGCTGCACCTGGCTGCACGTGGGGAGCGTAATGGCCGGGCCTGACTTTAGTTCCAGCTTAATTGAAGAAAAAAAAAAAAAAGTTTTTTTTAAAAAAAAAAGGAAAAACAAAAAACAGTCACAGGAACATTCCCCGGGCACATGACTCAATGAGCTCTCAACAAGAGGGATGTGGACACGAGCGGAAGGAGTTACCTCGAATTACAGGGCTATTTCCACATATGAGCTAGCCAAGGGAGCAGCTTGCGTCTCAGAGGGTTCTGTTGGGCGCACAACACTTCTGTCCTCCGAGGGCTGCAGCTTCCATAGGCTAGCAGAGAACGCTCAGAACTCGTGAAGCAACAGCAGAACTAGCTAACCGGCTGGCCGTCTGAGATCGCCCTGGGATGCCACGTGCCTCCGCTCTCTGGCCTGCTTCTAGACTGAGGCAGTCCAGGTCAGCATCGGGTGCACGTCCACTGTCCCTGCTAAGCTGCCCGCACAGTCCAGCCCTCTGGCCACCACTGCCAGAAGCCTCCCAGGACTGCCCTGAGCCCTGAGCTGCCCGCTCCCATCCCCCGCCTGGCTCCCCTACCCTGACCAGCGCCAGTCTGCTGGGCCTCCCTTTCTAGCTCTCTGCAGGCCCCAGAGAAGGCTTGCAGACCCGCTGCTTCTCCGCCTTCTTTCTGCTCAGGTCTGGCTGCAGGAGCCCGCAACAAGGAGTGTGTGGTGCAATGCAAGGGAATTGTCAGAGCAAAGTTCATTTCACACGGTCTTTTAATCGGCTTCGTAAAGCCAAAGAAAACTGTGTACAAGAATTCCTCAGCCACTGCAAATACAACATCGATGGAGTATGCATACGTCTTCCAGTAAAAAAGGACAATATAAATAAACATCTTCAAGAACCTCTCAGGGACGTCTGCACGTCTACTGTGGGGCGCACAGCACAGATGGGCGCAGGGGCTGGGGCTCCAGGGCAGTTGCTGCCACACCCACCAGGGTCCTACCACACTACGCTCAGAAACGCCCCACGGAGTTGGAAAAAAGCCACAGCTTGCTCAGCTTCCGACAAAGAGCGGATTCACAGTCCGTTCGATCTCAGAGAAGTGAATGGGGCACCCACTTCATGGGGCCAACCCCACTAAGAAAAAAAAAAGGCAACGCAACCAAAAACTAAAACAAAAACCAAAAACCCACACAACCCCCGATTTTTTTGAAAACTCATGGCTCGTGGTCAAAAAAGTAAATGCTTTTCAAAATGTTTTGAAAACGCTTAAAAAAAGACAGCACTTCCTTAAAAAGAAAAGTCTAGTAACGAGGCCATCCTGGCGTCAGAAGCGGTCAGGCTGGGTTTGACAAGATCAGAACCGAAATGACTACGAAAGTGGGAATACAAGGAGGTGCGTTTACTACACATTAACGTTCAGCGAAGCTCCCACAATCTTTAAACACACAGCCATTGGAAGGACGATCTTGAGCAGGAAGGGTTTTTACTCGTTGTGTGTAGCTGAGGACAAGAAGCAGGCACAGTGTAAAGGCACCGAAGCAACGAGAGGCAGCTTCACCCCAGAGGCCAGACCAGGGTGCGGCCGGGGAGCAACCACCCCCCACAGCCGAGGGAGGCTGGCCTTCGGCCACACATGCACCTATGCTGACTGCCCAGCGGGCCCTCGCTCTCCCTTGCCTTTTTGGTCAGTCTCATTTGGCTTTTGCGTCCTGCGATAGAAATGGCTCTGAGAGGACAGATGCGCCTCTTATGGGCAAGCACAGTGACAAGGTCTGAGTGTCCAGCCTAAAGTGCTTGGAGAGGGCGCCAAGGTGAACCGAGCTCCCACCGCAGGCCACAGCAGCGTGGCGCCCTCAGAGTGTAACTTACCGTAACTGTCGTAACTGTCTCTATAGGACCCGCCCGAGCTCCGGTCACTGTAGCCACCGCTCTGACTCCGGCTGCAAGACAAACGAACGTGAATACTGGAAGGTACCAGTCTACTGCTCTGCCACAGCAGGCTGAGCTGCCAGCCCCCAGGCCAGCCGTCCCTTCTGGGGACGCAACAAGGACCCCAGCAGGGCAGAATCTTGGAAATCGTCCAAAACCTCCACCAGCCTGCCCCCTAGGCCCTCCCACTTCTGCGACTGTCCTGAGCAGTCTCCTCTTCTCTTGGCCTGGGCCCCCACCTGCCTCTGCTACTTGCCCAGCCAGTCTCATCTCAGTTCCCCCAGGGACCTGGGACGCGGGACTGAAGCTGGCCATCCCACAACCACCCCTGTGCTCGGGCTGGCCTCCCCCTCACCTGCTATAGTAGTCTCTGGAGCCTCCGTAGCCCCCACTCCTGGACTCGAACCGGTTCCCCCCATAGCCTCGGTCCCCTCCTCCTGCACATACATGAAGAAGTGAGTACCGGCTCCCACCAGCAGTACCTCACAGCATCCCCAAGGGACCCACTCATGGCACTCACCTCTAGAGAACCCACGGCCCCGTCCTCGGCCCCCGCGGAAGAAGCCCCGGCCCCCGGCGGAGCCACCACGGTACCCACGGGATCGGTTGTCTGACGACTTTCCTGCCTGGTCTACTCGGATCTGCCGTCCATCTACAGACTGGAGACCAGAGGGCGGGACGCGTTAGCGGGTGGGTGTCCCATCCTCGCCCATCCTCGGGACGGGACTCCCGCTCAGCACCCTGATCCTCACCTTCCCATTCATGGCCATCATAGCATCCTTAGCGTCGTCAATGTTCTCAAAGGTGACAAACCCAAATCCCCGAGATCTCTGGGTCTCCCTGTCTTTCACAACCACCACTGTGCAGGGGAGAGAGGTCTGCAGTCAGCACCCAGTTGTACCTACAGGCAGGAGAAGCACAAGCCACCCCCACCCAGGGCCACCGGCCCAGCACCAGCCTCACCTTCAGAGATCTGTCCATATTTTGAGAAGACCTGCTCCAGCGACTGCTCATTGGTGTCAAAACTCAGCCCTCCAACAAAAAGCTTGCCTTCATCTGATGCCATGGCGGCCTGTGGCAGACACCAATGAAATCCTCAACAGGGGTCATCTCTCACCACCTCTCCCCGCTTCCTATTTTATGTAAATGACATGTGCTTTTTAGAGGAAATATTAGAAAATCAGGTTTTTATTTTTCATTGTCCCAAACTCATACCTAGGACTTTTTTTTTTTTGGATCAGGGGCAGTGTGTCTAGCTGTCACCCAGGCTGGAGTGCAGGGGTCACTGCAGCCTCCACCTCCTGGGCTCAAGCAATCCTTCTACCTCAGGCTCCCAAGAAACTGGGACTGTAGGTGTACACCACCATGCCCGGCTATTTTTTTTTTTAATTTGTTTTAGTAGAGATAGGGTCTTGCTCTGTTGCCCAGGCTGGTCTGAAACTCCTGGGCTCAAGCAATCCTCCCACCTTGGCCACCCAAAGTTTTGGGATTAGAGGCGTGAGCCACGGCACCCAGCCACCTAGGACTTAATTCAAATAATTTACTCCATCCACCCCCAAGCCTGAAGGCAGGCCGCACCCATTTCCACAATGGGTGTCTCCCTTCCCCCACAGCCTTCCAGCTGTGCCCTGGGCAGGATTGCACCCTCAGCCTCTCCCATTTCCGAACTGGTGCCAACTCCTACCCTAACCAGCTGACATCTACTTGTTGCTGGACCAGAACGTGCTTCTGTTCACTATAAAACGCCTCCTGAGACTGGGGGGCTGGCTGTCAGGGAGGCCGCCCCGTCCTGGGGGACACCTCGGGGCAGGTAGTGACTTTCATAGACAGCACCTCGGCCGGGAATCGGGAAGGGATGGCCCCGGAAGTGATAAGGTAGGATTTCCAGGCAGGGGAAGCGGCATTTAGGAGAACTGGCTATTTAAGGGGGCGGTCAGTGCTGACACAGACAAAGCATTCATTGGCTGGGAATGGCCGCCACCCAGTGGCTCTGAGAACTAGACTTGGAAGTCTGGCACTGGGAGTTGTGCCAACTTGGACCAAACTTTGGGCGCAAAGCACGACGTGGCAGACGAGGAACCACACTAGAACGGGCCACGCCTACCCAAGATTGCGAGGCCGTCCTTTCCCTCATACAATCGCAATGGGAAAAGGAGGAAACTAAGGCTCAGGAAGCAAAAGCGTTGGTGTGTGGATACCTCCAGCCCCAAGGCCGGGAAACGGGCCCTGGAGACCGGGCGCGCCACGTGGCCCCGCCCCCGCCGCGTGCGCATGCGCCCCGCGCGCTCCCTGCGCCACTCCATCCGGGCACTCGGCGCTCCCGCCATTTCGCTGGGCACAGCCTCTAGCTCGCGGCCGCCATTTTGCGGCGGCAACCGGGTCGCCGGCGGCCCGGACCGGCGGGGAGAGGCCCTCTGGCCGCTACTCGGCCCAATCTCCCGCTGCCCCTCGCCGCCGGCGGGGCGGACTCCACCCCGGGCCCGCCCCCTCCCAGGGGCGTGCCGCTGCGGCCCCGCCTCGCCTGGCCGCCGCAGGCCGCCCGCCGCCCCGAGCTCCTCGGAGCCGGTGCAGCCAGGGCCCTCACCACTGAGTCGGGCAGGTCCCTGACGCAAGCGGGAAGACGGCGCACCACAACGACCCGAGCCTCCTAACGCGCGAGTGAGGGGGGGGCGTCCCGGAGCCCGGCCTTATATACGCCTCCGCCGGGCCCCGCCCCCCGCGCCTCCTGGGCCAATCAGAGGCCGCGCCTGCGTCTCATATTCATGAGCTGGGGGCCGAATCTATCTCGGTTCCGCCCCCTCCCGCGCGCTGGTGTCGGGCTCGACTATTGGCCGAGACGTTTGCAGTCCGCAGTCCCCCACCCGCGCTCGGTGGGGGGGGGGGCGTGGCCAGCGAGCGGCGGGGCGGGGCTGACCCAGTTACGCGTGCCCGCTCCCTGGCCGGCGGCGGGGAACAAATGGGCCTCTAGCCCTGGTTCCCAGGCCTCCGGCCTCATGGGGACCTCTGGGTGTCACCGGGACCCCGACTTCGCCTGTGCTCCAGCAGTCCTGACATAACAACCTAGCCCAGATCCTCTACCCAACCAAGCCCCGGCTGCCAGACAGCTCAACTTCATCTGAACCCCGACACCTGTCGTGATATTCTTGCCAATACAACCGACGTCCTAGGTTTCCCAGCACCCCAGCACTCCATTCTTGCCATCAACCCCATGCCCACCCAAACCCCAACGGAGACAACCCCATTCATGCGAACCCCAATATTCGCAATCCCAGTTCTTCCTACATCGCCACACTTTGGTGCACCCCAACTTTACGCAACCCAGTTTGCCTACAAACTCCAACCCGCACCCAAGCCTAACTCCCACTGGAACCGCGATTTCACGGCTAGGTGCGTCGCCCACACCCCCACACTCGCCTGGCCGGGTAGTGTTGTGCGTCCCTGCTGTCGGGTGCAGGCGGACACCCCGAGTCCCCACTGCACCCCAGCACTCAGCCCGGCCCTCGGCCTCCCCTCCCACCGTGCTGCACACCCACGGCGCACTCGCTCCACACGCGGGGCCAGGCCCACTCTGCTCCTCCACCCAGGCCTTTTCTCTCCTTCCACAGGCCTCCCCTACTGTGCCTGGTTGGCAGAGGGGAGTCTCAAAGCCGCCGCTATCTGGAGAACCAGCTTTGCAAGGACCCTCACTCACTACTTTTCGGCGGCCCCAAAGCCTCTGGGGGGCCCTCTGTGGCCACCACTTGCTCCTCGCCCAGGCATCATCTCATGCCGCGCCCTCCCCCGGCCCTGGTGGAAGAAGCCAGCGCAGACCCCTGCCTCTCTGCCCCAGAAAGTCTTCAAAGGGATGACCCTCTGCTGACAAGCTGGGGAAAGTTGGGGTACAGAGCCCCCCCGTTTTGCTGCTCATCCCAGGGAAATCCCGGCCCCACTCCTGACCTCAGACTCACTCCCACCCTCAAGTGGATCGAGGTGGGGGTAGCCAGGGGCGCTGTCTCCAGTGACAAGGTCTCTGGGACCCCTCATGGGCCCAAGACCCCCTCCCCCAGGCAGCAGCTGTGTGACTCATCGCCACCCCCTCTGCACCTCAGGCCCCCCCACTACAGCCGCCCCACTCCCCGTCAGCAGCAGCCGGCTGCTGCGTCAGCCACTCACGCAGGGTGGTTATTAAAGGAGCGGGGAGAGACATCAGCACCGAGCTCCCCTGCGCCCGCCGTCCATGCGGGAGGGGCCACCCACCCACTGGAGCCCCAGACGTGGGCCTTGCATGCCCAGCCTGGGAGCAATTCAGGCCCATTCTTTCTGATCTGCCCCCCAGCCCCCAGCCGCAGCAGTCAGCGCGGGGGACGTTCTCTGCCCCATAGCAGCCCTCGTAGGGAGGGAGTTGGAGGGGGTGCCTGGTAGTCACAGTGGCCCCTGCATAATTGCATAATTCTTGCCGCTCCCCCCAACCCATCGTTCCCTGGTTCTGTGAGCCTCTGCCTTTTCCTGGTTTTGTGAAGCGCGGTGTTCATTCATTCATTCATTCATTCTGCCAGCGCCTAGTTATTAAGCGCTTACTACGAGCCGGTTCCTGGGTGCGGGCTCCGTGAGTGCCCGCAGCCATCCTGGGTTCCCAGGGTGGCGTTGACACGCACCTCCGCACACCTGCTGCTTTGCATCTGCGCCGAGCACTGCGCACCGGCTTCCAGGTGTGGACCTGTGTCCGTACCTGTGCCTCTGGGGTCACCTGCGTCTGCGAGCACCTGTAACTCCCAGGTGTCTCACCGCGACCCTGTGTTCCCACCGGGGGTCTCAGGAGGCTGGGACTCCGTCATCCACCCTTGCTGGCCAGTGACCACGCTGGACCCGACCGGGGCGCGCGGCCCGTTGCGGACACCAGGGGGCGCTGCAGCCTCGCTCCGTCCGCGGCGTTTGGGTCGAGCGCCCAGGCTCCCGGTGCCGCCCCTCCGCGCAGACGCCTCGCGTGGGAGAGGGGGCCCCGCCGCCCAGCCCTGCGCGGCCACAGCGCACAGTCCTCGAGGGGCCCAATCTCGCGGGGCGAGGACGCAGCCTGCGTGTCGACCCCGAGCCTCCCGCCGCCCCCGCGCCTCGGCCCCAGCGGAGGAGCTCAAAATAGCCGTGCCGGGCGGGGGCGAGGCTGCTATTCCGGGCCCGACGCGCGGGGCGCGCCCCTGCCCGGCGAGGCGCGGGGATCAGCCAGAGTCCCCGAACCTGCTCCCCGCGCGTCTGTCTTGGGCCCCGTGGGCCCATTCACAAATCCGCCCCCTTTCCAGCCTGCCGTCTTGGAGGGGGCGCGCGCCTCCTGCACCCTGATACTCCTACCGACCCCGCCCCTGCATGGCGTCGCCATGGAGACGAGGGCGGAGCCCCCCTCGCTCCCGCACCGCCCACTCCGCCCTCCCCGCGGGGCCCCGCCCGCCGGACGCCGGGTCCTCCCCCGACCCCGACTAATGACCGGGCGGGAGGCGGTAGAGAGCGTCTAGGCCTGGGACGGGCGTGGCCGAGGATGAAAGGCGCGTGGGGCGGACCCCGGGGCCGCATAATTACCGCCCCCTCCTAGCCAGGCGGGGGCCGGGACGGTGCACCTGGCGGCCGCCCCGCGGGGGCGCAGAAATAGGACCGTCCTGGCGGAGGCTGCAGCCGGCCCAGCTGGCCCCAGTACGCGGGGCCCAGAGCCAAGGTGGGGGATGCAGAGACCGGGCGTGCGGGTTGCCAGGTGTGGCGCACATGTGTGCCCGTGGGCAGAGTACAGAGACACAAGCTTGTGTGGACACGAATGTGTAGCTATGTGCGAGTGCACACGGCGTGGTGTGTGCAGGGACCCCAGGCCGGCCTGTGTCGGTGCGCAGGGCATATAGGGGCGTGCACGCAGTCTTGGAGGTGTGTGCACGGAGCCCCGGGCACCCGCGTGTGTGCAGAGACACAGGAACCCGTCTGCGTGGCACTGTGTGTGCAACACAAGGTGGTGGGCGCTTGGACTCCAAAGTGTGCGCTTATCCGGATGTGGATGTGGGGGCAGCCGGGGACAGGGCTGGGTGAGCGTGACTCGGGTGTGCTGGGACCCACAGAGCATATGTGTCCATGCCTGGTGCTGTGACTCATGTCCCTGGGGTGGGCACGCGTGCTGTGTGTCAGCGGGAGCCGCGCCTCCCAGGGCAGCCCAGAGTTCCAGAAGCCCAGAGGAGGAAGGGTTAAACCTGCCTCTCCCCCTAGCTCCTACCTGAGTCCAGGGGTGGGATGTCAGGTCCCCTGGGAGGCGCCGCCCCACCCCACCCACCCCCGGGCCTGAGATTCAGGGGCTGCTACACAGGAAAGCCGGACTGAGCTGCTCCCCAGCCTCAGTTTCCCTCCTGTTCCTCGGATGCGGTCGCAGGGTGGGTCGGCTTCCCTTCCCTGTGACTCACCCCCTCCCCACAGGCCTGAGTCACAGCTCAGGAATGTGGAGGCTGGGAGGCCGTGTCTACTCCTGCCCCGGCCAGGCCATCCCAGCAGCCCAAAGGCCAGGCCTGGGCCACAGAGGGACATCCCCGGCACACACACCCCGCCACAGGCCACACACAGGTGCACACCCACACCCCTGCTTCCTACCCACTGGACACAAAGTCATACACCATGCACTCGGCATCCGGAGACCCTGCCGGCCACAGGCACACGCAGTAGACAGGCTGAGGACGGGATGGACCGCGACCTGCCCTGGGGTCACACACCTGTTTGCTCTTTCAGTACACCGGATACTGCAGAGACATAGGTGACCCCTTCTGCTGGGGCACAGACCAGCCGGCACATGTGGCGGACCTGCAGTGACGTGCACCCATGCGTGTCTGTGACATGCAGATCAGGTGTCTGTGAAAGGCCCAAGACCCTGCATGGCCCACGGACACCCTAAAGCTGACCGAGGCTTACGCTCGCCTGCGTGGAGGCTGGGGATGCAGCCACCTGGTTTCTGAAACTGGGAAAAGGTCCGGGGGCTCCGGAGCCCCCACCTCCATGCAGCCTCAGATGTTGCTTAGCAACAGATGCCCCGCCCTGGGGTAGGCGGAGGGATCTCCACCTGGGTCCAGTTCCCTCTCATGGGACTACAGGTCCTGTGCCTAACAGAGGCCAAAGAGTGGGGATTTCCTGCAAAGACAACCGGGCTCAGGGTGGTCCTGCCTAGGGTGGGAGGTATCTCCATGGCAACAGTGGAGTGGGACAAGTGGAGAGTGTTTCCCCACTCGCCCAGGCAGCTGCAGGGGCTCAGGACCTACGGAGTGCGGGTGAAGACACACCTGTGTTGCATCTTGCTGGAGAGGCACCTGGCACCTGCCCCCCGCTGCGTGCCTGGAGGCTTCCCACATCCAGGCGGACAGACGGGCCGGGGGACACCTGTCCAGGCACCCATGGCTGCTCAGCCACAGTCCCTGGAGGGTCAGGGGCCCAGCTGTGAGGCAGGCGGTGCCCAACACGCTCTCTGGACCTCACTGCTTCATCTGAGAGGTGGGCATGCCAGCAGCACCTCCTGGGGTTAGAGGAGCCCGGGGAGGACCTGGTAGGAAGTCGGTCAAGGGCAGTTAGCAGCAAAAGACAGCTCCACGCAGCGCCAGGCTTTCCTTGTTGTTTGCTTCCTTGATGTGGCAGTCCACACGGAATCATCCCGTATGCAGGCCGGGAGCACTGGCTTATGCCTGGAATCTCAGCACTTTCGTTTGAGTCCAGGAGTTTGATACCAGCTGGGGCAACATAGCTAGACCCTGTCTCTACAACAAAAAAAATAAGCAAAATTAGCTGGGCGTGGTGGTGCTCACCTGTAGTCCCAGCTACTCAAGAGGCTGAGGCAGGAGGATTGCTTGAGCCCAGGAGTTCCAGCGAGGCTGCAGTGAGCTGTGATGGAGCCCCTGTGCTCCAGCCCGGAAAGAGGGTGAGACCCTGTCTCGAAAATACTAATAATTGGGGCCGCCGGGCGCGGTGGCTCACGCTTGTAATCCCAGCACTTTGGGAGGCCGAGGCGGGTGGATCACGAGGTCAGGAGATCGAGACCACAGTGAAACCCCGTCTCTACTAAAAATACAAAAAATTAGCCGGGCGTGGTGGCGGGCGCCTGTAGTCCCAGCTACTCGGAGAGGCTGAGGCAGGAGAATGGCGTGAACCCGGGAGGCGGAGCTTGCAGTGAGCCGAGATTGCGCCACTGCACTCCAGCCTGGGTGACAGAGCGAGACTCCGTCTCAAAAAAAAAAAAAAAAAAAAAAAAAAAAAAAAATTGGGGCCAGGCATGGTGGCTCACACCTGTAATCCCAGCAATTTGGGAGGCCAATTCGGGTGGATCATTTGAGGGCAGGAGTTTGAAACCAGCCTGACCAACATGGTGAAACCCCTTCTCTACTAAAAATAATTAAAATTGGGCTGGGCGCTGTAGCTCATGCCTGTAATCCCAGCACTTTAAGAGGCCGAGACAGGCAGATCACTTGAGATCAGGAGTTCGAGACCAGCCTGGCCAACATGGGGAAAGCCCGTTTCTACTAAAAAATACAAAAATTAGCCGGGCTTGGTGGCGGGTGCCTGTAATCCCAGCTACCCTGGAGGCTGAGGCAGGAGAATCACTTGAACCCGGGAGGCAGAGGTTGCAGTGAGCCGAGATCGCGCCATTGCACTCCAGCCTGGGTGACAGAGCGAGACTCCGTCTCAAAACAAAAACAAACAAAAATAATAATTGTCCCTTATGCTAACTCTCCTGTTTCATCTGTATTTCCAACATGAACAGAAAGACTTTTGAAAGGCATAGGTTGGGGCTCGCCTGGGAACCCCTCTCCACCCCCACCCAGACTCCAGCAGCCTGGAGTCACGCTCGCCTGGGCAGTGGAGGACCACTGGTGCACAGAGGGGTGAGTGGGTGAGTGTCTGTGGCTGGAGGCCCTGGGGGTGTTCCTGCCCCCGCCCAGGCGTGTGTTGGTTGTGGGGGAAGACTGCTGCCCTCTCTGTATCTGGTCAGGGCCCTCTTTGTATCTGGTGACAGCTGCGGGGTGTGGTGTGACTCTGCAGGCTGGAGTTTTGTTCGGGGAGGCCTTGGCCCGGGCTGAGCAAGGAGGTTCCGTTTGTTTTAGGGTCACACAATGGATTGAGGTTGGGGGCAGGTGTATGGGGTGTGTTGGGCGTGGGGGGGGTATTGTGTATCTGGGAGCCTGGCACACCAGCCGCACCCATAAATGCGTGGCCTGTGGAGGGCTGTCCCGGGCGTGCTGGTCGGGGCTGTGGGATGGCTGTGCAGGCCCTGCGTGGGATGGCACCCGTTGGTTTTGCTTGCTCTCCCCCAGGGCTGAGTGTGGGTAGCGTCCTGGGTATGGGGCGTGTGCCCTCCGTGGCAGCCAGCTGTCTCCCTCGCCCTGCTCCGCCCACATTCCAGAGGGGTTGGGGGTGCCCTCCCAGGCTCCGCCCGCTCCTCGACCTCTGACCTCGGCCCAAGCCCACTCCCTCTGCTCTGGCACCCGAGGAGGCAGCTGGCTCCAGGGAGGGACTGCAAGGCGGGGGAGGAGGCTGGAATGTGCCCCGGGGTGGGGGGGGGGCCCCAGAGAGGGGGCGGAAGCAGGGGAGGGACGGAGGGGCGGAGATGGTGGGGTTGGGGAGAGCGCCAGAGATCGGGACAGAAATAAAGGCAAAAGAAAGAGAAGCGGAGGGAGTGAGAACCAGACAGAAGGTGGAGGCAAGGCCAGGAGGGCCCCGTGGAGGCAGGGCCCAGGTGACAGCCTCCCCTCCCCCACCCGCTGGGCTGGGCTGCTCACCTGTCCCAAGTGACCCCAGAGGCAGCCAGTTCTCTGCCCTTCCAGGGCTGGGCGGCCCGTGGGTGGGGCTGCACCGGGCTCCTGGGTTGGGCCCCAACGCCCTTGGCCACAGGGTAGTGGCGTCCCCAGCCTCCAGCCCGGTAACTCCCATTCCCATGGTGCTGGGAGAGGAGGGCGGGTGGGGCCAGGCCCTGTGGGGGCGGCTGTGCCCGGGCACCGGCTCAATCCCTCCAACCCAGTGGCTCCAAGCCAAGGGCCTGGCTTCCACTGCTGTCCACCCTAGCCACCTCCCAAGGCAGCTCCAAGGGCCCATTCGGCCACCCCCAGAGGACTCCGGCCTCAAGCCAAAAGCCATGACCTCCACTGACCTTCTCCTGCCCGCCCACAGCTGCCGCGTCTCCCCAAGCACCGCTCACCTGTGAGATCACCGCCTGGCAGGGACGCCAGCACGGGCACCCAGCCACAGGGCAGCTCCCACCCTGCGAACTCCAGCTCTCCTCCCAGGCCACTCCAGAGGCCAGGCTGCACAAACACCTTGGCTACTCTCCCCACCTGGCACAGGCCCTGTTCACTCCAACCACTGCCTTCTCTGAGCACACACCAAGTTGGAGCCCACAGCCAAGCAGCGGGCGGCCACGGGGGATTCCTGCCTCCAGAGTCCTCAACTCTCTTGGCGCGGAGCTCACACCGGCATTTCAGATTTTCTCCTCCATTCCCCCTGTTACCCCCGGCTTGCCAACCACCTCCCTGTGGACCTAAAGCCACCACCTTCCGGGCACAGCGTAGTTCCTTTTGCGTCTCTACGTCCCCCAGGGTAAGGCCGCCAGGGTCCCCATCGATCATCGATCCAACTCGACCGCCCCCCAAAGTCCAGGCCACGGGTCCAGCCACCTCCCAGATGTCCTGGCCGCCGCTCCCCCTCACCTGCTCTTCCTCCCTGGTCCCCCAAGTCATCCCTCCAGTGGCCGACTTGGGGAATCACCGTTTAGCGTCCTTGCCAGCCTCGCCTTTCCTCCCATCTTTGATTTTTCTCCACCAACTGACTTCCCGGTTGCCCCCGAAAAGCACTCGGTTTCACGTTTCCGGGCCTTGGCACACGCCGTGCCCCCTACCTGGCGCACCCTTCCCGCTTCCTACAACACTTGGCAAACTCCTGCTCCTTTGGCAAGGCCTCAGCCCCAAAGTCCCCTCCTCCTGGCCTCCTGTCTGAGCTCCCCCAGCCTAGGGACCGCGGGGAGGCTGGGCCGGGGTCTGGGACGTGCAGTGATGCGGGGGTGGGGGCAGCAGGAAACGCGTCGGCGTGAAAGGACGGGTGCACGTGAGCGTGCCCGTGCCGGGGGTCCACGTGCGGCGCCCCGGGGCTCGCCCCCTCTTCCGTCCAGGCCCCGCCGCAGCCGTCAGACCCTCGGCTGCGCCTCCCGCCCCCAAGTTTGCAGACGCGCGGGGAGAGAGGCGGGGCTGCAGCGCCTCCAGGCTTGCGCCTGCGCACTCGGCCCTGCCGGGCTGAAGTCCCGCCTTCTGGAGGCTGCGTCGCGCTGCTACTGGGGCACGCAGATGAGCGAGCGGTGCGATCACCAATGAGGCTTCCCCGCTGGTGGGCGGGGCCTGGGCCGCCGGACGCGCGGACGGGGGCGGGCAGGGCGCCCTACCCGGGGTGACGTCAGGCTCCTTTCGCGGCGCGTTGCCCTGGAAACCGCGTTTCCATCCCGGCGGGTTTCCGGGGGCCGCCCCCTCCCATTCAGCTTTTTCCTCAATGGTGGGGGGAAGGGAGCGATCCAGGGCCGACCCCGCCCCCCGCGATCCCAGCGGTCCCTGCCCTCTTTGTGCCTCAATTTACCTCTCCGTGCCTCCCTACGCACACTTGGCCTCCGCCTGCCGCCCCTCCGCCCGCTGCACCCCTGGTTGGGCTGACCCTTCCAGGCTAGGGCTCTGAGCCTGGAGCTCCACACCCCACCCTACGCCCCCAGGGCACAGCCTTGACCCCCCGGGATCCCCAGGCTGGGGTGGGGGTCAGCATCCCGAGGGGCGGGTCCTAGAGTGCAGGGGACGCGCCCCCCACCCTGCAGGCTACAGACACAGCCCCTGTGATTCAGCAGGTGCTTCCGACAACATCCTCTTTCCTCCTTCCCACCCCGCCCAGCGAGGGGGCGGTGGCGCCCTTGGGCCCTCGCCCTGACCCCAGGCCGGGCGTCGGTGACCCGCACCCCCACCCTGCGCCCCGAGGGGACATCCGCACCAGGGACGGGGGCGGGGGGGGTGCCGCCTGACTGGGCATCCGCCTTCCTGCCGTGGGCGTGGGATGATTTGGGGTTGACTGAGCGTTGGGAGGGGCAGAGGGGTCTCAGGAAGGTGCTCCCAGGACACTCCCTGGACCTGTGCGCCTTCCCCTGGGGGCTCCCGGTGCTGGGGCGCCTAGAGATGGGGTAAGGGGTGGAGGTCACATCATTGAACAAACACCCCAAATCCTCCAGGCCAAGTGATGTTCCTCTTTGGGCCTCTGTTCTCCCATCTATAAAATGGGAGCCCAATTACTTCTCTTAGGCAACTTTTGTTACCTGAGGAAATACAGGTTAAAAAATTTAAAAAAAGGACATGAGAGAGTATTATTGCCCCATCTCTGCCCAGCCCGGACATGGATGGAGGTGGGACCCCAGAGAGGACTCAGTCCTGGTGAGGCTCTTGGGAGCTTTAGGCTAGGGGTAGAGAGAGGGAAGGTGGGGTCTGTGGGACGGGGTGGACAGGGGTGGAAGGCGCAGGCTGGGGAAGTTCCCAGATAGCAAGGGACAGCCGGACGAGGGGTGTTCCTAGACAGGGGCAAAGGCCGGAAGGTTTGGAGCTGAAGGCCAGGTCTGGGAAGGGCTGGAATGTCAGGAGGTGTGGCCAGAGAGGCCCCCCAGGGCTGGGTCAAGCCAGGCCTCTATCACCAGCCAGCCCAAGGTATCCTGCGGAGTCCTGGGTCCTCCCAGTTGGCCTGGTGATCTCCCTGCAGCAAGCCACACAGATGTGAGACTCCAGGAAGGGGAGCGGGTGGGTGTGGCAGAGTGGGAGTCCCCGACTCCTGTGGCTGGGGAGAGCTGGTGGTCGTGTCTCCCCCATACTGTCAGGTCCTGAGAGGGGGCCAGGGTCCTGCCCAGGCCACGAAGCAGGAAGGCAGGCCCTCGCCCCACACCCTAAGGGACTTCCGGCCTTGGGTACCAGGAAGTGGCTGGGCTCCTCCCTCCCACGCCCTGGCTGCTTCCTGCCCACCCGGCAGCCAGGGAAGGAGCGTGGGAACTTCTCAGGGCCCTGACCACTGCCCCACCCCCTCCTTGGGCCTTGGGACCCAGGTCCGCCCTCTTGACTCCCTAAGCTGACATCCCACCCCAACCAAGGCCAAATTCCCCCACTAGGTGAGCAGGCAGGAGTCAATGTGTTTCATTTTCTGTTTATTACTTGAAATCACGGTGCTCGTGTAGGTTTTTTTTTTTTTTTTCAATTTTATGTTTTCATACATGAAACTCACGCCAGGTGCCGGGACCCCCACAGCCCGACCCCCCGAGGGCGGGTAATGCTTTCTTGGGCAGCCCTTACCGGGCAGAGGGTGGAGAGCCGGTTCCTGCCTGGAGGTTCCACCCTCAACCCGCGGAGGCACAGACGTTATTTAAAAATCGTTAAAAAACAAAACAGAACACACATTTAAATAGGTATCCAAGACAGTTCTTCAAAAAACAAACCCGCCCCTTTTTCTCCTTTTTTTTTTTTTTTCTTTTTTTTGGAAAAACGAAAACAAAACAAAACCCAAAATCCGTGAGCTCTACCCTCTGGGACCCCTCCCTGCCCACCCTCCCACAAAAAAATTTACAGAGCTACAGTTATAACACGTGATGTTCACATCTGAAACCATTAACTTTTCAACACATAAACGGGGGGAGTTGAGGACCTGGGGTTCACCTACGAGAACAAAGGGGGGGGACAGGCAGGGCCAGGACAAGACCGACAGGCAGGGTGCGGAAGGGTCCAGACATCTCCATTATCATTAAAAAATAAAAAGTGAGTGGGGAAAAAAATCCAAAAACTACCCCATTGAAATGGCCCCAGTAGGGGATTTGTCCCTCCCCTCTGGAGCCAGACACCCCTAGGGCAGGGGGCACTGAGGGGCGGGGGGTCCAAATTAGACCAGCAGCGGACCCCGCCACGGGGGTTAATGCTACACGGAGTTGTTGCCCCCTGCCCAGGGGATTCACAGCTCAGCACCCCCTCCCATCCTGGCTGCAGGAGGGGCCCCCAGACAGTCCCAAATCCACATCCCTCAGGTTGGGCCGGGAAGGAGGGCTCGGAGGGGGGAACTCCCCAGCACCCAGCCATTCTCTCCCCTTTTTCAAGAGTTCCCCAACCACTATTGGCTCAGTCAGAAAATTAATAGTCTATAAATACCCCAAACTCAGGCAGGAGGTCAGTAAACACGGGGGTGGGGGCGGAGGAAACAGCACAGTCCGCCGGCTGGGGCGGGGCGGAGAGCAGGCTGAGGGGGTAGTTCCCCTCTCCCTTCCTGGCAGGAAAGGGTGCCACGCCCCTGCACCCAAACCCCCGTGTGGACCCCAGCCCCAGCCTCTCTGCTAAAACGGCTTTGCTCTCCTTGTTAAAGAAATGAAGGAAAATGCAAAAAGAGACCAAGAAAAGAGGATAGGAGTGGAAGAGAAACAGTCCCCTCGTGGGCTTCCGTGACCTGTTGGCTTGCTGTAGCCCAGTGGGTGCTGCTGGCCCGGGGGGGAGACCCCGAAATCTGCACTGGGGGGTGGGATGGGTTCTGCGCGCTGCGGCCCCCTCCCCTCATCTGTAAAGTGCATAATGACACATCGACATTTTTGACTTAAAACCTGAATAGGGCCGGGGGAGGGGGGGAAAGGAGGCGGCGGAAGGGATGGGGCAGGTTTCTCCGTCTCCTTCACTCTCCGCCATCCAGAGAGACTGCTACATATTGGAGCTGGGGAAGGTTGGCAGGGAGGAAGGACCGACCCGGCGCAGAGGTGAAAGGAGACAGAGGAGGATGAGGAGGAGGAGGAGGAAGAGGAGGAGGAGGAGGAGGAGGAAGAGGAGGGCAGGAGTGAAGGGTGATGGAGGTAGGAAGCAAAGCCCATGAAGAGTCCAGGAAACCACGGTCAGAACTTTTTTAAAAAAGAAAAAAAGAAAAAAAAAAAAGAAAAAAAGGCTTCTGGCTGGGGGGAGTGGCCACCTGCCCTCCAGGGCTGGCCCACGCTCTCTCCGGGGCTCTCGGAGTCCCCGCCGCCCTGGGCTGGGGTGCGAGGGGCGAGGGTGGCCGATCCGAAGATCCTAAGCCACCACGAACTCTGACTTGATGTCAGGGTTGACTTCTGGCTTCCACACGGAGTCCTCAAAGTCGAGGCCCAGGCCGGAGGCCTCGCTGGGGCTGCCGCCACCCCCGCTGCTACTGCTGTCGCTGCGGCCGGCCTTGCGGCTGGGTGACCAGTGGTACGGACCCCGCGCGTCCCGCCGGGCCTTTCTACGGAGCCGTTTCTGCTGCAGGAGCAGCTGCAGCCGTTCCACCTTGCAGCGCGTGGCGCGATTTTCTGTCTGCCGAAGGCGGTCCCCTGCAAAGGAGGTAGTGGCCTGTGACTCCCAAAGCCTCCACCTGCTGAACACAGGGGGACCACCCCAGACCCCAGCAAATGCCCCTGAGGTCAGACATAGTCCTGCCCTCCCTGGAGGAAGGTCAGCAAAGGAAACGGTCAAGGACATCCACCATGCCGGGCACAGTGGTTCACAACTGTAATCCCAGCACTTTGGGCGGCCAAGACAGGAGAATCGCTTGAGCTCAGGAGTTTGAGACAGGCCTGGGCAACCTCAGGAGTTCGAGACAGGCCTGGGTCACAGAGCCAGAACCCTCCTCTACAAAAATTACAAAATTAGCTGGGCATGGTGGTGTCTGCCTGGAGTCCCACCTTCGCAGCTGGCATCTAATTCTCCGGCTCAACCCCATGAGCTGGAGAGGTCAGGACTGTCCTGCCTCATTCTTCCTGGAGTCCTACATGGAGAGGGCTTGGTCGCTTCTGTGATCCGAGGGGAGGTACTTGGGGGTTGTACCTTGTTTTTTTTTTTTTTTGAGACGGAGACGGAGTCTGGCTCTGTCACCCAGGCTGGAGTGCACTGGTGTGACCTCGGCTCACTGCAAGCTCCGCCTCCAGGTTCACGCCATTCTCCTGTCTCAGCCTCCCATGTAGCTGGGACTACAGGTGCCCGCCACCTCGCCCGGCTAATTTTTTGTATTTTTAGTAGAGACGGGGTTTCACCGTGTTAGCCAGGATGGTCTCAATCTCCTGACCTCGTGATCCGCCCGCCTTGGCCTCCCAAAGTGCTGGGATTACAAGCGTGAGTCACCAGGCCCGGCCAGTTTCCCACTTTTAAACTGAGCTGGGAGGAGTCCCCCCCGGTGAGACTCTGGAGAGAGTAACCCGCCGTTTGGGAGTAGCTGGGGCCAGGTTGGGGGGGGGGTTGTGTTCATTGCTTTTCCAAGTCACTGAAATGCTTAGGGGTGGGCTCTGGCCCCGCCTCGGCCTGCCAGGCCTGACTTGGCCATTCACAGAGGCTCCAAATGCCATCTGGAGATGGTGCCCCAGCGGGGGGCCAGGAGGAAGTGGGCCTGGGGCCCCCCGGGAGCACACAAGGACACTTTGTGCCCTGACACACATGCTGCCTTCTCTCCGGGCTGGAGCAGAGCAGTGGCCACGGCAGCTGCCATCCCCCCCCCAGGCCCCTGGGCAGGTCAGCTGCTCCTGTGCCCACCAGCTCACACAGAGGGGCCTTGACAAGCCCGGGCGGGCGGGGAAGGCAGGACTCCCAAGGGCGGCCACTCACCCGGGGGCTTGCACATGCGGATCTGGCTCTGGCCCTGCAGCAGGGAGGCTGGGGGGGCGGCCGCGAGCTTCTCGCAGGAGGTAGTTCTGGGGGCCAGGTCGGGAGCCGGCGAGGCCGGGGAGCACTGGGCGTGGCAGCGGAGCTGGGCCAGCGAAGGGGGCATGCCCTGGTAGTGCCGGGTGGCGCTCAGGAGGTCGTTCAGGATCTGCAGGATGGTGCCGATGTCACGCCGCGGCCGCCCGCTGCTGTCTTGGCAGTTGGGGTGTAGCGTGCCTGCGGGCAGAGGTCGCCGTGAGTGCCCGGCATGTGCACAGTCCCGCAAGTCCAGGATGGGCGCCCACGGGTGTGAGCTCATGAGCTCAGACAGCGGGGTGGGCATGTGAGCTGACGTGCACGAGGGAAGACGGCGGGAGTGGTACACGTCCCAGTATGTAGGCGCCTGGTGACCCGTGGCCTCCGGGGCAGGGCCAGGCGTGTGTGGGGGGGATTCCAGGGGGACAAGTGAGCAGAAGGACACAGCCTGCGTATGCCCAGAATATGTGGAGTCGCCTGTGGGTGGACGTGGACACCAAATGCACAGGGTCACGGACACACGTGAGCTCACGCCTGTGCTGTGACACCTACCAGAGAAGGTCCCTGAGAAGACCCCCGGGGCGTGATTCACAAAGCTCTCGATGACGGCGCCGGGTTTTCGGGAGCGGGGGGCAGGGCTGGCCCCTGGGGTAGACGCAGTGCTGGCACCAGGACTGGCACTGCTGCTGGCCATGGGGGAGCAGTTCATCTGCTGACAGGAGGAAGGGGCATGTGAGCACAGGGTCCAGGGTCAGGGGATCACCATCAACCCAGGGTCTAGAGATAGCCCCCCAGTCTAGGCTCAGGGGATCACCAGCAACCCAGGGACCAGAGATCACCCACCAGCCCAGATCAGGAGATGACCTGTCAACACAGGATTTAGAGATAAACTACCCCAGGGTCACGAGGTCACAACCAACCCAGGACACAGAAATGACCCATGAGTCAAAGGTCAGGAGACCATCTCCTGGTCCAGGTCAGGTCAGGAGATGACCATCAACTCAGGATCTAGAGACACCCCACCAATCTAGGCTGGGGGATCGCCCACCAGCCGGAAGTCACAGGATAGCCCTTAATACAAGGGACTCACCTGGGACTAAGAGTTCTTGTCCTCCCCAAGCCCTCCCCAGGACGGCCCACCCTTTGGATTCCAACCAAGGGTCACCCTTCCTTTCCCCAGGCTCACCTCCGGGCAGGTGGTGGAGGCTGCGTGGGACCGGAAGGAACCGGCTGTGACGGGCGAGGGAGATGCAGGGGACGGGCTGGTGGGCACCGGGGGGACACGGGCAGCACTGGACACCGGCCGGCAGGGCGAGGACACGGGGGAGGCTATGCTGGGGTCCCCCCGCGCAGCGGCGGCGGCGGCAGCCGCGGCCGCCAGCACATGGCGGTGTTGCAGTGGAGCGTGCTGGGCCGCGAGCTGCAGCTGCACGAACATCATGTGATCGCCCACACGCAAGGCCAGTGTCAGTGGCGAGCGGCCCGACAGGAAGTCACTGACCTGCAAGGGGAGCGGTCCGTCAGCTGGGAGCCCCAGCTTGCGGCGCCCCCAGCCCAGCCCGGCCCAGTCCCCCCGCGCTGTGACCTGGGGCCTCTCGCCGCCCCTCTCTGGGCTCTGGGGTCCCTGTCGGTGCCACGGACGCTTAAATAAAATGAATCTGTATTTCCGGAAGCCTCCTCCGCCAGCCCGGCCCGGCCCGGGCGCCGCTGGGGGCTGTGGGGACAGAGGCAGGTCAGACGGGGGCCTGCCCCTCCCTGGCCAACTTGGTCGATTCTTGCAAGGGGAAACTGAGGCCAGAGGGGACAGGGCCCAGCTGGCAGTCGCTGACCTCAAACAACCTTCACTTTGCCTTTCCCCCACCCTCATGGGCCCCTAGATCCTCTCTGCCTGTGGATACGGGAGGGGCTCCATCTCAGGCCCCCTCCCAGCTAAGTCACCAGGGCCAGCAAGTGGGTGGAATTCCTGGACGAGTTCTTCTGTCCTAACCTTTGCTTTCTCAAGATAAATATTTATCTGTCCTGGGCGGGGCCGAGGCCGAGGGGGCTGCGGCAAGGCTGCAGGAAGGGGCCCTGAGCGCCCTGGGGCTGCAGTCCCGGAGGGCACAACCTGCTCCCGGCACAGAAACCCTCAATCTGCCCCCGTTCAGGGTGGGTGTGGGTTGGATCTGACCCTGTCCTCGCCAAGCCCCCTGCTCTGGGTCCAGGCCAGAGCCCTGCTCTCCCCAGGGGCCGAGATGGGGCGGGGGGCGGAGGTTTCTGAGAAGTGACATAGGCTGGGATGACTCAGAACCGACCGCCTCCCAGCTCTCCCTCCCGGCTCTCCTCTCTGCTGGCAGTGGCTGGCGTAACCTTCTCTGCTTGGGGCCCGTGGGGAGGGAGGCAGGGAGGAGGGCAGGGTGAAGCCCCCACCCTGCGGCCCAGCCTCCCGCCCCCCTACCCCAAGACAGCCTTTGCAGGAAGGGCCCAGGGTGGCTTCCTGAGGGCAGCTGGAGTCCCCACCACCACCCGCCCTGCAACTTCCTCCCTGGGGAGGGCTAATGGGCGGGCATGACTTGGTGCCAGGCAGGGAAGCAACCCTGGGGAGCCCAGTGTCTCCGCCCAGCACCCCCACCCCAGCCCCCCCCAACCCAGCTCCTTCCTGACGCAGGCGCCCAGGGAGGAGGGTGTGAAGCCAACACGCCCTGGGCCCCCTGCCAACCGCAGCCCCCCAGCGGCGGGGAGCTCTGCTCACACTCGCCCCAGGAAATCACCTGCAACCCCCACCCTGGCTCGGGACCCCGGCTCTGCCCCCACGCCGCTGCTGCTGCTGCTGTGGCCACCCCCATGGCAGACCACCCAGCTCCCGGCCCCCGCCCTGCCCCCGCGACGCAGGGAGAGGGCAGGACTCTACATGCCGCTGGAAAAGAGGAAGGGGGCGCAGGCCTCGGGGCCAGGGAAGCCCGGGAAGCTGGCCACCCATTGCTGGGGCGGGTGGCAGCCTGCGTCCCCCACCCTGGCAGAGGACGGATTGCTGAGGCCTGTGTCACCCTCCTGGGAGGTGGCCAGGGCCGTTGTCTGAGGGAGGCTTGGCCACAGCCAAGAAAATGAGGAAAGAAGGAGAAAAAAAAAAAGTCCGCAGCAAAACCGGGAACCGGGTGAGGGCCAGCCCCAGCCTCCCTCCTGGCCGCTTACTAAATATTTTCCTAACATCCTGTCTAGGCCTCCCTGGCCCCAGGGCTGGGCGCCCCCACCCCCTCCCCTTTCGGATAGAGAACAAAGGCCAGAGAGAGAAGGAGGAGGGGGGTGACGAGATCCCCACCCTCTCACGATGGGGTCACGGAAGGCGGAAGGAGAGTCACCCAGGCCGCCGCCCCCAGCCCCCAGCAGAAATGTAAAAAAGGAGAAACTCGCTCAGGAGAAGCCACAGTGGCTGGGGGGGGGCCTCCACGGTGGGGGCCGAGGGGGCTAGGGATGCAGGCCGAGTTGTGAGCGGGGATGAGGCCCCATGGGCCAAGGTCACCCTGCAGGCAGTCTTGTGAAAGCCAGGTCCCCTTCCCCCAGGGCAGCCACCGTGGGAGAGAAAGCCCTCCGGGTCAGGTGGTGCATCTTGGAGGAGAGGAGGTGGGGAGGCCAGGCCGGGCTGGCACCCAGGCGGGGTGGCGCGTCCCCTCCCCTCCCCCAGCCTCCTGGGAGCACAGACAACCCCCAGGCCCCATGGGTGGCCGAGGCACCCTGCCCCGGGGCTGCCCTGTTAGGAAAGGGCTGGCGAGGTCTTACCTGCGTCTCCGTGAGACTCTCGAGGGCTTGCATCACAGACTGCTCCGGCCTTGAGGCCTGAGACTACAAAGAGAGGCAGAAAAGGGGCCTGAGTGTGGGGTCGGAATCGTGAGCTGGAACATGGGGTGGGGAGGGCCCTGCTGGCTGGCGGGGTGGGGGCCCCAGGTGGTGTGTGTGCGGACAGGTGCCGAGGGAGGAGCTACTGCCTGTGTCCGGGGGCCTCGGGGGGCACGCAGCCCCATGGCCATTTACCATGAGGCCCGCTTCCACGGTGGGTACCAAGGTCAGCTTGCTGCCATCACCCACGCCGAACTCCTGCAGCTTCCCCGAACTGAGCCGGCTGGGGGGAGGAAGGAAGAGCATGAGACTCCGCGGAGACGACACAGGGACGCGGAAGCAGAGGCCGCGGGGGAGGGCTGTGCTTGTGTGGGGAGAGACGGATAAGTTCCCACCCCCACCCCTTCCCGGCTTCCAGATCCAGGACCCTAAGCGCGTGCAGAGAGATCTCCGTCTGGTGCTGGGAGCCCCATCCTGGCGATTCAGACCCCTTCCCTCCAGTGGAACCCCCGCCCTGGACTCTGGCACCCCCTATGCACCCCAAGCAGGCACTTTCTCCTCGTCTGGGCCCCCAGTGTGCTCTATGTCACCTTCCTCCGCGCCCCCCTGGGCAGCCCCTGCCTCCAATTCCCTAATTCTAGGCCTGGCTCGTCTTTGTGGGCACCACGGGCTTCGGCCCGAAGAGAGGCCCTGGGGGTTGCGCCGGGCCGGGCTTCCCCTCCTCCTCCCTCCCCGGCGCAGGCGGCCGCCGCCGCGCAGACAAAGGAGACCCTCCCCCTCCGCCCCTCCCCCGATGGGCCCCTCCGCTGGGATGGACACTGCGTGTCCCCGGAGGCCCGCGGGGGGAGGGCTCCGGGCCTGCAGGCGATTTAAATACCAGGGGGGAGGGGAGGCTGCGGGGAGCGCTCGGAGGCGAGAACAAAGGGGGGAGAGAGACGCAAGTGGGGGGAGACAGCCAGACGCAGAGGAGGCCGCCGAGCAGATGCGGAAGCCGGCGCGGACGCAGGCGGGAGGGGGCGGCGGCGGCCCCCACACCCGCAGCCGGGACCTCCGCAACGCCCTGGGATTCCTGCCCGCCCCCAAGGGGGGCCGCCGAAGCCCGGCCCGGGACGCCCTCGCAGCCGCCTTTGTGCGGCGACCCCGGACGGGGGAGGGGGCCGAGGCAGGCGAGGCCGAGCAGAGGGCGCCCGAGAGCGCGCGGCGCGCCCCCGCCCCCCGTCTGGCCGCCCCCTGCCTTCCCCGCGCCGCGCGCTCTTTGTTCCCGCCCGGGGGCCGGGGCCCGAGGGGGCGGCCGGCCGGGGGCGCGCGGTACCTACGTGTCTTTGTGGAGAAGCGCCAGGCGCTCCTTGGGCACTTTGAGGCGCTGGGACAACCGCTTGCGCAGCCCCTCCACCGTCTCGTCGGGCGGCACGGCCAGGTCGTAGCGGGTGCCGGTGGTGCTGTGGATGGCCAGGCTCATGGGCGCCGCCTCGGCCGCCGGGCCCAGCTCGCAGGCGCCGCCGGGGGCCCCGCGCCGGCAGCTCCGGGCGCCGCCGGGCTGCGGCTCCATCCCCGGCGCGCGCTGGGGGGCTGGGGGCGGCGGGCGCCGCCAATCCTCGCCGCGCCTCCGGGACAGGGGCGAGGGGCTCCCCGGTTGCCGGGTCTTCCGGGCACTCGGGGGCGCGGAGCAGCGCACGTCCTCCTCGAGAAAGTCCTGGCCGCGGAATGCGAGACCGAAATCCAAAATCCGAGTGGCGCTCCGAGGTCGCTCCGGCTCCTGGGGGCGCCTTCCGGGAGTGGGGACGGCACTTGCTTCTCCTTTAAAGGGCGGCGGGCGCGACCGAGGCGCGGCGCGGGGAAGGGTCCTGGGGAGGGGGCGCCGTTCGGCCGGTGGCGCTGGGTGCCGTCTGCCGCCCGGGTCGCGCTTCCTCGCGCGTCCCCTCCCTTAGCAACAGCCGCCGCCGCCGCTCGGAGGATCTGGGGGTGAAAGTAACAAGAAAAAAAAGTTATAATGTATCAACGTTCCAGGGGGCGGGGCCGCCGCCCCCTCCCATTCACTACTTACTCCGCCGGCCCCGCGCCGGCCAATCGCCGCGCGCCGAGCGCCCAGTCGGCCGCGAGCCCGGGCCTATGAGAGCCGCCGCGGCACCGCCCCACGTGGCAGCCGGGCCCGCCCCCCTCGCCCCGCCCCCAGCGCCAAGGCGACCAAGGGGAGCGCGGCGGGGGCGGGGCTGGCGCCTCTCCGCGCCCGCCCCCGCCCCGCCCGCGCCCGCAGCCATTCATAAGCGCCCGGAGCCCGCAACAAAGGGCGGGCGCGCCCTGGGGGTCGCGGGACCCCGGTCTGGAGACGGGTTTTGTACCCCTTGCGATCCCCGGGGAACGGCCTAGGAGCGAGAGGGGGCGCGGGCCATTGTTCCCGGCGCCGGGAGGGGCAGGAAGTCGTGGGGCCACCCCGCCGCGTCCGTCCGGGAAGAGCCACGAGCGGAAGCGGGAGCGCGAAGTCCGCGCCTCGTGGCCGGGGTCCCGGGGCGGGCGGGCGACGATGAGGCTAGGGCCGCGGCCCCGGGGACGGCGTGGTGCGTGGGGGCGGAGTTGGGGCCGGGCGGGGCGCCCGCACCTCGGTGACGTGGCCGAGTGGCTGCTGCCGGGGGCCCCGCGCGCCCACCCGCCGGCCCCGGGCAGAACCCGTTTCCCCGAGGCGCGCCCGCTCGAGCCGTGACGTGACGCGGCGTCCCCGGCTGCGCCCGCGCGCGCTCGGGGATGCGGTGAGTCAGCAGCTCGGGCGCGCCCTCTGCCGGGCCGGACTGGGAGCGCCGCCCGGAGTCCCGGGGAGGGGGCGCCGCCGCGTTGCCCCTGGCAGGGGAGGAAGACGACGGGGCTGCGCGCGGGGGAGGAACGCCGATCGGGGACGAAAGACTCTAGTCGGGAGACTGGGACCGTGTGGCTGGGAAACGGAGGGCGGAACGGCAACCAGTTCAAGGTCACCCGCGGTGAAGGGGGAGTGCCCCGGGGGGCGGGGCGGGGGCTGAGGTCCGGCCAGGGCGGCGCTGGCTGCGCGGAGCCCCTCCCACCCCGCACCCCGGGGGGCTTCCCAGGGCCGGAGGCACCCGGATCCGTCCTGTCCCAAGAACAAAGAAAAGTGAGGGTATCCTGAGCCATCTAGAGTGGGGACCCTTCCTCGGCCGGCAGGTCCCCCCCCAACACTCACCGGGCGCGACAGGTTCTGCGCTCCAAGTGCTGCGAGTACCCTCGTCCGGGGCTGAATGCGCACTGGCCGGGCCGGTCTGGGCCAAGCGGGCGGCCCCCAGCCTTTATCCGCGCCTCCTTCCCTCGGGGTGGAGTTTGGGCGGGCAGGGGGGCGGGGGGCCGGGCGGGCGGTGACGCAGACTGGCCCCCGCCCCTGCCTGCCGGCCCGGGCCCTGGGGCGCCTTGACGGCTGGGCCACCCCGTACCCAGGCTTGGCGCAGTTCATGGGGGGACTCCCCTTGAATGCCACGAGCCAAGGGTCTCGGCCTGCCTCGCCGCCGGCTGGGATGCACCCCGAATCGTCACCGGGACAGGGTTTCGGGGTGTACAGCGCGACTCGCTGCCCCGCCCCCTTCCTGCCGCCCCAGGCCCGGTGCTTCCGCCTGGGGGCGCCCGCGTGGGGGGGAACGGGAAGAGGGGCCTGAGTCAGCGGCCGTCGTCCAGGAAAACAGGCTGGAGTCACCTGCCGTAGACTGGGGGTGCCCTGGCCAGCCCCGGCCTCCTGCATCTGTCAATGGTGACCTCAGAGGGCATTTATGGAGCGATTAGCCAGTGCCAGACCTACCTTGTGCCCAGCCAGTCACCAGCCAGCTATGCTGTGACCCTGGGAGGTAACTGGCCTCTCCCAGCCTCAGTTTCTCCAGGGTGGGTGGGAGTGTGGTGAGGGGATGCAGCAGGATCACTCTGGGACCATCGCCCCCCATTAATGCAGGACACGCACTGGTTCCCAGCCTTTGGGGTGGGAATGACCCCATTTTATAGATGAAACTGAGGCCACAGCCAATGAGACACGAATGTGGTGTGCATCTTACCTTTCCCAGTCGACTTTTTGAGGACGGCCCTGGTTCTCTATCCAGAGAAGGGGACCCCATCCCTACTGGAGCACCTCCTGTCCACTTATCTGGCTCCTCCCTTTATCTGGCCTGACCACCTCCACCCCCACCCTGGCCATGGGCGCCCCTCCCAGGGCTGCGCTCCTCCCCAGCTCTCCTTCCGGCTGCCACCCATGCTCCCGGCAGCTGTGGCCCCCACCTTGACAGGCACACCCAGCCCCGAAGGGTCAGGGCTAGGCCAGAGAGGGAGAGGCTGGGATAACCCGTGGAAGGGGGTCACGGGGGCTGCGGTTTGAGGAATGACTAGGAGTTTGTCATATAAAAAAGACGATGCGGCCGGGCGCGGTGGCTCACGCCTGTAATCCCAGCACTTTGGGAGGCCGAGGCAGATCACAAGGTCAAGAGATTGAGATCAGCCTGGCCAACATGGTGAAACCCTGTCTCTACTAAAAATACAAAAATTAGCTGGGCATGGTGGCACATGTCTGTAGTCCCAGCTACTCAGGAGCCCAAGGCAGGAGAATCGCTTGAACCCGGGAGGCAGAGGTGGCAATAAACCCAGGTCGTGCCACTGCACTCCAGCCTAAGTGACAAAACGAGATTCCATCTCAAAAAAAAAACGAAGAGAAAAAAAAAAAGGCCGGGCGCGGTGGCTCACGCCTGTAATCCTAGCACTCTGGGAGGCTGAGGCGTGCGGATCATGAGGTCAGGAGTTCAAGACCAGCCTGACCAACATGGTGAAACCCTGTCTCTACTAAAAATACAAAAATTAGCCAGGCATGGTGGTGTGCGCCTGTAATCTCAGCTACTTGGGAGGCTGAGGGGGGAGCATTGCTTGAACCCAGGAGGCGGAGGTTGTGGTGAGCTGAGATTGTGCCACTGCCCTCCAGCCTGGGCAATAAGAGCGAAACTCCGTCTCAAAAAAAAAAAAAAAAAAGATGATGGTCCAGGAAGTGGGAATGGCTTGAGCAGTTCTGGGAGCTTAGTGAACTGGACCCAGTTGGAGGGAGGAGGGGCAGGGTCGATGAATGGGGCCTGGGTGACAGGCTGGGGCCCCAGGTGGGACCTACAGGGCCAGGGTCATTCTGCTTCCAGTGAGAACAAAGGTGGCGGAGGGAGCTGTGGGCTGGTGCCAAATGGGCAGCCCGGGCAGGATATTGGGGTCCCCTGTGAGTGGCCAGCAGCCGCCACCTCCCTCCTTGCCTCTTGCTTCTCATGTGTGGCTTTGCCACCTGGACACCATCACCTCAGTCCCTCAGTCTGATTAGGAGTGGAATGGGAGACAGGTTGTGGGAGAGCCCCGAACACCGTCACCTCGGTCTGGTCGGGAGTGGAATAGACACAGTCACCTTGGTCTGGTCAAGAGTGGGATGGACACGGTCACCTCGGTCTGGTCGGGAGTGGAATGGACACGGTCACCTCGGTCTGGTCGGGAGTGGAATGGACACGGTCACCTCGGTCTGGTCGGGAGTGGAATGGGACACGAGTTGTAGGGACATGCTGGGCTTCACAGGAGCCACTGTGTGGCCCTTTGGGGACCAGATGCCCAGAGCCAGAGTCTAAATGAATAAACGTGCTACAGCGCTTCCTCACCATTTCCCATACTCAGCATCCCCATGGTTGAGCGGGTTGTTCCTGGGTGTGATGGGGACAAATGCTGTGCTCTGTCCTGCCCCACTGAGCCCGGGGCTGCCCTCATGGAAGGGCCTTGACCGGCTGGTTCCTGGCCCCACCCTGGCTGCCTCCTGCTCCAGGACGCATCCAGCCAGCACGGGCTGTGCCCTCCGGGTGTCAGGTGTCTCGGGTGTCCTGAGGCCTGGCTCCAAGGCTCACACCCTCCCTGGTGGTGGCGGCAGGGGGGTCCCCGGAGTGAGCAGCTCCTCCCGCTGGGCCCCTGCTAAGTCCCAACTGTGCCCTTGGTCTTATTTATAGGGTCCTGGTGACCTGGCAGGAACTTGAAGACCTGGGGCTGGAGCTGGGGGTGCGGGGGGGGGGGGGGGGGGGGCCTGGGCAGAGGCTGCTCCTGTGACCTGGTGGCTGGCACAACCTTCCCTGGGCTGCAGATTCCTGGAGAAGTGGGGGCCTGGTCACTCGTGCCCCGAGGCCCAAGCGGAGGGGAAGCCAGGCAGGGGACCCTGGGCTGTTCCAGAATACCTGACCTGCTGACTGGCGGCCTCAGAGTCGCAAGGCCCCCAACGGCACCTCACCAAGTGCAGCCGTGGCAAGTCACCCGCATGGGGCCATGACGTAGGAGTGAGCTGCCCGTCGTGCTGACAGGCCTGGGGCGGCCTCTCTGTCACCATCCCAGCTCCAGTGACACAGGCAGGCCCACCCTCCCCACTCACCCCCCTGGAATTCCTTGCCTACCCCACTCCACAGGTCCCTGTTCCAAGGAGGGGAGGAGGTCAGGAGACCCCAGCCCCCGCCGTCCGCACACCACCTGGAGCCAGTGTTGCCCGCCCCCGGGGTTACGGAAAGGAGAAGAGGCAGGCCCAGCAGGGCAGTGCCAGGGAGCCGCCCCCTCCTGGGCCCACCCCACTCCATCTGGGGCCAACCCAGAAGCCTAGGTGCCCACGGAGGTGCCAAAAACACTGCAGATTCGGCACCCGGCCAGGCAGGGCCACCCACAGGACGGGCTGGCACAGGGCGGGGCCAGTGTGGGAGCGGGTGGGGCCCGCCTCTTCCCAGAGACTGGTGGGTGGGGCCAAGGGCCGGCAGGGCTCAGAGTCAAGGCCTGGAGACCGGGAACTCGGCAGAGGCGCCAGGAGCGGCGGGGACACCCCTCCCTGACCGACGTCCCCATCACTGGCGACCTTCACCCTCCCCACCGTCGTAGGGTGAAGGTCAGCAGCCTGCCCTCCCGGCTGCACCCCACCCACCCCCTTGAGCCTGCTTCCGATGGACCTCCAGGTGCCCTAAGGGACATTTAGTCCAGGGGAGCTCAAAGGCCCTGTTCGCAGGGGGACACGGACGACGTGAGCAGAGGCGCAGGATGCTCCCGGCTTCACCGGGCCAGGTGGAGTAACAAGAGCTGAGCACACAGTCAGGCTTCCCGGTCTTTAATGGGGTGGGTGCTGGGGCCAGTTCATCCAGAGGTGGCTCCGAAGCTGAGGTCAACCTTGGCGGCTGGCTCCGCAGGGCAGAGGGGATGGTATGTGGCCCGGCAGGCTGGGGGGATCTTGAGAGGCAGAAGGAGAGCCCCATGGGTGGCAGCCACAGCTCAAAGCTGAGGAGGAGCGTCCCTGTCCCAGTCCCCAGGGCGTTCAACACAGGCAGGGCCTGGGGCCCAAGCAGAAGCCTGCACTGCCCTCTGGTGGCCTCCTTGGCAGGCGCGGCTTCCCCAGGTGGCCGGGACCCCAGGAGCTGGCTGGGCCCACCTGGCACCCCTGCCCAGCCCCTAGCCGGGCTTCGGGACACCGGGTACGCACCGCCTACTCCAGGGCCTTCACCAGGGCCTCGTTGGCCTCAATTCGGATCTGGATCTCTGCCCGTGTGGCCTCGTCAGCTGCCCCCAACAGCTCCGCCTGGGCCTTCTCCAAGTTCGCCTTGGCTGCCTGCAAGGGGTTGAGGGGTGGTGAGGGGCCAGCAGGGACCCCAGCTCGGCTCCTGGTCCCGCAGTGCTCCCTCCCCCGCAGCCTGGACAGCTCCCACCTGCTGAGCCTCAGGTCCCCTCTGACACTCACCCCCAGGTCCAACATGTCCAGTGTCACGGCCTCTTCAGCCAACAACTGCACTGAAGAGTCGGCGTTCACTGCGATGGAACCGCTGCTCACTAGGGGAATGGGGCGGGGGGAAGGCGTGAGACCCCAAAGGGCTGGACAGCCTCAGGGACTCCCCGATCAAGTCCAGAGCCCCCTGTGAACCAGGAGCTCCACAAACATCCAAGTCTGTGTCCTGAGTGTGCAAACAGACCCACAGGACTGGCCCTGGGCCCAACATGGCGGGCAACTGCTAGAGAACAAAACAGGGGCCCCAAGAAAGGACTAAAGCTGGAGGGACCCCCAAAAGTACTGCCTGGGGACAGAGGCCCTCACTCTGACCCACCACCCATGGGCTGAGCTGGGGTCAGGGCCAAAGGCAAGCCGAGTTCAAATCTGGCCACCACTGGAAACCAGTGAGGCTTAGAACTGCTTTTTTTCTGCACAAATGACCTTCCTCCCCTAATCTGATCAGCCCTCCCAACATGGTTTTTTGAGGGGTTTTTCTGACACAGGGTCTCACTCTTGTTGCCCAGGCTGAAGTGCAGTGGCATGATCTTCGCTCACTGCAGCCTTGACTTCCCCGGCTGAAGCGGTCCTCTTGGTTCAGCCTCCCAAGTAGCTGGGACTACAGGTGTGCACCACTACAACCAGCTAATTTTTTGTAGATATGGGATTTCACTATGTTGCCCAGGCTGGTCTCAAACTCCTGGGCTCAAGAGACCCTCCCAGCCCGGGCTTCCAAAGTGCTAGGATTACAGGTGTGAGCCACCGCACCCAGCCTCGCCTGGTTAGTTTCTTTTTATTTTTTGTAGAGACAGGGTCTCACTACGTTGCCAAGGTTAGTCTCAAACTCCTGGGCTTAAGCGATTCTCCCACTTCAGTCTCCCAAAGTGCTGAGATTACAGGCATGAGCCACTGGGCCTGGGTGGTTTTATATCTCTTGCTTCGACCATCACACGTTGGTTGGTCCAGAGCCAGTCATAAACCGGCTGAGAGCAGAGTCCCCTCTGGTTCGCTTTCATCACCACCCAGCCCAGGCTCCTCAGTAGACAAACCTGCTAAAACTGTATTTTTCTTTTTTCAGATGGAGTTTCACTCTCGTTGCCCAGGCTGGAGTGCAGTGGTGCGATCTCCTCAGCCTCCCGAGTAGCTGGGACTACAGGCGCCCGCCACCATGCCTGGCTAATTTTTTGTATTTTTAGTAGAGACGGGGTTTCACTGTGTTAGCCAGCATGGTCTCGATCTCCTGACCTCGTGATCCCCCCGCCTCGGCCTCCCAAAGTGTTGGGATTACAGGCGGGAGCCACCGCGCCTGGCCGGTTTTCTGTATTTTTAGAAGAGACGGGGTTACATCATGTTGGCCAGGCTGGTCTCCGAACTCCTGACCTCGGGTGATCCACCTGCCTCGGCCTCCCAAAGTGCTGGGATTACAGGCGTGAGCCACCGTGCCCGGCCTACAACTATTTTTTCTCGCAGCCTCAACTGAGAGGGAGACTGATGTGGAGCCCCAGCCTGGCCTGGCCCTGCAGCCCTCCACCGGACTCACCAAAGTATTTGGAGGTGGTGCCGTCCTCTGCATGCACCACGACCAGCCCCGGCCGCAAGACCTGCAGCGTGGGCACGTGGGCCGCCAGGATGCCGAAGGCTCCGGTCAGCGTGGGCACATCCACCTGCCGGACGTTGGCACCGTTGAAGAACACCTGCAGACAACAGCGTGGGGAATGATGGCGGGGCAGGCTGGCCCCACGTCCACCGGGGACTCGGCCTGTCCTGCTAAGAAATGGGGCAGGGCAGGACCTGGCGCTGATGTGAGGCACTGAGACAACCCAGCGCAGGGATCCGAGGTTGCAGCTTTGGTCCTCAACAGTTGCGCCTCATTCTACTGATCCGCGAAATGGGAATGCAACGATCCGGCGACACCCAGGCTTTGGCCAGGGAGATCGGGGAGGGGCACCCAGGAGACGCTTATCTCGGGGAGGTGCCCAGGACGAGGGTAGCGCAGGGATGGGGCGGCAGAGGCAGGGCCGAGGATCCAGGGCTGAGTGGCCTCGGCTTCCGGGGCGCGCGGGTCCGGGGGCCCGGAAGCGGGGGTCACGCCCTGGGGGTGGGGACCCTGGACTCCGGGGGCGGCGGCCACGGAGAGTCCCAACCCGCAGCGCCCGAACCTGCGTGGGAGAGGCGAAGGTGAAGGACATCTGGTTGGGGCCAGAGGTGGCAGCCGGGGCGGCGGCGGCCTCGGCATAGGCACGGACGTGGCGGACGAGGCGGCTAAGTCCCGGGCGGCGGAGCAGCGCGGCGGGCAGCATGGCAGCGGCGGGCGGCAGGAAGCGGGTAGCTGGCGGACAGCGGACTCCGGCGCGGCGCGGGCGGCCTGGAGGGCGAGGAGGACAACGCGCAGGGACGTCTGGGAGGCGGAGTCCGGCGAGAGCGCAAGCGCGAACTACGACTCCCGGCAGGGCGCACGCGACGTTGACGACACAACGCCCCGTCGTGAAGTATTCTGGGGGTTGCAGTTTTGTTCCGGCCCAGGCTGCGGCAGAACCAGTGGGAGTCAGATAAGGGCAGTGAAACGGTCCTAGGAGGTGGAGGGAGTAAAACGAGCTTCAGTGAAATTCAAGATTCGGCTGCGTGGTGGCTCACGCCTGTAATACCAGCGCTTTGGGAGGCTGAGGCCAGAGGATCACTTGAGGCCAGGAGCTGGAAACCAGCTTGGGCAACAGTGTAGATCGCTCCCAACCCCGACCCGTCTGTAAAAAAAAAAAAAAAAAATTGGGGGGCGCTCGTTGGATGCAGGGCCCTGGATAGACATCAAGAAAACATCAAGTTTCCTGCTCTGGGCCAGGTGTGGTGGCTCCAGCCTGTAATCCCAGCACCTTGGGAGGCCGAGGCAGGAGAATCACTTGACCCCAGGAGATCGAGACCAGCCTGGGCAACAGAGGGAGACCCCGTCTCTACAAATAATCAAAAAATTAGCCGGGCGTGGTGATGCACGCCTGTGGTCCCAGCTACTGGGGAGGCTGAGGCGGGAGCATCGCTTGGGCCTAAGGAGGTTGAGGCTGCAGTGAGCTATGATTGCACCACTGCACTCTAGCCTGGGCAACAGAGTGAGAATCCTGCTCTGGGGCCGGGGGTTGTTTAGCAGACATTTGAGATCATTAATAAGCAGGTCAGGCTGAGCGCGGTGGCTCACGCCTGTAATCCCAGCACCTTATCCGATTCGGAGGGCGAGGCGGGCATATCATCTGGGGTCAGGAGTTTGAAACCAGGCTGGTCAACATGGCGAAACCTCGTCTCTACTAAATATACAAAAATTAGCCGAGCACGGTGGTGGGCGCCTGTAATCCCAGCTACTCGGGAGGCTGAGGCAGGAGAATAGCTCGAACCCGGGGGGCGGAGGTTGCAGTGAGCCGCTGCACTCCAGCCTGGGCAACTGAGCAAGACTCTGTCTCAAAAAAAATTTTTTTTTAATTAAAAAATAAGCAGGTCGTAGTGTTAGGTGGTGGCAAGTGCCAAAAATAAATAATAGTAAAAGCCGAGACAGAGTGCAGGACGGGACAGGGTGGAAGGCTGCAGGTGCAGCTGTTCTAGGAAACGGCGACCACCGCGAGGGGCACAGCGCGGGTGACGTGGGAGGGCTCGCTGGGGACCCCGGACCCCGGCGCGCTGCTCCCCGATGCCGGCAGAGGGCGCTCCGCGCCCAGAGATGCGCTCACCGCCCCCCACCTCCTGCCTGGCCCTCGCCCCCGTGCGCCTCTGACGCAGGAGCGCGTGCGCGGGCGGCTCGGGGCTCCGCTGCCGTCAGCGGAGGCCCGCGCAGCCTCGCTCGCGGCTATGACGTCACTGCCCCGCCCCCGCGCTCACGCAGGTCCGCGGCACCCGGCCGGGCCCCCAGCCCCGCTCCCTAGGCTCCGGGAAAATGCGGAATCGGGGATGGCGGGGGTTCGGGCTCGGGCTCCCTGGAAAGGGCCTTGAACCTGGCGCGATGGGCTGGACCCCAGGGGTGCAGGGAGCAGGGGAGGGCCTGAGGCTGTGGTTTTACAAGGCTGCAGCCAGGGAGATCTAATGCTTCCTGCTGTGGGCGAATCCCACACCATCCGTGGCTCCCTACACCCGGAGGCTGCACCCTCGCCCCCTGCCCGTGTTCAGGCCAGTGCATTGGCGGGCGCCACTGTCCCCTGGAACCCGGGCACCTGAAGAAGGCCCTGCTGGTCCGACTCAGGCTGAAGGCGTGGGCCTGGCTCCTCCCCCCGGGCCAGCGCTGTGACGGTCACTTGGAGCCTGGTCATTCTGGCCCTGGCTCGGGGGGTGCAGAGGGGGAGGCCTGCTCACTTTTCCAGGCGTGACCTGTGCACCACATCCTCTCCTGGCTCTCAGGACCCCATATCCAGCTGCCACTCCAGGAACCTGGGAGGCCTAATAGACTCAGTCTCACTCGTGGAACCACTTCACTCCAGTTCCCACTCCAGGGTTGCCCACGGGTGAGGGCGCCATTACTCCAGCCCCAAACCTGGGGTTCCTCTGGAATTCCGCCCTGTCCTGGCCTGTGCACCCAGCATGGCCACCGCGGCTACCATCTCTTGCCTAACAGGCCCCAGCCTCCTCCCGTTTAGTACAGGTACCTTTTCTTCACACAGCCATAGGGAGTCTTTATTAAAAATCGGAAACCTGGCGGGGTGTGGGGGCTCACACCTCTAGTCCCAACACTTTAGGAGACTGAGACAGAAGGATCTCTTGAGCCCAGGAGTTCGAGACCAGCCTGGACAACACAGCAAGATTCCATCTCTACAAAAAAAGAATACAAAAATTAGCTGGGCATACATACATGGCGCGCACCTGTAGTCCCAAATACCTTCCGGGCTGAGGCTGGAAAATTGCTTGAATCCGGGAGGTGGAGGTTGCAGTGAGCCGTGATCACACCACTGCACTCCAGCCTGGGCGACAGTGCGAAACTCTGTCTCTCCAAAAAGCAAAAACAAAATACAAAAAAAACTCTGAAGCCTGCCCATGTCATAGTCCTGCTGGGAACAAGACGATTTCTCTGCTTCCTCCACAGGCATTGACTTGCAAACTTTTTTGCCTCAAAACCTTTGCCCATGCAATTCCCATTTGCCTGGCACCAGGTTCCCTGGGGCTGCCCCTCTGCCTGGAGGGCCAGCCATAAGAGAGGGGCTGCCCTTGGAGTTCACAGCTAGTGGAGTGGTGGCCCCATAGCACACAGGAACAGGCAAGGAGCAAGGCATAGGGCCTCGGAGAGACGTAGCAGAGGAGGGGATCCAGGCATGAGCTGGGAGCCAAGAGCAGAAGCGCCGAGACTGTGAAGCTGGGGAAGGAGTTGAAGGAAACCGGGGTGAATCTCTGGCTGAATGGACAGAGGCCTGGGTACGGGGCACCTGCAAGGGCAGAGGCAAGGGAGGCTGAGCTGGGCCAGCCACGTCCCGGAGCGGTGTCAGCCTTCTTTTTGGGATGAGAAAGAGGAGGCGCTGTGGGGTGTTGGGTGTGGGCTCAGAGGGGTTGGGGTGGCGCTCGGGCCAGGCTGGTGGCAGGTGTGTGGCCTGAGTATCTGAAGGGTGAGGTTCGATGGCCTAAGAGGGAGAAGCGGGGGCAGCTTTGGGCTTTGGGTTTCTGCGGGTGTCGTTCTGATATCACCCCACGAGGAGCAGGCCTCTGTGAGAGCACGTTTGGGCCCCGACGGGCTCTGCTCAGCTTTGTGCCGGTCTGTGATCTCTGTCACACAGGGGAGGGGCCAGGAGAGGCATGGCGAGCCCTCCACAGTGCCAGAGGGGACCTGCGTGGGGAAGCAGGCGGGGCGCCTGTGTCCGGAGACCCTGGGCTGTGCAGCTTCAAGGGGAATTGTGCCCGAGGGGCCCTCGCTGTCCCGCCCCAGAACCCCCACGGACCAAGCAACGTGAGAGGGGAGTCCTTGCCCCCCTAGACCCCACCCCCTCCTGCGCACGCGGCGCACCTCGGGCTGCAGAGTCGTGAATTCCAGGACACCCCGAGCTGCGTCCCTGGGACCTCAGGACCGGGCGAGGTGAATCGTGCCGATGGGCCGGGG